>NW_027411644.1:189411178-190011178 GCF_047663935.1 Musca autumnalis
GTTAGTTAGGGTGTACCATGCATTACATTGATTAATAGGGGGCCATACAGTTAGTACATTGTCCCAAATTGAAATTCTATATCTCAAAAATGGTAAAACCTACGAAAATTACATTGAGGTCAATCTTGTAGAGAATTTTCCAAGGAAAATCGTGAAAACCTAAAAAAGCCCTAAAAATGTGGACTTTGACCGCGATTTATTTGAAAATCCCTATAGCGATTTTTTTTGATTTTTCTCATCTATAAACATTGAAGTTTCAGAAACCCCAAAAACGTCCGAGGTGTAAGTACCTTTTATTTAAATTTAGTTAAGGCGCACCGTGCGAATGTACATAAACCAAACTATAGTCTTTTCTGAACAAAAATGAGAGCCGTACCTAAAATTTTCTGAGCGACATTTCTGCAGATCATTTCGAAGCTGGTACTTTTATAGTGGTTCCTAAAATAAGCGACGAAAAGGACATTGAAGTAAGCGAGTTAGAAGGTCGAAATGCTCTACGAAAACAATCCTCATTTGATTTGACTGAAGACATGTCATCTCACAAATAAGCTAAAACAACAGTTAATAATTACGTCCATAAAATACAGATTAGTATTATTTGTTGAATCGTAAAATTTAACCAACCGAAATAGATTTAGCAAACCAAAATGTACTAAACAAGTAATAAACATTATAAATATAGCATTTATTAATATTTAATTCATATAAAAAAGTAGCATATTAACTAGGCTTCCGGTTTTGATAGGCTGATCGGAGTAAGTACAATAAATTGATTATGATTTGATATATTCATAAAGTGATAATTTTATGCATTCCATTCCAACGCTTGTTCTGTTAATCATATAAAAGAAGCCGCTGTCGGCGATAACAGGTCATATTCAAACGAAAACATTTTCAATCAACTACAAAGAATCAACAATGCGTGCCTTCATCGTTTTGTGTTTGGTGGCTGTTGCCTGTGCCGATAAATTGGGTTACAATTATCAACCAGTTGGTCACTCTTCATCCGGATTGTCTTTCACACCTGGTACTGGTGGTGCCAGCAATGTTGCTCCCAGCTATGATGGCGGTTTCGAAGGTCAAGGTTCTAGCGGAGTTGGCTCGGTTGCCCCACAAGCTGTACTCGAAAAGGAATTCTACACGTTCTCTGCCAACGATGCTGATTTCAATGATGGCGCTAGCTCTGACCAATATGCCAACTCTTTGAAACAAGGTCTCCGTGTCATATTCATCAAGGGCCCCGAAAACAGTGGTTTAGAAGATGCTGCTTTGGCTTTGGCTAAACAAGCTGCTCAACAAGAAACCGCCATCTATGTTCTCAACAAACAAGCCGATCTCGCTGGTTTGGCCAACAAACTTAACAACATCAATACCGGCAACAACAACAAACCCGAAGTTCACTTTGTCAAATACCGTACTCCTGAAGATGCTGCCAACGCTCAACGTGCTATCCAAGGTCAATACGATGCCTTGGGCGGTCCATCTCACAGCATTAACGGTGGTGTTGCTCCAGTCATCAACTTTGCTTCCCAAGCTCCCGTTGCTGTTGCCCCCGCTACTTCTGCTCCTGGCGCTGCTTACTTGCCAGCTTCAGTCTTCCGTCGTCATTAAGAAGGAACGCATATAGTTACATATCCTCAGACTGATATGTTTAGTGATAACTATTATTGTTGATTTGTTTTAGGTTAATAAATTGTTGAAATTAAATTTTTAAAAAGTTTTTGATGTTTTGATTTGGGTGTGTCTTACGACACCGACGTTTTACATGTCTGAAATATGGGTTTTTTCCATCGTTGAAAAGTTGATGTTGCCTGACCTGGGAATCGAACCGCAGATTTTGTGAATGCAAGGCTAGTTTGCATATCACTGCACGATGTGCAAATCGTATACTCTGTTCGAGACGTAAGGTCTAACTGATGAATGTGCTATCCGAGGCATGCACTTGCATTTTACTTTTGAGTAGTGGATCTGATCTATAAATCGATGAAATATTACGAGATGCAAAGTTTGAACCAAATCAAGTTATCCGTTCCAGGATTATACTGCGCAAGAATCAACCAAACAAACAGAACCACAGATGGATAGTTGGATGAACAAAGCTAAATCGACTCGTTATTGTCTGAAACGGATTTCGCCTAAATATACATATAACAAGTAAAAAGGTATCAGTCAGCTTTGCCGACAGGGATATACCCTCAGATTATGTGAATTGAAACTTTCATCTACGGGCAGATCGAATGTATTTGGAGTCTTTTCTGAATTTTGTCTTTTTTGGAAGTGGACCACTAGTCATTTCAGTGGGTCATCGTATAACTTTTGGGTCGAACAGACCCTAAACTGCACTTAGACACAAATGTTTAACTTTTGTAGGGGAGGTACCCTAAGGAGAGGACCGATGCGGGCCGATATAAACTAAATTTAGACAAGATATTGGGAGATCCAAACTTTGGACAAAATTGGTTGTCCCGTTCAAGAGATATCGTGCATACTATTTTAGTGAAATTTTTTAATAATTGGGGGGGAAGTACCAGAAGTTGTGGGCCGGTATTGGCAATCTTCGAACTGGAACTAAGTTTGGACAAAATATGAAGAAGGCAAATTTTGAACCAAATCGATTGAGCAGTTTCAGAGTTATTGTGCTCTTTCGGGCTGTTTTCTGGAAAAACTTTTACCGTCGTAATTGAGGCGGCGAACGCAAGTTGCTTCAATATAAATCACAGAGATACGAGAGCAGGTCTTAAAGGGAACTTATCCGAAATTTTGTGTGGGAGGTACATGAAGAAGTGGACAAATATAGACCATATTTGAACCTGATCTATATCTGGTAGATATATTAGGATGTGTACAGTATGGACCAAATCGGTCTCTCCCTTCAAGAGTTATCGTGTGCCCAATTTTGCGCACAAGGCAGATAGGGCATATCTTCGAACTGAAACTAAGTTTGAACAAAATATTACCAAGTCCAAATTTTGGACCGAATCGGCAGATACGTTCCAGAGTTATCTTGCGCTCGAACCACTACACACGGTGTCATAGGGTCTTTTTAATCTTTCCTGATGAAACTTGTACCGCCGAATGGGGGCCGTGAATACAAGTTGTTACAACAAAAATCAAAGCGATTCGAGAGTAGGTCCTAAACTGAACATATCGGAAATTTTGTGTGGGAGATACCCGAAGGAGTGGACCGGTTGAGTCCATATTGGAACCTCATCTAAGTCTGGTAGACATTTCACGATGTGCAAAGTATGGACCAAATCGGTTACTCCCTTCAAGAGTAGTCGTACGCACAAATTTTCGAACATTTTCGAACTTTTGTGGGGAGGTACCGGAAGAAGTGGACCGATACAACCCATCTACGAACTTAAACTAAGTTTGGACAAAATATTACGAAAGGCAAATTTTGGACCGAATCGGTTAATCCGCTTGAGAGTTATCGTGTGCTCCAGCCAGTCAGACAGACAGACGGACATGGCTAAATCAACTCCAAATTGTCTGAAACAGATTTCGTCCAAATATACTTGGGGTGTAAAAACCATTATTTCGATGAGGCACATTTTGCCCGTATGAAAGTGTATATACCCACGTTAGCATAAATGCTGCTAATATCAAAGTTTATAATCCTCGTTAGCCCAATTTAACTGAATTTATGTTCATTTGCAGCACATTCCACATTTTTATTTTTCCCTCGGCAGGAAGTGCACAAGTTATCTTCTGATTTGTAGCCAAACACACTACATACTGTGCCACACTCACAAACTCATTTAGCACACAACTCACGGGTTTTGTAGACAGACACCCACCCTCTGTGGCATCGTAACCATTACTTAGTAATGAGTAAAGTAAGTATGAAATAACCCATTATTTTTGACTCTGTTGCTAATGCAGGAGGTACCTTGTTTACATTGTTTTTAGTTCGTTATTCGTTTCATTTGGCCCCCAATTTTTGCTGGCATCCTCATCCTTCAGTAAAATCATCGCAGTTCTGTGGTTAAGTATTATACTAAAACGAATGTTCTTTCTAAGCAACACCATTGGGCAAAACCAACAGACAACAGCAACATAGGAACAATTCTAAAAGTTGTGCATATTTCATTCATTTTGTGTGGTATAGGAAATTACATAGGAGTGAAGGCGTTTAAATGTGCCTATATTGACAGTTCATGGTAAATATGTTTACTATTCTCTTCCTTACAAAATACATTTAATTGGGTCTTATCGGTATATCAGGGTTATGTCACATTGAAAACCTGTGGTCAAAATTTCTGACATTGCAGCTAATTCGGTCAGAAATTTAACTAAATCCTTGAAAATACCTAAAATAGGGGGTTCTGACAAATTTGGGCTGTCTAAAATGCGAAGAAGTATTTTACCACTGTGTCTATATCAAAAAGTGATATGTCTGCAAAACAAGAGGCATAGCGTCCTATTGCAATTCGTTTGGATGCTAGAGTGATATAAATAGACGGACGGACCGAAGAACTGCTGGCCAGACATATCTATAAGGATCTTATGATATATTACAAACTCCATCCTATGGTAGAGGGTATAAAAATACGTATTCACTTATTTAGTAAAAAGGATTTTTTATTATTTAACTAAAAACCAGTAAGGAAAGGATCATAGTCGGGCGGGGCCGACTATATGATACCCTACACCACTGTGAATATGTAAAATGTATATAGGTGATATATATATGAATTTGAGCTGTTTTCTATATAATATGGTACACTTATTACTAGACAAAATTCCGTCACACATTCCAAGTTTCATAAAAATTGGTGTTTGGTGCAGCAAATACGTGAAATCGGGCGAAAATATATATATGGCCCGAGGGACTTACAGTGAAAGAATTCATCTACAAGGAAAGATCTACTCCGATAAATCCGATTGTTCTTCCAAAAAACTAAAGTCATTGCCATTTTTATATCAAAATGTTAGAGGTTTGAAAACTAAACTCAGTAGCTTATATTTAAAAAGTTTTTATTTTGATTATAAATTCGTAGTGTTTACTGAAACATGGTTAAAGCCTGAAATAAGTGATACTGAAATCTTTTGCGAAAATTTTCAAGTTTATAGGAAAGATAGATTAAACAAGGTTGATGGTGGTGTTTTAATTGCAGTTCACAATTCTATTTCATCTGAATTAGTTGTAACACCAGTGGCAACTTCTGATGAGTTTCTTTGTGTAAAACGGAATTACCTTGGGAATATAATCTTTGTAACTGTTTCTTATATTGCACCAAACTCGGCAATGACATTTATCTAAGACATGCCAATTTAATTCAAAGTGTTTCTTCTTTAATGCTTACTACCTCCGAATTAATTTGTATGGGTGATTTTAATCTTCCTCATATCTCATGGGTCCCTGGGGACAATATAATAGATTTTATACCTGCAACTATCACTGGAATTGACGATTTTTGGGATTTAATTTTTAGTCAATGTCTTTACCAAGTTAACAATGTTTTAAACATAAAGGATCGGGCTTTAGATCTAGTCTTTTCATCTACACTCAATGTTGCATTGGATAGATGCCTACCTATTGTAATGCCAGAAGATGTTTACCATCCTACACGTTCAGTTAACCTTCAACTACAAATTTCTAGACTGACCTCTAGGTCTAAGAAAAATATTAATCCTAAATTTAATTTTGGAAAAACAGATATTAATCGGCTAAAATCAATTTTATTAAATACAAGATTTGTTATTAATGATACGATAGATTTAAGCGTTCCTAATTTCTATAACCACCTTAACTCTGCCTTCGCTAAAACAACTCCAAAAGTTTCTGATCATGGCCCTCCTTGGTTCACATCGACGTTAAGGAGCTTATGTAACATAAAAAGTAGATGCTTCAAAAAATTTAAAAAAATTAACTCCACAGTGAATTACTCTAGCTATATTGTAGCCCGAAATAAATATAATTCTGCCAATTCTTATTTTTATCGGCATTATCTTGATAAAATAAGTAGGAATTTCAAAAATAACCCGAAAAGCTTCTTTAAATTTGTTAATTCTAAAAGAAAGGCTAATAATTTCCCAAGCTGTATGAAATTTGGTAGCAGAGAATGTTCGGATGAATCCGAAATCTCTAATATGTTTGCTGACTTCTTTCAGTCTTCCTACTCTTCTAAAATGCTAAATGAACAATATAACTATAGTATTGACAAGCTAAATCATCTACCTCATATTGTATTGTCTGAAGAAGAAGTCCTTGTAGGCTTAAAGTCGCTTCGTTCTTCAAACATACCCGGTCAGGTGGTGTTCCTACTTATATTCTTAAATCTTGCGCCAATGAAATTTATCAACCTCTTACAAAAATCTTTAATTATTCCTTAAATAATGATTACTTTCCAACTTTCTGGAGATCGAGCTTCATTATTCCACTTCACAAATCTGGTAATAGATGCTTTGTTGAAAATTATAGGTGTATAGCAAAACTTAGTGCTATCCCAAAACTTTTTGAACTTTTAGTTTCTCGAAGACTATCTCACTTTGTTAAATCTATAATTTTACCTTTTCAACATGGATTTATGAAAGGCAGATCTACAATTACTAATCTCACGGAGTTTGTAACTCATGTCTATAAAGGGTTTTCTTATAAACAACAGACAGACGTTATTTATACCGATTTTAGTAAAGCCTTTGATACCGTAGTGCACAAACATTTGCTTTATAAACTTGATATCATGGGATTTCCACAATCTTTATTCAATTGGATTTCCTCTTATTTAAGTGGACGCACCCAAAAAGTTTTATTTAACGAGTCATTTTCCAAGGACTTGTTCGTTTGTTCCGGTGTGCCGCAAGGTAGCCACTTGGGCCCACTTTTATTTGTACTATATATTAACATCTTCCTTCAGCTATACGTTACTGAAAAATTTTAATGTATGCTGATGATGTAAAGCTATTCTTTCAACAGAATTCATTAAGTAATTCAATATATCTACAATATTATCTGCACTCTCTTACTAATTGGTGTTACGCAAATGGGATGACTTTGAATCTTAAAAGGTGTAAAAAATTGTCCTTATTTAGATCACTTCCGTTTTTCTCCAATTATTATATTGGTTCACATCAATTGGAAAGTGTTGACTCTTTCCTAGATCTAGGTGTTTTACTAGATCATAAATTGCGCTTCAATTTGCACATTGATTCTTGTGTTAATAAAGCTAAATCGTTATTGGGTTTTATAAAACGTTGGTCTATAGAATTTGATGACCCATACGTTACGAAACGTTTGTTTGTTAGCCTTGTCCGCCCAGTTCTGGAATATGGTTGCATTCTATGGAGCCCTTATTACAAATCATACTCTGATAAGATTGAGTCGGTTCAAATCCAATTCCTACTGTTTGCCCTGCGTAGTCTGCACTGGGACACGACCGCGCCACCTCCACCTTATGAAAGTCGTTTAATGTTAATTGATCTTCCTACTCTTGAAAAAAGAAGATTTACACTAAGATCGCTATTTTTTATTAAACTGTTACGCGGCTTAATTGACTGTCCGTACTTGATAGGAGAAATAAGCAAAAATCGACTCAGAAAGTGATTACATATATGTATATCCCCAAAAGGATATATTTTTGCTCATTCCGATATCTTGCTTCTTCTTAACTTCGAATTTGATGTATTATAACATAATTTAACTAGTTGATAACACCGGGTTTTAAACGCTATTTTATTCTCATGATATGCTCTAGCCTACGCAAACGTTTAACTCGATATTTTTACTATGTCATTGTCGTTGTATTAGCGGTGCCACAAGTCATTCATACCATGTCGATGATCAACGTCCGCGCATATTGGCAGATCATAAGAAGATATTTTTTAAAGCATATTCATACCAACTCATCGGAACCCTACATTAAAGCGGGTAGTAACTTCGGTGGGATAAGGAAACAGGATACTGAGGTCCGTTTATCAGTAATGTCTTTTACAACGGCCGAACTTTTTATACCCTCCACCATGAGATGCATTGAAATAAAATGGAGCAATTAGTTTCCATTCTTTTATGAAAGTTTTAAGAAGCTATTCCGCTACACTATGGGAGGAAAAAGGTTTAATACCGAAACACCACGCTGCAGTCATTCAAATGTGCCAGTGCGTGTTGAACCTTCAAAGTTCTTAAAATCTGGAGGTATCTTCATCTAGAAAATATACTAAAACATGAACATATATGATCATTTCCTTCGTGAAGCTTTTTTCACATAGAGAATCCGAAATACTATGTTACAGTCACTACAGTAGACTAATCGTATCGTAAAACTTTTCAATGTCAAAACCAGTACTACAAAAATTCAGACATTTCAGTAAGATAATGTGGGTAAAACCTTCAGAAAACGAAATTCGGCAGGTTCCCATTCTATGGGGGATATAAGAAAATATGGACTATTTTATACCGACATGGAAGACGAAATAAACAATTTTCAGCAATTTCGATGGGATATTGAGGCCACAACCTTCAAAATACCAAAAATCGGGAGGTACCGTTCTATGGGCGCTGTATTAAGGCGTGGACCTGTACGACAAATTTCTGGGAGAAAGTTGTATTTCCCCAATGAAGCCTAAGTACCAAATTTTAACCATTTCGGAGGAATATTGAGGCCAAAACCTTCAAAATACCGAAAATCGGGAGGTACCGTTCTATGGGGCAATATGATGGTCTAGACCTATACCGACAAAATTCTGGGGCAAAGTTTTATACTTTAAATGAAGACTGAATACCAAATATCAGCCATTTCGGTGGATTATTGTGGACAAAACCTTAAAAATACCGAAAATCGAGAGGTACCTTTCTATGGGGGCTATATGGAGGTGTGGACCTATACCGACAAGTTTCTGGGGGAAAGTTTTATATCAAGTGAAGACTAAATACTAAATTTCAGCCCTTTTGGTGGATTATTGTGCACACAACGTTCAAAATACCTGGAAATCGGGAGGTACCATTATATGGGGGTAATATGAAGGCGTGGACCTATACCGACAAAATTCTGCGGGAAAGTTTTATACCCCCAGTGAAGACTAAGTACCAAATTTCAGCCTTGTTGGTGTTATAATGAAATTAAAACCTTCAAAATACCGAAAATCGTGTGGTACCGTTCCAGTGGGGTCAGTCTGTATCAAAACGTGGACCCATTGCCCATTTGCAATAGGAACCATCCTAGGAGCAATATATACCAAATCACAAAGCTCTATCTTAAAAATTGCGACCTGTATTTTGATTTCAATTTATAGGGTCTCCGTTGAATATTTTGATGTGTTACAAACGTAATTGCAAGTTTAATTATACCCTACATATTATGGTGCTATGCAAACCAATAACTAATTTTCAATACCAAACGTTCTAGGTGTAATACAAAATTCTAAACCAAATTTTGATTTCAAGGAAATAAAGAAAAAGTCTTCAGCACATTCTTCACAACGTTTGGAACTTCTTCAGTATGTTCCAAAGCTTATAATAGGTGGACCTATGGACACAACAATCCAAAATAATAATTCAACCTCTGTTGGTTAAAAAACAATTACGTCGAGAAGTCACAACCAGACTGCCAAATTTCAGATACCATGTATGTTTGTATGTAATAAACTTCAGAATGGTAGCCATGGTAACCAAAAATATAACTACTTCTTACAAAATTAATTTCAATATCAACTGCAAAATAAAACATAAACAACATTCCATTCTAAGCGGCTAAGCTGAACAACGATTTGAAATTTGCATAATTTTTAATCAGTAAATTCAGAAGGTAATAAATATATATTTTAATGTGAACTTCCGAAATACGTTTTGTATATTTATTAATAAATTCATATTCCGGACAATTTAATGTTTACCGTTCATCCACAGCTTTGATCATATAAAAGAAGCCGCTGTCGGCGATAACAGGTCATATTCAAACGAAAACATCTTCAATTAACTACAAAGAATCAACAATGCGTGCCTTCATCGTTTTGTGTTTGGTGGCTGTTGCCTGTGCCGATAAATTGGGTTACAATTATCAACCAGTTGGTCACTCTTCATCCGGATTGTCTTTCACACCAGGTACTGGTGGTGTCAGCAATGTTGCTCCCAGCTATGATGGCGGTTTCGAAGGTCAAGGTTCTAGCGGTGTTGGCTCGGTTGCCCCACAAGCTGAACTCGAAAAGGAATTCTACACTTTCTCTGCCAACGATGCTGATTTCAATGATGGCGCCAGCTCTGACCAATATGCCAACTCTTTGAAACAAGGTCTACGTGTCATATTCATCAAGGGCCCCGAAAACAGTGGTTTGGAAGATGCTGCTTTGGCTTTGGCTAAACAAGCTGCTCAACAAGAAACCGCCATCTATGTTCTCAACAAACAAGCCGATCTCGCTGGTTTGGCCAACAAACTTAACAACATCAACACCGGCAACAACAACAAACCCGAAGTTCACTTTGTCAAATACCGTACTCCTGAAGATGCTGCCAACGCTCAACGTGCTATCCAAGGTCAATACGATGCCTTGGGCGGTCCATCTCACAGCATCAACGGTGGTGTTGCTCCAGTCATCAACTTTGCTTCCCAAGCTCCCGTTGCTGTTGCCCCCGCTACTTCTGCTCCTGGCGCTGCTTACTTACCAGCTTCAGTCTTTCGTCGTCATTAAGAAGGAACGCATATAGTTACATATCCTCCGACTGATATGTGTAGTGATATCTCTTATTGTTGATTTGTTTTAGGTTAATAAATTGTTGAAATTTAATTTAAAAAACGTTTTTGATGTTTTGAATTGGGGTATCATTCAATGGGATAGTTCTTCTAATATCGTTTATTTATAAATATAAAAGAGCAGTGATGTGAGTGACTCACTGACTGACTGGACTGATTCATCAACGCCCAGGCGAAACGGCTAAAGCTAGCAGCTTAAAATTTTGAGTGCGGGTGTGTTGGGATGAGATAAAGCTGGTGTTTTGGAAATTCGAACTAGAGGGGTACTAACAGGTACTAAATAGGGTACCCTTTGTATTAGGCAAACTAGCCAGAATTCTGAAATTTGGAATTAGGGTCACTGATGGAGATGTACCACAGGATTTTTGGAAATTCGACCTCAAATTGTATGAAAAGTATTAAAAGTTTTAAATTTAGTACCAGTTGTATATTTTGAACGGATATAGCTAGAATCTGGAAATTTGGTATGGGAATCAAGGTTGGGAATTGGCTTTGATATAAGGAAATAGTTTTGGAAATTCCGACTTATGTACTAAATGGTACGGAATTTGGTGCAATTTGCATTTGGGTGAACGGATAGAGCTGGAAACCTGAAATTTGTAATTATGATTGCTGTTGGAGTGTAGGATAGACGTATGGAGGTCGTTTTGGAAGTAATTGGATATTTGTGTACGAATAGAGCTGGGATCCAACAGGATTGACGTGTGAGGCCAGGTTTGGAAATTCGTACTAATGTGTACAAAAAATATTAAATGGTACTAAATTTGGTAACATTTGGTATTAGGTGATCGGATAGAGCTGGAATCCTGAAATTCGGAGTAAAGATTACTCTTGGAGTGAAGGATTTAGATATTGATGTACATTTAGAAGTTCGTACTTATGTATGTGTTAGAAAAGTACTTAGTGGTACTAAATTTGGACCAAATTGGAATTGGGTGAACGAATCCTCCTGGATTTTGGAATTAAGATTACTGTTTGAGTGGATGATTCAGGTAGTTCTGGAAATTCGTACTCATTAGTACGAAAAGTACTAAATTGTATTAAATTTGGTACAATTTGGATTTGGGTGACGGGATAGACGTGGAAAC
Source organism: Musca autumnalis (assembly GCF_047663935.1). Classification (NCBI taxonomy): domain Eukaryota; kingdom Metazoa; phylum Arthropoda; class Insecta; order Diptera; family Muscidae; genus Musca; species Musca autumnalis. The sequence continues at coordinate 189,422,955 of NW_027411644.1, forward strand.
CTCAGTGTAGGATAGATGTATGGAGGTTGTTTTTGAAGATTACTCTTGGAGTGAAAGATTCAGATATGGACGTACTTTTAGAAGTTCGTACTTATGTGTTCGAAAAATACTAAATGGTACTAAATGTGGTGCAAATTGGATTTGGGTGAACGAATCCTCCTAGATTTTGGAATTAAGATTACTGTTGGAGTAGAGGATTGTGGTAGATCTTTAAATTCTTACTTACGTACGCTGTCAAGAGTGAATTTTAGATTTAAAATCGACGATGTTTTAGCAATTATTTCAGAAATGGATAGCAGTAAAAGTTCAGGATATGATGAAATATCTCCTAAGTTTGTAAAAAGTTGTGCACAGGAATTAGCTCCCGCATTAGCCTGCCTGTTTAATAAAATAAATGTGTCGTCTATTTACCCAAATAATTTAAAAATACACAAAATTATACCAATTCAAAAAGAGAAAAACGTAACGTCATTGGACAAGTATAGGCCAGTTGCTGTTTTATCGGCAATTGACAAAATAATAGAAAAAATTATATTTGATAAGTTGCAAGCGTACTTAGAAAGCACTGATTTGTTGTATAAATGTCAGTTTGGGTTCAGAAAGGGGTGTGGGGTAGTGGATGCTGTGTTAAACGTGACGCAAACGATCTGTAGTGGACTTGATACCGGCTTTAATAGTGTAGCTGCAATCTTCTTTGATCTCACGAAGGCCTTTGATCTTGTCGATCATGACATTTTGATTCAGAAAATGGGATATTATGGTATTCAGGGAAAGGAACTATTGTTATTTCAAAGTTATTTAAAAGATAGAAAGCAATTTGTGCAAATCAATGATGCAAAGAGCTCTATGGGGACAGTAAGATTTGGGTGCCTCAGGGAAGTGGATTAGGTCCCCTTTTGTTTTCAATATATTTGAACGATTTACAGAACCTCTGCCTCTTTGGAAAACTAATAATGTTTGCAGATGACATCTGCTTAATCTATCCCTATAAAAGTACCTTGGAGTTGAAAGTTCGCATGGAGCGTGATGCTGCATTGGTTGTAGAATTTGCAAGGTTAAACCGACTGTTGTTAAATCCTAACAAAACTAAGGTTGTTAGATTTAGACCTCGAACGTCAAGACCTGAAGCAGAAAACTTCAGTATATTTGTGGATGGCAATACTGTGAGTGAAGTATATTCGATTAAGTACTTAGGAATTACACTTCAAAGTAACCTTTGCTGGGACATTCATACAAATAATATAAAAAAGAAAATATCTCCTGCCATCGGAATTCTATACAAGATGCAAAATAAATTAAATATTGCAGTTAAGTTAATGATGTTTGAGTCGCTTATACAATCGCATTTAAACTACCTGGCGATAGTGTATGCTCAAAACAAACGTAATACGTCTCTAAAGTCGCTACAGTGCATGCAAAATAAAGCATTAAAAACGATTCATAAATTACCATTAACATATTCCACTATTTCATTGTTCAGAGATATTGAACCAAAAGTCTTACCCATCCATGGTTTGCACTGTTATCAAACATTAGTGTATGTTTTCAAAAATATTAACAAGATTGGTCATCAAACGCTCTTATTACAACAAAATCAAAATAATTTTCATACTCGAAACCGCAACAACCTGAGAGTAGCAAGATGTAGGTTGGAGAAAACGAAGCAAAGAATTGATTACACTGGGACAAAAATGTATAATGAGTTACCAGATTATATAAAATCTCTACCCAATGTTTCAATCTTTAAAAGAGCTTGTAAAAAATACTTGTGTAGCATGAAGGAAACACTTCTATTGTAAATAAATTCATTTTATTGCACATAATTTTATTATTTTACATAATACTTAATAAAAAAATTTTATATAATGTATTGTAATATAGTTTAAGTATTGCCAACTGCCTCAAAAATGCCATATTGGCGCTGAGGCTTCACAAAAACAAATTGAAATAAATAAATGAAGTAAAAAAAAAAAAAAAAAAAAAAAGTACTAAATGCTACTAAATTTGGTATAATTTGGGTGAACGGATAGAGCTGGAAACCTGAAGTTTGGAATTAAGATTGCTGTTGGAGTGTACACGCAGAAAAATTTATGTTAGAAATATGTTTGGATCCAAACAAATATATGTTTGGGACTGGTTGCAAACAAATATATGTTTGCAACATTTTGTAACATATCACAATTTGATATGTTTGGGTAAAACATATTTTTTTATGTTACAACATTTTTTTCATGCGTGGAGAGAGGATGTTTGTCATCGAAACTAATAACAGTGCTCTCGCGGCTGTGGAATGCTGTTTTATAATGAAGAGTTGTGTGTATTGTATAATAGAAGACGTAGAAGCGAAGAAGGGGGCTTTGGTGGCATGTATGCGACAAACTCGTGTGTTTCTTGCTTTGTTGTTGTTAACCAACTTAGCAGCGAAGAAGAAAAGAAGAAATGATATGAATTATATTTTTTTCTTTCTTCAGTGTTTTAGATGCCTTTGTAGAGTCAAGACGGTAAAGTGAGTGAATAAATCAGTGTTTTGTGTTTTCTTAAAGAAATTGTGCTTTTTAGTAAATTAAATGCCCAATACATTTTATAATTGAATCGGAAAGTTGAATGGAATTATTTTATTGGACAAGGAAGAAATCGCATTTAATATTGGTAATTACATACATACTTATGTATATTTGAAATATGACATATCCATATTTATTTATTACATTACATAATCATTTGTTTCTAGATGCCGATTCCCCGCTGATGATTTCAACTATGAGGACAATTTGCTTTATTTTACAACTAAGGAGAAGCGTTCAACTACGTTTCTATATATTTTTCCTTTTTAAAAGTGTGACTATTTACAAATTATTTCAATCAGTTTTTCTTTTATTAAAGTGTGTTATGTATTTCTTTGGAATTTTGTATGTACCTATGTGTTTGTTGTTCTTTTGCCTTTTAATAAACAACCTCAACATTTGTGTGTATACTATAGAGATAGCCAGTGAGTTCTTACTGAGAGCAAGTGAGCACACATTTCAAAGTGTTTTACATTGAATTTTACGCTCCCTTGCTCTCAGTAAGCGCCCACTGGTGCATGTGTTTGTTTTTTTTTTTGTGCCTTTTGGGTTTGTATTTTTTTGCACCCAAACATATAAAATGTTTGCACTCAAACATAAAATTGTTTCCACCCAAACATATCTTTGTTTGCACCCAAACACATATATCTTTGCACCCAAACATATATATCTTTGCACCCAAACATATATATGTTTGCACCCAAACATATATTTGTTTGCAGACCCAAACATATATTATGTTTGGGATTGTTGCAAACATATATATGTTTGCTGCAAAATATGTTTGGGACATATGTTAGAGAGGCCGTTGTTTTTGCGTGTAGGATAGACGAATGGAGGTTGTTTTGGAAATTCGTACTTATGTGTATGAAAAGTACTAAATGGTACTAAATTTTGTACAAATTCGATCTTGGAGAACGAATAGAGCTGGAATCCTAAAATTTGGAATTATGATTATCCAACAGGATTGACATGTTAAGGCACAAAAAGTATTAAATGGTATTGGGTGATCGGACAGAGCAGGAATCCTGAAATTTGGAATAAAGATTACTCTTTGAGTGAAGGATTCAGATATGGAGGTACTTTTAGAACTTCGTACTTATGTATTCAAAAAGTACTAAATTTGGTACAAATTGTATTTGATTCGTTCCCATTAGGACGAAAAGTATTAAATGGTACTAAATTTGGTACAATTTGGATGTGGGTGAACGGATAGAGCTGAAATCATAAAATCTTGAATTAAGGAGTGAATAATTGAGATAGTTTTGGAAATTCGTACTTATGTGTACAAAAAGTACTAAATGGTACAGTTTGGATTTGGGTGAATTGATAGAGCTGGAATCATAAAATCTTGAATTAAGGTTACTGTTATCGTGAAGGATTGAGATAGCTTTGGAAATTGGTATTTATGTGTACTAAAAGTATTAATGGTACTAAATTTGATACAATTTGGATTTGGGTGAACGGATAGAGCTGGAATCATAAAATCTTGAATTAAGGTTACTGTTGGAGTGAAGGATTGAGATAGTTTTTGAAATTCGTACTTATGTGCACGAAAAGTACTAAATGGTACTAAATTTGGCACAATGTGGATTTCGGCGAACGGATAAAGCTGGAACCCTGAAATTTAGAATTTCGATTACTGTTGGAGTGTAGGATTGAGATAGTTACTAAATGGTACTAAATATGGTACAATTTGCACTTGGGTAAATGGATAAAGGTGGAATCCTAAAATTCAGAATTAAGTTTGGTGTGGAGGATTCCGATACGAAGGTAGTTTTGTAAATTCTACTTATGTGTACCAACTGGAAATAATTTGGTAAAAATTGGATCTTTGTAAACGAATAGAACTGGAATCCAAGTGGAAGTTCGAGGTATTTTTGGAAATTCGTACTTATGTGTACGAACAGTACTATATTTGGTACAAGTTGTGAGCTGATCAATTCGGAATCCTGAAATTTAAAATTATGATTACTGTTGGAGTGTAGCATTGCGATATGGAGGTAGTTTTGGAAATTCGTACTTATGTATGTGTACGATTTGGGTGAACGGATAGGGCTAGACTCCTGAAATTTGGAATGAAGATTACAGTTAGAATGGAGGATCGAGGTATTTTTGAAAATTCGTATTTGTGTGTACGAAAAGTGCTAAATGACACTAAACTTGCTACAAGTTGGATTTGGGTGAACGGATTGAGCTGAAATCCTGAAATTTGTTATTAAGATGTCTGTTGGAGTTGAGTTTTTGGAATTTTTTTTTAATTATTTTACAAGTCATTAGCTATGTTTACGAAAAGTAATAAATGACACAATTTGGATTTGGGTGAACGCATAGAAATGCATTTCTGAAAATTAGAATCAATGTGGAATTGACATATCAAACTAGTTCTAGAAATTCTTACTTATGTGAACCAAAATTGCTAAATCGTAGAAATTTGTTACATTTTGGTATTTCCTAAAACTGGAATTATAAATGTTGGTATTAAGCTGACAGTTGATATGTAGAATGGAGGCAAAAATAACATTCACGAAATGAATACTTATATGAATGAAAAGTACTAAATGGCACAGAATTTGGTCCAAATTATTTCTGCGTAAAGTCGTAGAGATGTGAAATTCGATATTAGGATAGCAATTGGCATTTAGAGTGGTTTTGGGGGAACATATAGAGCTGTAAATGAGTATCGACAAAGTGTGGATATTGGGATATAATTTTTTAAAAATTATACCTATTATAATTACCTAATTTAGTACTGTTTTGGTATTGCATAAAAGGATATAGCTGGAATTTCGAATTTTTTTATTAGGGTCTAAATTTGGTGTTGGGTGTAGTAATGAAGCTGAAAATATATAATTAGTGTGCGAAAAGTACCAAAGTGCAATAAATTTGGTATTGGGGTAATGAATAGAGGTGGAATTCTGATTTATTAATTACACTGCTCAACAAAATTGAAAAAGTTGAATGTTTCAGACGATGTTGCAGTTGTTTCTAGATGAAATCGGCGAGTTATTTTCAAATCCGGTCCCGGTTTTTCTCCATCAGCTCTTGTTTTTTGTTTTGAGATATAGCTCAAAATCGGTTTTTACGAGTTTAACCCAGACTTTCGTTATTTTCGGATACAAACAAATATTTTTTGTGGGCTTTTCGACATTTATATATTAAGGAGATGTTGTACGCTCGATACAAATCGGTTTTGAAATAGTTATGGTGAGTATATATCAAAAAAATATAGAAAATATACGACGGACCTTGTAAAAATTGCTTATTTTGAGTACTTTAAGCTGTAATTACGTCATCGGGGGAAGTCATAGGATCTTCATATGGCAATGCGGATATTTTTAGGGTGTCTACTATATAGTCCAGTATTCAAATATATAATATAAAGTTCATAGCGCCCTTGATTCGGCCATAACCTAAAAATCATCATGAAGACTGCCATTGAAAAGTAAATGGCTTATGCGGTAATGATATCACTGGCAAATGATTTCCCTTTAGCAGTCTTCATGGCGATTTTTAGGTTATGGCCGAATCATGGCGGCTATGAACTTTATATTATACATTTGAATACTGGATTATATAGTAGACACCCTAAGCATATCCGGGGTACCATATGAAAATCCTATGACTTCCCCCGATGACGTAATTACAGCTTAAAGTACTCAAATTATGCAATTTTTACAAGGTCCTTCGTATAAATTCTATATTTATTTGATATATACTCACCATAACTATGTCAAAAACGATTTGTATCGAGCGTACAACATCTCCTTAATATAATAATGTGGAAAAAATTTGTTTGTATCCGAAAATAACGAAAGTCTGGGTTAAACTCGTAAAAACCGATTTTGAGCTATATCTCAAAAACAAGAGCTGATGGAGAAAAACCGGGGCCGGATTTGAAAATAACTCGCCGATTTCATCTAGAAACAACTGCAACTTCGGTTGAAACAAAAGTCCTGTTGACCAGTGTTATTTGTCAGTTTCACTGTTAGAGGTGGTCGTACAATAAGTACACTAGAAGTATTAAATAATACGAGGGCAGTTCGGAAACTTCTTAGCCTAGCACAAAAAGCGCGGTATAAACAGAAAAAAGTTAATTGTTTTGGAAACTTCCATCTCTTTTATGAACACATGTTAAATTTTGTTTCGATCTGGCAACTCCTTCATATGGAAACAGGTGTCAAAACAGACGCATCCCCATTTTTTTTATTACAATGGAAAAATTAGAAATGCGTGCTGTCATTAAATATTTACATAAAAAAAATTTGTCGGGACAAGAAATTCATAATGATTTGGTGAATGTGTTAGGTGAAAGTGCTCCTTCATATGCAACAGTAAAAAATTGGGTTGCTGATTTTAAACGTGGTCGTACAAGCATTGAAGATGAACCACGTAGTGGACGTCCAAAAACAGCAACAACAACAGAAATTGTAGCCAAAGTGCATGATATGGTATTAAATGATCGACGAATAAAAGTGCGTGAAATTGCTAATATCATGGGCATCTCAAATGATCGAGTCCATTTAATTTTGCATGAAGAACTACAGATGAAAAAGCTTTCTGCAAGATGGGTGCCGCATTTGTTAACAGTCGATCAAAAACGCATAAGAATGAACATTTCTCAAGCTTATTTGGATCGTTTTAAGGGAAATAAAATGGATTTTAAGCGTCGTTTCATAACTGTTGATGAGACATGGATCCACCACTATACTCCAGAGACAAAAGAACAATCCAAACAATGGACTGAAGCTGGAGGAAGTGCCCCAAAAGAAGGCAAAAACAATTCAATCGGCTGGTAAGGTTATGGCAACGGTTTTTTGGGACTTCAAAGGTATTTTATTGATTGACTATCTGCAAAAGGGTAAAACAATAAATTCAGAGTACTATTGCAACCTTTTGGATCAATTAAATGTACAAATTCGAGAAAAACGTCCTGGCTTACAACACAAAAAAACAATTTTTCATCAAGACAACGCACCAGCGCACAAGAGTGTTTTAACAATGGCTAAAATCAACGAATTAAAGTACGAGGTGCTTGACCACCCACCTTATTCTCCTGATTTAGCTCCCAGTGACTTTTACTTGTTCCCAAATCTAAAAAAATGCCTTGCTGGCAAGCATTTTACCTCAAATGAAGATGCAATTACAGTTGTAAACCACTATTTTGAAGACCTTGACGAAAACTATTTTAATCAAGGGATAGAATTGCTAGAAAAGCGTTGGACTAAGTGCATTAAAGTTTCAGGAGATTATATTGAAAAATAAAAATATTTTTGAAGAACTAACTATTCTCTTTCATTGATAGGCTAAGAAGTTTCCGAACCGCCCTCGTACTAAACAGTGAGAAAAAGTTATTGGTTTTTCCAAAGCGAATATCTCAGCTTCTATAAGATGTATACCAAAAGCAAAAACTGACAATGAAAGTAAAAAACATTATCTTTTTAATGATGTAAAGTAGGTTGTCGTAGGTGGTCAAATAACGAAGATATCAGAATAGTCGCCAATAAAACCCAGCTTTGCTTGGGGACTTTCCAAAAGCAAAGCCTGGCTGTTAAAGAAGAAATTCTGATGTTTATAATGAGGTTGGCGTAGCACTGTGGTCGAACTTGTATGGGAAGAGCGGCCAAAAATACTTCCTGTGCAGATATCAATACGAAATTTTCAGTAAAGGCTAGTTTAGCAACACAAATAAAAAAGAGCAAAAAAATTCAACATAGGTCCAACTTTATGTATAGCCCCCATATAACGGTGCCCCCTGATTTCTGGCATTTTGGGGGTCTTGACCACATCTTTCAATGAAATTGGCTGAAATTTGGCTATCCGTATCCCTAGTGTTGATTGGGTCCCCATATAATGGTACTGCCCGATTTTCGGAATTTTGAATATTTTATATAAATTATTAATTCAAAATGGCTGAATTTTCCAACTTTTACATCGAGGACCACATTTTGACGTATCCTTCATATAACTGAACATCACAGTATCTCTTCTATATAATTAAAAGGCTGAAATGTATCACATGCACATTTGAAAAAATTACAAAAACACACTGAAAAGTACCCTTAGTATTTTGGGAACAAGTTCCAGAGTTGCGGAAAGTTGCAGCTGATATTTTGAAAATAGACTACTACTTATCTTCAAAAAATTTCGCTGAGGGGAAAGAGGGGGAACATAACTAAAACTTTACATGAAATTTAATTATACTGAAGAAATGACATTACAAAAGTCCTTCAGTCAAAACACGTATTCAATAACACTGTGATACAAAAGTTGACAAAAAAATTTTGCAGGTGTTCTGATGCATAAATTCGGTTTTGTGGGAGTCCATAGAAGACGAAAATACCTTTGGTTTCTTTGGGTCACTTTCGTTTTTGGTTTTATAACGGTAAGTGTAGCGAAAAATAGGCATTCTTGGATTTTCAACTTTAAACGGACATTACTTCTTTTTTCCACAACCGATTTTCACACTCTATCCTTTATTGGAAAGGGGAAATATTGTCATCCGAATAAGCGATAGATTTTTAAATCGGTTAACAAATGGCTAAGTAATAGTGGTTTATATGTGACAAAAACCCATTAAAAAACAGTGACATGTTTTTCCTTGTGCTCTAGGCTGCGTAAACGATACCTAGCAGTACAATTATTTACGGTTAGCAAATTTTTTATTATTAGGAAATTTAGTTGGCTTTCCAAAATGGAAAAAAAAAACAACAAAATCGGTTGAAAAACAAGTAAAAAAGCCTTAAGTTCGGCCGGGCCGAACTTTTCATACCCTCCACCATAAAATATTCTGAACTAAAATGGAATAATTACTTTTCATTCCTGTCCCCAACTTTAAGTGGGTACGTTAAAATGTCAGATAATATACATAAAATGCTTCATTCGGGAGGCCCTTTTTTATGGTGCCTATATCTATGTATGTTGACAATTTTTGGTGGGCTAGAAATTGGGAGGTACTGTTATATAGGGGTTATAATAAAACATGGGCCTATGTTGACAGTTTTTGATGGGAGCCTTTAATTTCAAATAACTCCTAATTCGGTTAAAAAATTTAGCTAAAATCTTCAAAATATCGAAAATCGGTACATAACATGGGAACTTCAAATGTCATTAACAGCTAGTTCGGAGGTATCTGGGCTATACGAAAATATGAACTTAAATGAACCGTTATATGGGGGCTATACCAAAACGTGGACCTATGTCCACAAGTTTTGTCATATAAGTTTATTGACATTTAAGAACTTTAAATGTCAAATTATAGCTACATCGGTCTGAAAATGTAGCTACAAACGTCAAAACACCGCAAATCGGGGGTACCGTTATATGGGGGCTATACCAAAACGTGGACCTATGTCCACAAGTTTTGTTATATAAGTTTATTGACACTTAAGAACCCTAAGTGTCAAAATATAGCTAAATCGGTCTGAAAATGTAGCTAAAACTGTCAAAATACCGTAAATCGGGGGGTACCGTTATATGGGGGCTATACCGAAACGTGAACCTATGTCCACAACTTTTGTTATATAAGTTTATTGACATTTAAGAACCCTAAATGTCAAATTATAGCTACATCGGTCTGAAAATGTAGCTAAAAACGTCAAAATACCGCAAATCGGAGGGTACCGTTATATGGGGGCTATACCAAAACGTGGACCTATGTCCACAACTTTTGTTATATAAGTTTATTGACACTTAAGAACCCTAAATGTCAAATTATAGCTATATCGGTCTGAAAATGTAGCTAAAAACATCAAAAAACCGTAAATCGGGGGGCACCGTTATATGGGGGCTACACCCAAACGGCGACCTATGTCCACAACTTTTGTTTTATAAGTTTATTGACACTTAAGAACCCTAAATGTTAAATTGTAGCTACATCGGTCTGAAAATGTAGCTAAAAACGTCAAAATACCGTAAATTGGGGGGTACCGTTATATGGGGGCTATACCAAAACGTGGACCTATGTGCACAACTTTTGTTATATAAGTTTATTGATACTTAAGAACCCCAAATGTAAAGTTATAGCTAAATCGGTCTGAAAATGTAGCTAAAAACGTCAAAATACCGCAAATCGGGGGGTACCGTTATATGGGGGCTATACCAAAACATGGACCTATGTCCACAAGTTTCGTTATATATGTTTATTGACACTTAGGAACCCTAAATGTCAATTTATAGCCAAATCGGTTTGAAAATGTAGCTGAAAACGTCAAAATACCGTAAATCGGGGGGTACCGTTATATGGGGGCTATACCAAACCGTGGACCGATATATCCCATCTTCGAACTTGATCTTCCGACGGCTAAAAAAATGGTATTCCCCAATTTTCAGCTAAATCGGTCAACAAATGCGACCTGTATGTTGCGAACGGACGGACGGACGGACGGACGGACATGCATAAATCGACTCAGAAAGTGATTCTATGTATATCCCTAGAAGGAACTATGGGTCTATCTCGCTTCCTTTTGTATGTTACATACAAATGCACTAACACATAATACCCCTTACCACATAGTGGTGTAGGGTATAATGAATGCGCTATGTCATTTTTTGTGTTTCAACTTTTTTTTTTTTTTCATATTTTCCTTTATAAAAGATTGGTACCTTGTGCGTAATCACAATTAGAATCATACATCCCTGCAAAAAAAGTCCTCCCAAAATCATGGGTTTCGTAAGGGATTTTTGGCAGCCGTAACTACTCTCAAACCCCCTTTCTTCCCCATTATTTTTACAAGGGCATGTCGCACTCAGTTTGTAGTTATTTTATGACCACTAGAATAACTTGTTATTCTGTGGCCACTAGAAGTTGAAAAGTAAGGTGAAAAAAATTCTATTTTTAGACAGTTTATGTAGAGAACTTGTTTTTAATTTCATCACACATCTTACTTTTATTTTACTTTATTTTATTTCGCTGTCTGCCCGAATTGAACCCACGAACCCTCTGATTTCTAGCCAAAGACACTACACACTATGCCACGCACACGAATGTTAAGGGTTGCTTAAAAACTTAAATGTGCAGTGCACATGTGCACCACGAACTGTTATTTTTTAATTAAAAAAAACTCGCATGCCGACGGTGAGCGTTGAACACACAACCCTAGGATTTATAGTCGGACACACACTCACTGTGCCACCGTCGTCATTACTTAGTGAGGAGTAAAGTAATTAGGTTTACCTTGTAATTTTTTTTAAGAAGTAACACATTACTTTTCAGATTACTTGTAATGCGAAAAGAAGCTTGTTTACATTACTTTGTAAAGGGTTACGTAATGACTACCGGATCCAAATTTTTGCTGGGATGCTAAGGTACCAATCTTTTATAAAGGAAAATATGAAAAAAACCAAAAAGTTGAAACACGAAAAATGCCATAGCGCATTCACTTTTCAACCGATTTCGTTGTTTTTTCCCATTTTGGAATGCCAACTAAATTTCATACTTGCTAACAGTAAATAATTGTACTGTAAGGTATCGTTTACGCAGCCTAGAGCACAACGAAAAACATGTCACAGTTTTTTTAATGGGTTTTTGTCACATATAAACCGCTATTACTTAGCCATTTGTTGACCGATTTTAAAAATCGATCGCTTGTTCGAAAGACAATATTTTCCCCTTTCCAACAAAGGATAGAGTGTGAAAATCGGTTGTGGAAAAAAGAAGTAATGTCCGTTTAAAGTTGAAAATCCAAGAATGCCTATTTTTCGCTACACTTACCGTTATAAAACCAAAAACCGAAGTGACCCAAAGAAACCAGAGGTATTTTCGTCTCCTATGGGCTCCCACAAAACCGAATTTATGCATTAGAACCCCTGCAAATTTTCACTGTAGCACAGTGTAATTAATCCCAAAAATTAACAAACCCAAAACTGCATAAAAATTAAGTTAATCCATTGTTATTCAATATTCGAATTAAGTTTGGTCTATATAGAGTTCATTTAGTTTGATATTATAACGATATTTTACTTTCAGCTAACTTTTGCATTGAATTCACCTCGAAATCCAACCTGTTAAAATTTCTCTTTTTTGGTGCTATTATCAAAGAGTACAGTAAGAAGTAATCCATAACAAATTTATTTTAGAGAAATTTAACATGTTAGGACCCTGCCAGCATTTGGAAGTGCGTTTCTCACTCCCTCGCCTAGGAAGTCACTCCGGACACACGCCAAGGAAGATCATTGGTGTATTACACACACAATTTCTCTAGCCTTATTGTGATTACCTTTTATCGCTTCGGAGTGACTTCTGAGTGACTTCCAAGGCGATTGTTTACATTTATTTAATGATTCAACACATTTGAACTAATATGGGACATTTTTCTATCTGATGATTATATGAGACGATGGTGCAGTGGTAGGCATACTCGCTTTGCACTCTGAAGCACCGGGTTCGCTTCCCAAGTCTGGCAACAAAACATCACATTTTTAAAACGACAAAATTAATGAAGGCGGAAATTCCAAAGAATAATTTCTCTACACGGCGTACAAAAAAAAAAAAAAAAATAAAAAAAAATAAAAGAAAAATAAATAAAAATAAAAAAATTAAATATAAATAAAAACAATATATTTTTTTAATTCCAAGAACTATCGCGGAAATGATCTTCCAGAAGTGTCGCTGGAGTGACTTACAAGACGACACGCCGGCGTGGTTCATCGCGACTGTTTTCATCGCCCTTGGCGACACGCCTAAGTCACTTCCGCGATAGTTTTTGCTTGCAGGGGAGTAGATATGAATACATTTGGTACCAACAATTATACTTTTATTGGTAGCGACCACTGTGCGTAGGTGGCCAAATAACGGAGGTATCGCAATAGTCGGTAATACATGTCATTTTTCCATTTTTTTTTGAAATCACGCTACAGATCGCAATTTTGATCGGATCGTCACCAAATTTTGGGGGTTAATGGGGGTCCATCAACGTGGTATGTCGGACTCGATCTTCATACCGACTAAAAACCCACCTCCTCTGCTCTGGGAGCTGCATCCACCTCGGCACCGCTTTCGCATTACTTCGAGGTGGCTCTAGGCCTAAGAGCCTTCTTCTCATTCTTGCTTGCTCCGCTTTATTCCTCGCTTCAGGTTGCTCTATTTGCGTCAGCAGTGATTCACAGGCTACCAAATTTACGTCTTCCTACAGCGTAATTTAGGTGATTTTTTCTGATTACTATTGTCATCTAAAACTGGTGTATATTTATGCATAGTCTTTTTATTTTAACTTTGTAGTCCATGCACATACATACGTATATTGATTTACCTTGTCCATGGGAGATGAGTCTCTTATGACTCGCGATAGAACTTCAGAATTCAAATGCACTAATCTCATTATGGGGAATATTTAGCGATTTCAATGAACATCACCAAATGACTTCATCTCATCGACAAACCCAAAAAGAAACATTGTTTTATATAAATGTTATAGCTTGCGAAAAAGACAAAATGTATTTAAATTTATTAGTTGCATAATTATGAGAATGCAATACAACAATCCTTAGTTGCCGGTTATTTTGAATGTCAAATAAAGAAAATAAAAGGGGCCATACCACTTTGTTTTCAATTTATTGAAATTCCTTTATATAAGAACCCTACTCGCTTTCTCGTTTAGCTATAAATCCCAATGATTTAAACATTTCTAGGTAAAATATCCTTGGAATACATTACATGCCCCCAAGGGACTTTCTAACTAATAGGAGGGCCAATGAACCAATTCCTTTAAAGGAAAGGACCACTCAATATCGATTTTCAGGGAACCAAGATACCCAACCCTAGGTTTTAAATACTGTTGCTTATCATAGACAGTCATCAATGGTTGAACGATAGGGAAATTATTTGTCAAATTCAGATAGTTAATTCCACATTGACTGTATAATTCCATATTGAGTTGACAGGTGATATCTAGAAAGTCGAGATTTGCACTGAAAACTTTGAAAAACTTAAATTTTCTTATTAATGCACCAATTACAATTGTTAAGAACGAAAACGTCAGTGAAATAAATAAGAATCTAATGATCAAGATAGGAAAAAAATATTGATGTCCGGTTTATCGAGATAAGACAAATATGTGATGTCCGCATTACCGAGTGTATAATGTAAAAAATTTTAGTGTCCGTATTACCGCGTTGTCCGGATTAACGAGTGTCCGGATTATCGAGTCTATGCTGTATATTTAAAGATGACCAATTTTTCTGGGTTTTACGATCCAGTTTGCGGTGGATTTGTCACTATAAGAACTGTAACTACCATTAAAACTAGATAATATCCTCTTGAGGATCTTAAATACAGATTTAGTTTTATTTTGTTCAAAAATATCAAGGACTTTTTAATACAGTTGCACAAGGGTTCTGCGGTGCTTACTAAATTTTGCAATATGAAGACGTAACTAACAAAAAAATTTCTTTACAGGGGAAGCAAAAGAAAAACAGTTTTAGGGAATATTAATCTTATGAGGGCAAGTATTTGGGATATTATCAATCATATACGAATGGCAGGGACGTAGCCAGGATTTCATTTCGGGGGGGGGGGGGGCCCACCAGACCAAAATTTTTAAAGTTAATGTTAGCGAAAATTTACTACTTATTTTACTGATGAAATAATTTTCATTATTATTTTTTAATTAAAATGGCGTAAGATTTCTTGGCCAATTTCCCCTTGTTTTAGGCTTCAATTTTCACCCCAGAGTATGGTCAATTTTTCTATTCCGGAAGTTCAGATGTCCAATCGTTTTTACTGTCATAAAGAAACCAACTATCGTTATTTCCCTAAAGATATTTTGGTGTCCAATCGTAGATCTTATCACAAAGAATTTCTTAAGGCCGATAGTGGTTTTCTTGATAACAAAAATATTCTGAGCAATAGTGAGTCTATCAATCATGAAATTCTAGCACCTAATCGCGGGCATGTAAATGACGAATTCTATTGCCCAATCGTGCATGTAAATAAACTATTTTGGCGTCCAATCGTCGGACTTCTCTTATAGAAATTCTGGTTTCCGATCGTGGATCTTCTCATAAATTGATCAGTAGTGCGATTCTCTAACACATTTTTTGAGTTACCGACAAAAAAAAAACGTAAAATTATGAATGAAAAGTTCAAATAAAAGTTGACAACACTTTTGCTATCGGTAGAACTTTACGACTGCATTTTATTCATCGCTAACTTACCGAAAAACATCGGTAATTACCGAAATTATAAGCATTTTAATTTTACCGACAATTGTCGTTAACTCAAAAAATGAGTTAGAGAATCGCACTACAGGAACTAGGAAAACTCTGGCAACCAGTCTTGAATTCTTTTTAAATGAAATTCTGGCGTCCAATCCAAGATCAATACATGCATACATTCTTTTAGCAAAAATCCATGAACAAAATGTTTCCCAATCTCAGCCGTTAGTCAAAATAAACCTCATCGAAATAATGGTTTTAGGGCCAAAGAGTGTTTGGAAGAAATCTGTTTCAGAAAACTTGAAGTCGACTTAGCTATGTTCGTCCGTCTTGGTGGAGGACACGATGATTCTCGAACAGATCGGTCCAAAATTTGGATTTCGTTTTATTTTGTCCAAATTTTGATCAACTTTGAAGATGGACCATATCAATCCATTCTTTCGGTAACCTTCCACAGGGTATTCAGAGATGTGCAGTTTAAGACCTCTCTCGACAATAAATAAGTGGATAAGTGTAAGCTGAAGACCTAAGTAGTCATGGCTTCACTTCCTTTTTGCTAATAATTTAGTTATAAGTAAAAATATGATATAAATAAATTAATAAATAAAAAGACCTCTCTGGAAACGCTTTCCTTTTTTGCAACAAGTGTTCTCGGGGCCACTATTACTACAGTACAAGTTTTTCAGGGGCAAGTCCATACTTTCAGAGAAAATGGCCCGAAAGCTGTAAAGAACACCTACGGCCGTCATGTTTAGTGACTGGTGCGCACGACAACTTTCGAACCTTATACTGTGGTACATCCTTCAAAAACCATCAAAATAGTTGTTAAATGTAGTTTAAGGTCTGTTCGAGAATCCTTAGAAATTTTTTCTGAAGGTATTCCTTGTGTTTAGAACGTATTGTGTTTTTCGTGGGCAAGTCCATATTTCCTGAAAAAAAACTGAAAAATATTCTGTGACGAACTGAAATGACTGGTGGGAGCAAAATCTTTTAAAAGGAATGACTTCCAAAATAAAATCTACTTCCAAAATGAACTATGTCGGTGCGGTCCATTTCTTTAGGTACCTTATCCGCAACACTTGTGATCAATGATATAATCCACATTTTGTCGCCAAGTTCATACGTCCGAAAATGGCTACACAATTCTGAAAATCTCCTAATAGATAGCTTTAGGTTAAAGGATTTTGGTTGTGTGGCCCCTATTCGATCTGTCCATAGATGAAAATTTCAGTTCACACATACTCAGGGTATATTCCTGTCCGCAAAGCCGACTGATTCTTGTTGAGATTTTGACGAAGAAGAGAATCTGTTTCCGATCAGTATTTTTTTTTTTTATTTCGTTTGTCGTCACAAAGTCCTTTGTCAAAGCAGGAAAAAGGAACATTTCTACAAATGTGCATCCATAATTCCCAAAATACAATTCAAAGAGTAAAACTATGCAACACTGAAAATGCAAACAACTTCTAGTATGAATTTTTTGAAAATACATGTTTAGACTACAAAAACCCTAGTAGGGTTTTGTCCTATCAGATCCAGTTCGGATTTTAAGGCGTCATCTAAATCGGGCTAAATCTACACGTTTTTGCAATTATCAGGCCTTTATCTCAGAAACGAATAGGAATTTGACCTTGCAGTCTTTAGCAATATTGTAGCCCTGTACTAGTAGGACTTATCTTCTGAAAAAAAACTCCTTCTACGGCATCAAAATCTATAAAATATAGAAAATTTTACATAACTGCTGACATTTTGGTCAGTATGGGCTAAACTGTTGGGAGTTGAACCAAGTAACCTTTTGCAAAAATCTTCCAAATAAAGCTCTCAACAACTCTTTAGAACATTCTGAAACTCTAAAATGCTTACTTCATGTTGTTACAGCAGTATTTTGCATCATATATTTTACAACACTTATTTCAAACACAGTTCACACATGTTCTGAAGAGTTGTGTATTAGATTCCAGGGAGTATTTTTCCAAAAGAAAATATTCAGAAAAAATTAACGGTTGTGGAGATACGGTGCGAAATGTATATATTTTATTCTTGTCCTTTTCTAAAAATTTGCTTCAGAGGTCAGAAGAAGATTCGCATTGGTTTCAGAGATATAGCGCCGAATTTCTTTAAAAACTCAATATTTAACCATGTTTAGATGGGGCCATAAAATCTCGCACAACAAAACCCAACTAAGGTTTCTTGTCGTTTGGGTCTGTACTTTCAAAAGATCACATTAAAAATGTTGCACAGAAAAAAATCACTGAAGTTGAAATTCAATGTAATTTCAAAATATTGGAATTAATATGCAATAAATAAAATATAAATATTGACCTCAAGCTCATTAATCTTGGTTTTATTAACATTCGATAGGTAGAACAAAACATAAAAGTACGACAGAAAAATTATTTTTTGTACTATAGACATTTACTAATTTGTAACAAGAGACCAGTTTCTAATAATCTCAACGGAAGAGACTGCGGTGGAACAGAAGTTTTATCATAAAAAATGGTTGTATAGTTCTTTTTTTGCAAATTTGAAACATAATAAAGAATAAGGACCACAAGAATGTTTTTTTCTAGATACTGTTTACAAGCCAGTAAACATCTTGTTCTGAACTCAACAACACTTAGAGTCAGCTTAAAATTACTATTAAACGCTTAAACAGCAACTTAAAACTTACCAACAACTATGCAGAAAATTGCTCAAAAAACCTAACTTCTTCATTATTTCACACTTTCAATAAGTAAACCACTGTAGTTGACCCAAATACTTTACATATTTCTTTAAAAATCTAAAACATTTTAAAATTTTACTCAAAAATTAAAAAAAAAAAATGTGTAACATAAGCTTATATCCTATGGGAACGAAAATCATTTCGGTGGGGCCCGGGGGGCCCTTGCTACGTCGGTGACGAATGGGAGAAATTAATGAAACCAAAACCGCTGAAACAGTTGTTTTGGGGATCCGTCATTACAAATAAATCTGCAATGTTATCCCATTTTCCTAAATGTCATTTCTTGAATAGGATAGTTACTTTTGAACGTAGATGCTTGAAATTTTGCAAGAGCATGCATGTATTTTAGTTTTATGAAAATATTAGGTTCAATCAAAAAACGAATTTTGATTTTTTTGGAGATACGTCTTTGGGCATTTATGGTGACGATATGTAAAAAAGTAAGGCAGTATCAGTCGGATTTGAGATATACCCTCAGACCTTTTCCCTAATAACTATTTATTTAGTTATAATTTTTCGAAGTATCTTCTTAAAGATCCTAAATTGATCTAAAACAAAAATGTTGAACTTTTGTGTAGGAAGTACCCAAAAAGATAAGACCGATATGGACCAGTTATGAAGTTAAACTGAATTTGGACAGAATATAACGAAGGCCAAATTTTGGACTATAGCGGCTGATCCGTTCGAATGTTATCGTGCGCTCCAGCCGCTGCATATGGTGGCATAGGGTTTTTTTTTATAGCTTTCGGCCATTTTCGCTGGAAGTAGGGACTTGCCCCTGAAAAAACTTGTACCGTCAGGAAGTATGGACTTATTCCGAAAAAAATAAGTAAGCAAAAGCTATAGTCGGACAGGACCGACCATACGATACCCTACACCATTACCCTGCGAATTAGCTTTCAGCAAATCAAAATTCCTTTTGGACAATTAAACTCATCGTAAGAAATAACTTTTTTGAGTCTGCAACCTTATCACATTAAGTTTAAATAATAACAGAATAATAGTTCCACAAACATACCAGCAGGGACAGGGAGTGCACCACGATTCATATTACATCAATTCATATTACATCATTGTAAGAAAAAACTTTTTTGAGTCTGCAACCTTATCACATTAAGTTTAAATAATAACAGAATAATAGATCCACAAACATCCCACAAGGGACAGGGAGTGCACCACGATACATATTACATCAATGATATGGATCCTACTGTTTATCGCCTAGTCCGAAAGGCACGTCTGAAGGCACCACCTGCAGAGAAGTTTTACGTGGCTGAAATACTCAGAAAATTTCGCCAACTTTACTGAGGGGTATTTTGCCATCGTTGGAAATTTGATGTTTGCTGGCCGAGATCGAACGCCCTACCTTGCATACAATTGTACCACGGTGGCACCAATAAATAATTTTACCAAGGACATTCAGTCTGGACTTAATTTTTGCATATCTTGACATATTTGCATAAAATGAACATATGCAAAACCATATGCAAGACTTTGTGGCCTAAATATCCCACCGAATTAACTGAATTTGTGTATTAAGTCTTCGTTGGGGGTATACAATTTTCGACCTGAAATTTATCGGTATAGGTCCATGTCTTCATATAGCTCCCATAGAACCGTACCTCCCGATATCCGGTATTTTGAAAGTTGTGGCCTCAAGATTCCACTGAAATGGCTGACATTTTGTATTAAGTCTTCGTTAGAGGTAAAAAAAACTTCATATAGCTCCCTCCGAAATGGCTAAAATTTGGTATTAAGTCTTCGTTGGGGGTATTAAACTTTCCACCTGAAATTTGTCGGTATAGGTCTAGGCGTTCATATAGCTCCCATAGAACGATAGCTCCCCATTTTCGACATTTTGAAGATTGTGGCTCTTGTTACAGATTTCTCTATTTTAATGACTTGTCTGAAGTGAATTTCAAACAGAAAAAATGTACACATAAACATTTTCGAAGATATTATTGATATGTATGTTGCTTACGAAAATATGTAAGATACATAAATTTTCCATATACAAAAAATAATATTTACCTATGCATAATTTATACATTTTGCTTATTTTTACATATGTGTTATATTTTGATTGGAATTTATTCAGAAGCCAAAAATATGCCCAGTCTCAAAATTTGACGAAAATAGGCGTTGCATAAAATTCCGCTGTCTACATATCATTGGGCTAATATTAGTCGGGGTGCACTCATTGATATGAGAGAAGGTTCCCTTGTCCCTACTGGGATGTTTGTGGACCAATTATATGTTATACATTTTTAATAAATATTCTTAACTTGGAAAATTGGCGTTGTTTAGCCCCTTCTGCTACATGTTTAAATTTTGGACAAATGGACAAGTAATACGCTAGGGCTCCAAGCAATTTGCAAAAACTGGGAATTTCTCAGTCATGATAGGGACAATTTGTAGCATCGGAGGAAGATGTGGTTCTCTTCACAAAACTCATTATGTACTAGGCAGTAGGCCCTTTATCAAGCACACATAATATTGCAATTCTCATCAGAGGCAAGATTAGTAGTTATTTTTCCATATATAGTCGACTTTACCTCGTGCAAAATATCGTGACTATTGAGCTATAATTGCGACCTCTAGTGTGCTTAGGATTACACTGCAAGCAAAAAAATTGGATATATTAGGCTGTAACCCTGTTATCTGAACACGCTAATCAACATAATTGGTATCAATGGAAAGGACAAGAGGTGGCCTTCCAAATATTATTTACGTGGGCGGAATGTGTCTTGCAGGAATAATGATATAAATGGTATATTACAAATTTTCACACAAAAGTTTTGGTCCATTTGACCCCCTAAACATCATCCGATCAACATCTCGAATTGCAAGTATCTTCTTTGTCATATACTGTTACCTTGTTCGAATTTTTGCGATCGGGCTATTATTGCGACCAACAGAGAAGCTACAAAATCGGATAAAAATTATGTTTTTGGTCCATTTCATCCGCTAAATATTTCACGATCATCACCAATAAGAATAGGGATCTATTCTGGTCTGAACCCGACCACCATGCAAAATTTCGTGACGATCGGCCCATAATTGCGAGCTGGAGTTTAATTACAATTTATAATGGACAGACGGACGGACACACATCTCAAAATCGCTTTATCTCGTCGAGATATGAAGATTGGTCTCCGACGAATATTTCGCGGTGTTACATATTCCAACCTGATGACTGGATGAAATAGTACGATGTGCAAAGTTTAATCAATCAGAAACTCATTGCGAGAATAATATTGCAGATTTGCCATTTTGGTTGGTGTCGTTAGGGTTTCTTGGAACATTAAGGCCAATATTTCAGGAAGTATGGACTTGCGCAATAAAAAATTTGTACCGTCGTAAAGGGAGCCGCAAGGACAACCTGCTGAAACAAATTTAAAAATGATTGATCTAAGAGGAGCTCTTAAACTTCACTTTTCCTAATTTTCTGTGGGAAGTACCCCAAGGAGTGGACCTATATGTTACATATTCGAAACCGATCTATATCTGGTGGGACTAATTCGATGTACATCGATTGTTCCCGTCGAGTGTTATTGCATACACCAATTTTCAGGAAACAATTTAACTTTTGTGGTGGAGGTACCCGAAAGGGTGGACCGATATGCCCCATCTTCGAACTTAAACTAACTTTAGGCAAAATGTTGCGATACCAGAAATTTGGTTCGAATCGGCCAGACAGACGGCGGACATGACTAAATGGACTCCAAATTGTCTGAAATAAATTTTGTCCAAACATACTTGGGGTCTAAAACCATTATTTTGATGAGGCACATTTTTGGTCGTATAAAGTGTATGTACCCTCGTTAGCATAAAGGCTGAGGGTATAAAAATTAGAAAAATTCGTCCGTTGTATTCAAACTCTAGGCCACAATTAAAGAACAATCGTCACGCGATTTTGTATGGAGCTCGGGTTCTCACCAGAATAGAAACTATTAGTTTTTGGTGGTGATCGTGAGATATGAAATGAACCAAAAACAAGTAAGAACGGCGTTAAGTTCGGTCAGGCCGAACATGTTATACCCTCCACCACGAGTTGTATTGAAGTAAAATGCAACAATTAATTTCCTTTCGTTTATGAAGAAGACTTAATACCAAATTTCAGCAAGTTCGGTAGAACAATGAGGCTAACCTTTAAAATACCGAAATTCGGGAGATTCCGTATACCTACAAATTTCTGGCGTAAAGAAGACTAAATACCAAATTTCCGATATTTCGGTAAAACCTTCAAAATACCGAAAATCAAGAGGTACGCCTCTATGGGGATATAGGAACCCGCAGACCTATGCCGACAAATTTTATATGGAACGTCCATTACTCCAAATGAAGACCAAAAAACCGAATGTCAGCCATTTCTGTGGAGTATTGTGGCCACAACCTTCAAAATACCGAAAATCGGGAGGTACCGTTCTATGGGGGCTAAACTTAGGCATGGTCCTGTACCGACAAGTTTCTGTGGAAAAGGTGTATACCCACAACGAAGTTTAAAACAAATTTTTGGCCATTTCGGTGGAATATTGAGGTTATAATCTTCAAAATAAAGGTAGTAGAAACATGTATACCAAATTACAAGGCTCTATCTTAAAAATTGCACCATTTTTTCGAAAATCATTAGTTATTTATACTAGTATTTTCATCACCGAATGCATGTCGAGAATATTTTTGGTCCAACTGATCCCTTAATTTTTTGCAAGCAAACGTAAAGTTATATGACAACCGAATAATAATTGGACATTTAGCGTCATCTATATACGTCCTACAAGTCTTCCGCCAGAATAACTACTGGTCTTCTTACAAACAAGTTGACTTTCATATTGTGTCACAGTGTTATCAGTAGGATTTCCCATAGAGAGCACAATGGACCTGTTGGACTCCTATGAAAGACATTGCGGTTTCTATGGGAAATCCTTTTGACTACACTGTGACACAAAATGGAAGTCTACGTCTGGTGGTCTAAAATTCCCTTTGGGAACGAAAGCCCCTATTGAGTATATTAAGAACTTCAAAGTATTCCATAGCTGATGGTTCTGAGTTATGACGTTATGATTATTAGATATCTTTGTTTGGCGTTATTGTTTCATCATTTTAAATAAAAATGTTTTCAGATAAATAGAATGAGGAATCTTTTTATAGAAAATTTTGTCGTTCTAGCTCAGTTGCTTCCATGTCCTTTTTGAATTGAAAAAAATCCGTACATTTTGTATGAGTTAACTAAGTAAGAAATTCGTAGTCACGTAGACTTTTTTACAGCCCCATATCATATTTTCATGAGCTTTTTAAGATTAGATAAAAAATATAAAAATTTGTACACATTTTATTCATTTTTAGTGGTAAAGGAATTTACACTCGGAGTCGAAGTCGGGGCCGTAGTCGTAAAAAAAACTGGTCTGGAGTCGGAGACGAGCCAAAACTACCTCGACTCCGAAACCCTGGTTTTTACCATATACCCTCGTTAGCCTAAGGCTGAGGGTATAAAAATAAGAAAAATTCGTTCGTCCATTAAAAATTGTATTCAAACTCTAGGCCACAATTATCAATGCCAATCATCTTGGATAATAATAGGGTAGTATTTAGCGGGTGAAATTGGCCATAATTTTGCTGGGAAAAATATTCAAATTTAGTTTTTATTCCATATTTTAAATTTTGAATTGAAATATGGAACGCGAAACTTGAAAACTAACTCTTGATCTGCCCTTTAATGCCAATTATAGCAATAAAGCGGTTAAATAACAGAAATTCTGTCGACCATTTAAGTGAGTTCCTTTATTGTTATGTTCATTTGCAAATAAATAAATTTATCTCATATTAGAAAATATGGCAATTATTATAGAAAAGTTTTTAAACCATGATAGAGCAATTCCCAGTTTTGGTAAAAAGCAATGCAATACCTCGAAATATTGGTCTTGTTATACGAGGGTTTATACACTCTGATACGACCAAATATGTGCCTAATCGAAATAACGCTTTTAAACCCCAAGTATGTTTGGAGGAAATTTGTTTCAAACAATTTGGAGTCGATTTAGCCCTGTCTGTCTGGTTGACGGTTTAACCAATTCGAACCAAATATTGAAATTGAACTCAATAATATTGTAAGCTGATTTCTGTGTTATATTTTTTGTTGGTATTGTTGTCTCAATAATTTTTATTGAATAATATGTTGTGTATTAATTATACCATATACCACAATCTGGAAAAGGGTATTATAAGTTTGTTTTGGTAAAAATGCATGTAACACCGCGAAATATTCGTCGGAGACCCCCAATGTGGTATACCAATCTTCATATCTCGACGAGATAAAGCGATTTTGAGATGTGTGTCTGTCCGTCCGTCCGTCTGTCCATTATAAATTGTAAACACGCTCCAGGCCGCAATTATGGACCGATCGTCACGAAATTTTGTATGGAGGTCGGGTTCAGATCAGAATAGATCCCTCTTCTTACTGGTGATGATCGTGAAATATTTAGCGGGTGAAATGGACCAAAAACATAATATTTATCCAATTTTCTATCGGCTCTGTAGGTCTCAATAATAGTCCGATCAACGCGTAATTTTTAACAAGGTAAGAGTATTGTTGGTGTGCATGATCAGATAACATAGTTACAGCCTAATATATTCCGTTGTTTGTTTGTAGTGTAATAATAAACTCGCTAGAAGTCGCAATTATACATCAATAGCCACGAAATTTTGCACCGAGTAAGAGTATAGGTCGAAAAAGATGCCTACAATTTTGAATGATGATCTGATATTCTTTAGCGGGTGAAATGGACCATTACTTTTGTATGAAAAATATAAACATTATATTTTTGGTCGATATTTTAATTCCTTGAGGACATATATATTTCGCAAAGTAGCCTACATATGGGAAAAAACTACTGACATTTCCTCTGATGTAAATTGCAATAAAGTGTTTGCTAGATAACGGGCCTACTGCCTAATATATAATGGGTTCTGTGTAGAGAACCACATTTTTATCCCATGCTACATATTGTCTCTCCAAAAGTTTATGTAACACCACGAAATATTTGTCCTAGACCCCTTATTTGGTATGCCAAAATTCATATCTCGACGATTTAGCGATGTGTGTCCGCCCATTACAAATGTAAACAAGCTTAAAGCCGCAATTATGGACCGATTGTAACGAATTTTTTAAGGAGGTTGGGTTCGGGCCAGAATAGAAATGATTAGTTTTTGGTGATGATCGTGAAATGTTCGGGGGATGAAATGGAGCAAAAACAAAATTTTAACCAATTTTGTAGCGGCTCTGTAGGTCAAAATAATAACCCGCAAGATTTTAAACAAAGTTTGAGTTAATGATGAAGAAGAAGCGTACAAACCAACGTGAAGATCAGATAATACTTAGCGGGTTAAATGGACTGAAACTTTTGTGTGAAATTAGTAAAAATTTGAATAATGTAGCGGTTAAACAACGGAAGTAGTAGTACTACATAAGTGGGTTTCATTACATTTTAGTTTGTGTGAACTAAATTTTCCTTTCTTGCTACAAAAATGTCTTTGTCATGCTAGATAACTTTTTGGTTTTGGTCATAAGTATTATACATTACATCTCTGATATTTGATAATTAAATTTTCATAATCATTGAAAAGAAGTTCCGTGGAGAGCGATTGTCCAGGGATAGTGGTATAGGGTATCCCATGGTCGGCTCCGTCCGACTATAGACTTTTCTTACTTGTTTTATTGTGAACTTTGTAATTTTTTGCCCAAACTTAGGTTAGGTTCGAAGATGGACCATATCGGTCCACTCCTTCAGTCACCTCACCCACAAATAATTCTAAAATGTTCGATAAAATATTATGAACTATAACTCTCGAAGTGATCAATCGATTTGGTCCCAAATTAGCTCATCATAATATTCCAGCTAGATATTGATCGGGTTGGAATATGGACTATATCGATCCACTCTTTGGAGTACCTTCCACACAAAATTTGGAGAAAGTGAAGTTTACGAGCTCATCTCGGATCGTTTTGATTTTTTTTTTCAGCAAAATTTAGCTTATTAATTTTTTTTATATATGTCAGTGATTTGCACTTGCAGATTTCACGAAGTTTGAAGCAAACTTGTGATACAACGTCAATATATGTTACATACGGTAAAGTTATGGTGTTTGCTTATTTCCCAGCATAGCTGGCTGGTGATTTCTTACTTGTTCTTTGGTCAATTCGCTAAAAATCAGCTATAGCAATATTTCAGGACAGCGCTTCTTTGCAAAGACAGTCCTGATTATCGAGATTATACGTTATATATCGACGCCTCCAAACAATATTATGCTAAGTCGACTTAGCATGTTTTCAAGTTCTTTACATTTTTATATTTAACGTCCTTTAACTTAAATTCTGTCAAATTTTGGTAACGATCGGACAACCCGAACAGAAGTTATAAACAAATAGTTACTTAGCATAGTACTGAAGGTCAAAGAAATTTCCAAACTTTTAGAGCTTGTCCTGCAAAACTCGCTTTTCAGAATTAGCAAACTATTATTTGGAGGTGTCGAACGTCCTTTAACTTAAATTCTGTCTAATTTTGGTAATAATCGGTCAATCCGAACAGAAGTTATAAACAAATATTGACATAGCATAGTATTGAAGTTCAAAAAAATTTCCAAACTTTGAGAGCTTCTCCTGCAAAACTCACTTTTTAGACTTAGCATACTATTATTTGGAGGTGTCGATATGATTTATATGATCGGTCCGTCCGTACCCAGTTGAAGGATTTTTAGATCGATTTTCTGACCCAATATAGACATTTGGAGTATCTGTGGAGAGGAAAGGAAACTAATTATTCAATTTTAGTTTAGAATATATTATGGTGGAGGGTATAAATAGTTCGGCCCGAAAACGATCTGTCTAAATTGCCGATGTAAACACATACATACATTGTTACGTCCCAGTTGGAAGTTGTCTGCTATGTGTCTTCAAAGTTGTCCTCAATCCATTGAAGACGGCTCGACGACAGCCCTTTGCGATCATCGACGACATTTTCACACAAATCTCGCAAAACTCGTGTACGACAAGTTGAGCGACAAGATAAGTGAAGTTGTCTTCACGGACGATAGAGTGAACATTAACTTGTACCAAGGCACATTGCAAGAATTTCGTTCATAATGTCACACATCGCACATGGAAGAGTGACAAAATCGATTGCACCGTCACCGGTTACAATTTTTAAATTTGTCGTTGATGAAATCCAACTGGGGTGTATGTATGCTGTTTACTATGTTCCATTTTAGATGTTACCATATTCAGCAAAACAAAAATGTTTAGTATTTTTGTATACTTCCGGCCATATAGTTTAGAGGTCAATCCACCCGCTCTTCCAAAGTGATTCATTTTATTTGCAAATTATATTCAAACAGTTATTTTTTTGAATATAACTTTTACTTTTATGTTTACCAACAAATTGAATTTTATGTTTAAACATAATTAGCATAACTAAACACCACTCAAGCAGCTACAACACCAATAACAAGACCAGCTGAACAATCGAACTAAACGAATGAATTTTTAATCACCATTAGACTGATAATAAAAATGAGATTTTAATGAGATATATTTTTAATAGCTTCTGATTATTGTTATGAAAAGCCCAAATCATATCAATTCAGTGGACGAATTATTCAAATCCTGAATTATTTCCAAAAACCTATCAACAATTTTATTGCAACTTGTTATATTCATATTTTATGGCTACCAACAAATGACACTTAGCTGAGGTGTTTGTGGAATGTGTAGGTGGTGGATGGTCTGGCAGTTTTTGAAATTTGCCTAATAAGGCTTTGACACCATTTGTTGTCCATTGTGTCAAATGAACCGCTTAAAAAGATTACCACCGATAACATTAAATTCGATTTGGTGTAATCTTTATATTAGTTTTATTAGATTTAGTTAAAAATATATTAAGGGTCAAGGTCGCGGTATTCATTTAGTTGATCGAAACAAAATATTTATTTAATAAACTACATTAACTATTTCGCTAAGTGGTGAAAAAAAATGTAGCAGTGATTTTATCTAGCCCTCCCCGTCAAGGTTAGGACAAGGTTACATGTACCATATTCAATGATATTTTAAATGTTACCTCTAGATTTGGAGTGGCGTTATACAATTCATTCGCACACTGCGGCAGTATATAGGTAAAACCGTGACGAACAACAATTTTAACTTAAACAACATTGAATTAACTGCAAAAACAATTTTAATATTGCTCTGATGGATTATTCCAGTGGAAGAGAGAATATCTGCGGTCCCATTGTTTCAATTTTGAACTTTTATAAAGATATATTTTACAACATGAAAGGATTTCAAAGGGAAAGTTATACAAATAATATAGAAGTCCAGTTAATTAGTGGGTCGAAAATTTATTCCCAATAGGTGAGTTTTTAAACATAATAACGAATATTCGGTTATAGAAGAATGGGCGATCAAACGCAATAGGACGTTGAAAAACTCAAATAAGAGCAATGGACAACAGCATTGCCTTTCCAGTAGTGCGATTCTCTAACTGATTTTTTTGAGTTACCGACAATAGTCGGTAAAATTAAAATGCTTATAATTTGGGTAATTAACGATGTATTTCGGTAAGTTTGCGACGCACAATGGTTCAGGAATCGATTTTCCTGGCCAAAAATCAAAATTTTGTTTTGTCAAAGATATTTAATTTCTATATGGGATTCGATAGTAAACATATTGAAACTAAGGAAACCAAAAAATTAGGCCCAAATATTGGAAGGTGAGGGCGTGGCGTGCCACTAAAGACGAAAATTTTCCCATTTTTGGGAAATACGTCTGAAACTATAACAGTTATTGTGTTCAGTGTTTTTTTTTATAAGGTAGGTAGGATTTTGGCCTTTAAAAATCGTTTTAGTAAATTACCGTAGCGTTTACACAACATGATCTATTTTATTTTTCCTCGGGTACTACATAAAATGAAATTATTAGTTGCGGGCGCAACTAATCAATTTCAAATCCACTGTAAAACATTTTGTTGTTATTCAAATACTTGAATACAACAAAA
This sequence comes from Musca autumnalis, assembly GCF_047663935.1. Classification (NCBI taxonomy): domain Eukaryota; kingdom Metazoa; phylum Arthropoda; class Insecta; order Diptera; family Muscidae; genus Musca; species Musca autumnalis. Next base: position 189,452,438 of record NW_027411644.1, read on the forward strand.
TATGGACTAAAGCTGAAATAAACACAAAGATGTAAATTTTTTTTTAAAATTTTTGAAAAAAAATTTTTTCGACATTTTTTCGATTTTTTTTTTAGTTTTTATACCCTACACCACTATGTGGAAAGGGTATTATAAGTTTGTTTTGGTAAAAATTCATGTAACATCGCGAAACATTCGTTGGAGACCCCCAATGTGGTATTCCAATCTTCATATCTCGGCGAGATAAAGCGATTTTGAGATGTGTCCGTCCGTCCGTCTGTCCGTCTGTCCATTATTAATTGTAATCAAACTCCAGGCCGCAATTATGGACCGATCGTTTGGAAATTTGGTATGGAGGTCGGTTTAACATCAGAATAGATCGCTATTTTAATTGGTGATGATCGTGAAATATTTAGCGGGTGAAATGGACCAAAAATACAAATTTTAAATAAGGTAAGAGTATATGACAAAGAAGACAGCTTATATCTTTTTTCCTGGAAGAGACATTCCGGGCAAGTAAGCTATACTTGGAAGAGGAACGCTTGACCTTTCTATTGATTTCAATTGTGTTGGTGTACTTGATAAGGTAAAAGAGTTGCACGAGGTAAAAGTTTAGGTAGGAGAAGATGCTTACAATTTTCGACGATGATCTGATATTATTTACCGGGTGAAATGGACCATTACTTTTGTATGAAAAATAAAAAAAACATTTTTGGTCTATATCTTATTTCGTGGAGGGCATATACCGGCAAAGTAGCCTACATATGGAAAAAGATCTACTGACTTTTTCTCCTGATGCGAATTGCAATAACGTGTCTGCTAGACAACAGGCCTACTGCCTAATATATAATGGGTTTTGTGTAGAGAACCACATTCAGTAATGTTGGCGACATTTTCTGAGTATTTCATTCATGTTCAACGTATCTACAAGTGGTGTCATAGGACATCCCATTCGGACTCGGAAAAGGGCTGTGAGTCCCATATAATTGAGCGAATAAGAATCGGGGTACACTCACTCATTGAATAGACGAATTGTGTTACGGTGCTAGAATTCACAAAGTTTTTTCTTACAATAAGTTTATTTGTTCCAGAAATTTTGCTTGCGTAAAGCTTATTCCCAGGGGTAGTGGTGTAGGGTATCACATGGTCGGCCCCGTCCGACTATAGCCTTGGCTTACTTGTTTTGGTAATTATTTTGTTTATTTGTTGGTGTTTGACCATCTTTAATACATAGGAAGATATAAAAACCACAAAAACACTCATATTTTGATGAAAAATAGTTAAAAAACTCAAAAGTTTAACTTTGACCTTGAATTTCTCTGCAACTACTAGACGGAACTTTACCGCTTATAATTCGTCTGAAAGCTGACTGTGTTATCTGTCTAACAAAAAAAGAATTATGAATATCCGTTCAAAAGTTACCGAATTTTGACCAGGAAAAAACGATTCTGAACCACTGTGCGACGAATAAAAAGCAATAGCAAAGTTCTACCGATATCAAGAGTGTTGTCAACTTTTATTTTAACTTTTTATTCATAATTTTGCGTTTTAATTTTACCGATTTGTGTCGGTAAGTCAAAAAATTAGTTAGATAATCGCACTACAGATGGCCACTGGCCGTTATGGAACTGATGCACTTACATGGGAAGGTGTGACAAAAATACTTATAGATAATATATCGTACTGAAATTTGTATCAATTGGTCCTAATGGCCTAAAAACACAGTAACAAAAATAATGTAGCCATAGGTCCAAGTTTTCGCGTGGTTCCCATGTAACGAATCATTCTAAATTGAAGTATTTTACTGTTACCAGCACATTGTTCAATCGATTTTTTTGTAATCCGGTACCAGGAGTTCTTATTTTCAGCATTGGTCCATGATCTGGTATACTCCCATACGATTTATATCTCGATTTATTTCGGCAGATGTTAACCAAATATTCAAATCAAATGGGTTGTAATAATGAACTCCGAGTTCAGAAAACCGCATTATAAAAAAATGTCATATCGGTCCACTTTTGAACACATCCTCCATATAGGGTGACCATCCATTTTTCGGTACTTTATAAGATTAAATCACATTTTTCTGCAGAATTACCTATATTAACGCATTTTTGGTTCTCAGTGCGGGGAAAATGTCCACGTTTTGGCATGTTGCAACGTTTGGGTGTCCCAAACATTTAATTTTTCTTTTACGAATTGTTAGTGCCGCTCCAAGTTACCATGATAGGAAAAATCACTAATAGGACAGAAAACATTATATTAAACATAAATGTAAGAAAGGATAATAAAATTACTTAAAATATATCAAAAAATATAAATCCAGCACCTAAAAACAGAGTTGAATTTTTGGTTATAATTGCCAAAACCCCAAATGTCCGCAAAAAGTCTAAACAGTTTTAAAATCTACAGACCCTTGGCTTGAATTTGGTACTAGTGGCGATTATTGCATATGCTTGGAAAGTAACTTAAACTTCAAGGAAATCCATACATCTATATAAAATAATTTCATTTTGACCAATATTATAACCAAAATATGTGGCAACCCTTGAAATTTAGAGGAAGTGTTATAAGTAGAAAAACGAAGCGTATACAATATACTAAAATATTAAATTTAAGTTAAGGCGTGAATAATAGTCCTTTGTTTCAGAAACTCGCCTTTTATATAAAAATTGTTCCTCATATTTTTTTTTAAGTTTTGCCTGTTAGTTCGAAAATAATTTTTAATGACTTTTTATTAATTTTCTCGTTTAGAGTTAAGCTTGATGATCAAAATTTTTTAATACATATTTTTCTCCAATATTAGTCATGTTTGTAAGGTTTTTTTCTCCGTAAGAAACGCGAAAGAAAATGGAAAACAAAGTTGAGTTTCGAAAATTTAGAAGTGATTGGTATCTTTAAAATTATGACGTGACATTTTTGATTTTTGTCGTTGGGCGTTTCCACCTTGTGATGGCACTATCGGCAATGTTTTTATTTTACTAGATTAAAGAGAGCGGTCCACAAAGCAACTCAGCACTATATAACAAGCCATTTACACCAAAAAGGAGGTCTGCCTTTCAGAACGGACAGGAAAATATAGAACAAATCGGAGTTCATACGATGTTTTTGAAAGCAAATCTTAAGAGAACATCATCCACTTCAGTTCTTTGGAAAATTATTTCGCCTAAACCGTCAATATGTTCGTATTGAAACCTGCGCCAATCTTTTACTTACTTGGCCCACTACAAAATATTTGTCCTATAAGACGGATTAAGAAAACATTTTCATTCCTCTCTATTTGTTGCTTTATTTCTCCAATTTGGGTTTTGGCCATTAAAATCGATTTCTGAACCACTGTCCAACGTCGATATTCACCGTCAAAACATATTGGCCCGTAGATTTTTCGAAAAAAAATTTTCGGAAACATATGTACATTAGCACGGGTAGTACCAGTGTTTTGTAACATGTTATTTTTTTGATGAGAAGTGGCTTTCTTTTTAAACGGCTAACTTATACGAAAGTAGCATTTGTTGGCCAAAACTATTGTTCTTCTTATTTCTCAACTGTGGTTGTTTGCTGACGGTACCGACGCACAGTGTTGCCCCGTGGACAAAAATCAAAAAATGTGATGTTAACTTTTACATGTGTTTATGTTTTTATCTTACAGTAAACACATCCGATACAACGAATCTGAAAGAATTGTGTCGATATGTGCGCCCATAATGAAGTTACAGCTCTTTAAATATGAAAAATATTTCTCAGGTAATCTAAAGCGATAATCATATGAAAATTAGACGATATTTAAAATAAAATTTTCTGAAAAGTTTGTTGATAATATTAAAAGTTTTGGATGGGGATTTGATGGGTGGGCTATAGATCTAAAATTTTAGTACAAAAACTGCACACGGGCAAAGTACCGTTATCAATAATTAAAAATTTAAATTTGATAAAAAAATATAAATTCTTAATATTTGGTAGACTATATCTTTTGATTGCCACCTATTGCCACCTTGGCTCTTGATTTCCGATAATTGGACATCTCTTCCGAAGCGAAATGTGTAAAAACATTCTGCCCATCCCTGCAACCTTCTGAGATATATCGGTTCAGATTTTATATAGCCCCCATATATAACTCGGTTAATTTTAATCGAATAGCCTTCAAATTTTATGCGTGATATTTTCTTAGGCCCCTGAATAGATTTACCGATTTTCGTAAAATTCGGTTCAGATTTGGATATAGCCCCCATATATATATCTTCCCCCGATTTTGCTATGGGAGCTATATCCAAATCTGAACCGATTTTTACCAAAATCGGTGAAACTACTCGGGGGCATAAGAAAATATTGCATATTAAATTTGAAGGCTATTCGATCAAAATTGACAGAGTTATAGCAAAATCGGGGAAAGATATATATGGGAGCTATATCCAAATCTGAACCGATATGGACGAAAGTTGAAATTTTTTATTCCTACGCCCTTATAAGTAAAACAAAAAAACATTGTTCCACAACATCCCATACGGGACAAGGGAGACTTCTCTCATATCAATGAGTGCACCCCGATTCATATTAAACTCAATAATATGGGACCTACTGTTTATCGCAGAGTCCGAACGGCGTGTCTAAAGACACCACTTGTAGAGAAGTTTTACAAGGCTGAAATACTCATGAAATGTCGCCAACATTACTGAGGGGTATTTTGCCACCGTTGAAAAATGTTTGATGTTGCCTGGCCGGGGAATCGAACCACCGACCTTCTGCGTGCAAGCGGGCGTGCATACCATTGCACCACGGTGGCACCCGTCCCTTATAAGTACTTGTGCAAAAATTCATCAACCTAGGTCAACTCCTTCTATTTTTGTCCACTTTTGTATGGAAGCGGCAACACTGTGCGACGTTGACTAAATCTACGATTTTCAAAATTTTTAGTAGAAATCGTTTTTTACCCACAATAATAAACTTGTAAAGTTTTTTTCATCGATCCGACCATAATTTTGGGATTTAGAGAAAAAAAAGATATTTTGTTTTTTTTTAATATTTATATACTAGCCGACACGGGTCCGCTGGCCCGTCGTTTTGTTTTTTAATGAAAACTGTTTAGGTATTTTTTACTTCATTTCTTTGGTTCCATTGCCAAGTCCAGTTATTCATTGAGAATTTTAAATCAAAAGGGTTTATTTGTAATCTTTCCTTTCTCAAAGCGACTTTGTCGATTCTGCCTAAGATTCATAATCGTTCCTGATCCTAACCAGTGACCTGCAACCGGTGCCAATTTTATGAATTGAGGTAGACACAAGAAAAAGCGATACTAGTACGCACCACCACTCTCTTTTTTGCGTTAGAATCCCTGCCAGCAATTGGAAGTGAGTTTCGCACTCCCTCGCCTAAGAGGTCACTCCGGAGACACCCCAAGGAAGATTGTCGGTGAATTACACAAACAATTTCTATAGCCTTATTGTGATTACGTTTTATCGCGTATGCCGACACTTTGGAGTGACTTCTGAGTGACTTCCAAGGCGATTGTTTACATTTATTTAATGATTCAACACATTTGAACAAATATAGAACATTTTCTATCTGATGATTATATGAGACGGTGGTGCAGTGGTAAGCACACTCGCTTTGCGCTCTGAAGGTCCGGGTTCGCTTCCCAAGTCAGGCAAAAAACATCACATTTTTAAAATGACAAAATTAATGTAGGCGGAAATTGCAAAGAATAATTTCTCTAAAGGAGAAGATAAATAAAAAAATAAATAAAAATAAAATAATGAAAATAAATAAACTAAAAAAATAAAAATAAAAAATTTAAATAAAAATAAATAGAAAAAAAATACAAAAAAATATATTTTTTTAATATTAATTCTAGAACTATCGCGGAAATGATCTTCTAGAAGTGTCGCTGGAGTGACTTCCAAGACGACACCCCGGTGGTTCATTTCTTCACAACGGAGGTCACTTCAGGGTGACTTCTGCGACTATCGCCGCGACTGTTTTCATCCCCCTGGGCGACACGCCTAAGTCACTTCCGCGATAGTTTTTGCTTGCAGGGATGTAATCAATATTCTGTTGAAAGTCAAACACAAACATTGCTGATTCATATTTAACGCATTGTATGTAAAGACTACTGCTTCGTACAAATTACTACCTCTTGCTCGAATTGTTCGTGTTGACTTCGTTTCGAGTATACTTTATGCATACAACTAGCGAAAAGAAAAACAATCGAAAACACATAAAAAATCTAAACGCATCAAATGAATCACAGTTATGTCCGCCTACGTACGTTGTCGTAACACCAAAACAAATGCATTCTCTGTTTAGCTAACACAGCCTTTGTATAACACAACAACACACCTCTCTCATAAATTCCCCATATTTGTATACAGCTATGTTTAGACAACTGTGTTGTTTTTGTTTTCAGTTCTCTCATACTTTATGCCTTGTAGGATTACTACTCTCTCTTCATGTGGTGTTTGTTTGTACATTAACGATCACAGATTAGTAGTTCATAGATCACACACATTAATGAATGAATCAAACCGATTGTTTGAGATAAGAAATGCATTCTTGTGGTAATCATTGGCGTATTCTGATTTTTGGTAAAATGAATGATTTGTTTACGAAGTGATGCGATACACTACATAGTTGCGTTGATTCAACGCAGGCCTCTGATCCTAACGCAAATTTAAAGAACAATTGTTAAAGTCGAATTCTTCCGCTTATTGTGGTCGTATATATTTTTAGATTTTCAGTTCAACCTCACCATTTAAGGCAAATTGTAAATATATCATTGCAATTTTTTTTAATATGGGAGGTACCGTGCCTCTGAAATGTATGCCTATGCCAGAAAATTCCATGGAAATCGGTTCGTTAGTTTTCGAAATCTGTTATATACAATTGAAATGTATAACATAACATATAAGAATATTTGGTTAGGGAAACAACAACTTGTCTCGCAAATCATTTTGCAAACCGATGCGTTCATAAGTTTTGCAAATACATCGATTATAAACAATAAGACCCTCCGGAATCCTCAGTGGGCGGCCTAGTATTTTGGCACCAAATAAGTACTAGGGTGCCTTGGAGACACAACCACCATTGACTTCCAAAACTAATGCTCAAATCGATATAGTTATAAGTTGTAAGTTAAACAAATCAGAACGTGGAGAAGGTGCCCCACCTCCTCCGAAATTCATAAAAATATATATTTCCACAGGCAGTCATTTTGGAGATATAGCATATTAAAAAATAGGCTTTAGTCCCCAAAGAAGCACCTATTTTCTGAGATTGAACCAAAATTTTCCAAATAGAGCGTTTTAAATTAATTGGGTACATGTAAGCGGTACAGGGTTAGCATAGGTCCGCGTTTTGATGTAGTCACCATATAACGGATAGCAGAAATATGGTATAAAGTCTTCGTTGAGAAATTAAAAAATATTCCCGCAGGGAATACTCTGTACCAACTGGCAAACCTTGAATCTTTTTTGCAAATTTCATGAAAAACGGTTCAGGAGTTTTGGAGATGAACATATTTAAAAAGTGGGTGAAGTCGGGACTTTATTCCCTAAAGAAGTGCCTAGATTCTGAAATGCAACAAACATTTTTTCAAATTTAGCGTTTTAAATAAATAGGGTACGGGTAAGCGGTACAGGGTTAGTATAGGTCCACGTTTTGATATACTCCCCTTAGAACACTACGGCCAGATTTTAGGTATTTGAAGGTTTTACTACATTACATTAATCTCACACACATTATTTAGTCCCCGCTAGAGATATTGCATATTTCTGCACATTATAATTATATATTATCTTACCAAAATGGCAGAAATTTATATGTAGCTTTCGTTAGGGCGGCAAAACTTGATTACAGAAATTTATCGGTATAGGTCCACCTTTGGATACAGCTTCCATAGAACGGTACCGTCCTATTTTGGGCATATTGAAACTTTTAGTCACATTATAAAAGCGTAGTGGATGAAACTTGGTATTTAGTCTTCTTTGGGGATATAAAAAATTGTCGACACCCGTTCACGTTTTGATATATCCTCCATAGAGCGGTACCTCCCGATATACGGTATTTTGCTTTTAGCTTTTAGTCACATTATTAACAGTCTTGAGAAATTTTAAGTAAATAATAAATTTGAAGCATTGTGGCGTTTTTTTTATTGGGATAGCGTTTGCAATTTTGTTTTTTCAAAATAGTCTGGCTTAATCCCATTGTTGTTGTTTTAATATTTTAAAACAACTATTTTATTAGTGGAAAAGATTTGGCATTGTTCGCCAAGGGGTAAGGCAGGGAATACTATAGTTTCGATCCACGCCACTGGATCTCATCAGTTCCCTTGTTTCTTGTTTGTGGATATTCTCCACCGAAGTTATTTTTCAATAACTTCTTCAACAAGAAACTTTTTATACCCAAACATCAATCGTCAGCTCGAAGTATAAAGGTAAGCAAAGAAAAAAGTTCAATGAGAAGTTTTTCCTTGGCAACCTCATACAACTCCGACGAAAGTGTCTGCGAAAACAATTCAAACCTCTGACGATTGATGTTTGGGTATAAAAAGTTTCTTGTTGAAGAAGTTATTGAAAAATAACTTCGGTGGAGAATATCCACAAACAAGAAACAAGGGAACTGATGAGATCCAGTGGCGTGGATCGAAACTATAGTATTCCCTGCCTTACCCCTTGGCGAACAATGCCAAATCTTTTCCACTAATAAAATAGTTGTTTTAAAATATTAAAACAACAACAATGGGATTAAGCCAGACTATTTTGAAAAAACAAAATTGCAAACGCTATCCCAATAAAAAAACGCCACAATGCTTCAAATTGAAGACACTGGCACGACGTGTGTTGTTTTTGCTGTAAAGCAGACCAACCAAATTTTGGTGTGTGCATTTGTCGAAATTCGACGACACACACAAGTGGAAGAGGTTTGAATTGTTTTCGCAGACACTTTCGTCGGAGTTGTATGAGGTTGCCAAGGAAAAACTTCTCATTGAACTTTTTTCTTTGCTTACCTTTATACTTCGAGCTGACGATTGATGTTTGGGTATAAAAAGTTTCTTGTTGAAGAAGTTATTGAAAAATAACTTCGGTGGAGAATATCCACAAACAAGAAACAAGGGAACTGATGAGATCCAGTGGCGTGGATCGAAACTATAGTATTCCCTGCCTTACCCCTTGGCGAACAATGCCAAATCTTTTCCACTAATAAAATAGTTGTTTTAAAATATTAAAACAACAACAATGGGATTAAGCCAGACTATTTTGTAAATAATAAATAATTTCCTATGACACACAAAAAAAATATTTGAATGTAAATTAAATCATATTTCATTGAAATTATATTTCATATCATCCCGTCTTTTCCGATATTTAACGAAATACGTAACCTATCATCTCCATACATTTTCTCAAATTTCAGAAAAATAGGTTTAGTTGTATTGTAGATATAACATATGTATAAAGGTGAGCGTGGTCGTGAACAAATAAATCTGTAAGCTATTTTCACAAGGGGTCATCCCTATATTTTCTTTAAAAATGTCATGAATATCGGTTTATTCGTTTTTCAGTCAATACCGAACATTCAACCATTAATAACTTTGTTCCTTTACTTTTTTAATGGTAAAATTGTTAAAAGAGAAAAGTGTCAAAATTGCTCAAAATTGGTCTCTCATGAACATTTTTACCAGAAAAGTAAAGGAACGGAAAAATGGTAGATCTGGTAGCAATGTCAAAAAGAAACATAAGAAATCAATTTTCGTCGTTTATTTCACAGTTTTTAATTTAGTTTTGTCAGCGTTGAAATAATCGTCAAACAAAAGCCGAAAAATCAGTTCTACCTACTCGTATGTTCTATCTATGTGCTCTCTCTCATCTATCACTGTCTTAAAAATTGCTGCCAGTTTTACCACTTTTTGGGGTTAAGGAACGCTTTGCAGGTTAAAAATGGTAACAAATGGTAAAAATGGTTACCTCAGGTAAGTAAAGGAACACAGCTAATTTTTATGTATGTGAAGAAGATGATGAATTTCTTCTAAAATTTTAGCTGTTTCAAAAAATAAAGTATATCAAAATCTTCCTTGGATAAACACTAAACAAATCGGTTGTAAATTGGTTGAGTTTTTACAACTTTCAAATATTGATAAAACTAGAACATAAAATGTCCATATACACTATTCGCTAAAAAATGAAAAAAAAAATGGAAATGAGTCGAAATCCAACGAAATGTGAGGAAACAATTAACGTTCTTCAAAATATATATTTTTGAAAATTTTCGCGGATTTTTCGCGATATCTAAAAAATAAAATACATCGGATCCTTCCTTGGATAAATACGATCATTTTAAGACAAACGTGAAACAAATCGGTTGTAAATTGGTCGAGTTTTTCATTAACGTACGAACGCCATTTGAGTTTTATATAATAGAGATATATGGAAAAAAATAGGTAAAAAACCTTTTAAACGGTTTTATGGTAAACATACAGTGCAATGTTTAAGATAAATGTACTAAAAACCAAAAAATAATAAAATAGATACAGTCGTGGGAATTATAAACATATGCATAGACTAGACTAAAATAAAACCGTGGGGAAAGTCAATTGTTTACAATCGTTGATTAAAATGTTTGTTTTGTAATGTTACACTATAATTAGGCAGTTGTTTAACCGACAACGATGAACGTGTGATAAGTATGGCTAGAATGTGGAAACAAGCTAGCAAGCTCGATTATAATCGAGTTTTAGGGTTTCATAGTGGTGAGCGAGTAGTACTTTGTCGATTAAAGACAAACTACGAGCAGTGAAACGATTCCTCGCCAGCCATCAGTGTGAATGTCCAACGATAAAGTAGTTAAAACATCTATTTTATTTACATGGAGTGTATAACTATTGGAATTTCCATGAGCAAGAAAATAGTAAGTAATTTCCTCACCGTCTGCGGACCAACTCACTATAGGTCAAACAGCCCATTTTACTGGCCAAAAGTCAGATTTCGCACTTTGTATTTTCACTTATTTTGTGTTACTTTCTTGTAAGAAACACTTCAAATATAATAAAAATAAATTTTGTTTTTGTATGAGAAACTATACCGTTACATGGCAGGCTGCCAAATATGTATTATCCAAATATCTTTAAAAACTTGTTAACGAAATATGTTTACTTGTATACGTTCAGGGTGAAACAAAATCACAATATTAGCATAAGTAACGATTTGATTAGAAAGTATTCGATATATATTTATCAAAAATGCCCTCCTATCATCATTTATGTTTATAAATAGTTATTAAATGGGTGTTAACTTTGAATTTTCGAAGAAAGTAGAACATTTTGAGGTTATGTACGCTTTTAAAGTCTCGGCAATGTTCGGCAATGAAAGTGAAAATTGAAATTGGTTCATTAACTCGTGCCGAATGCAGAAAATTTTATGTGATTTTGCGTAAATTTGCTCGACAAGAATTATACAACTTTTTTTAGGTTACCATATATTTTATATAATATTGGTTTTTTGAAGTCAGGGTTAAACCTCTTACCAAATAATGTTAGCCAAATTGGAGTCTACAGCATTCTAATGTGTTTTAAAGTCAAATTATTTACAAATCTTTTATAAATATGTACAGTTATAGTCAAAATATGTCACATCATATTGTGGGATTTTCAAAGTAATAAGTTTAAGGCATATTCACATTAAAACTAAAACGAAACACAACAAAAAAGCTTCTGAACTTATCGAACGTCGATGCCTTCAATTCTGTAGACAAATAACAGAACTTCCAGTTTTTGTCCCCAAAGGGTTAAGGTACCAGTTGTGTATTTGGTCCATAAAGGGTTAATTTTTTGGCCCACGTTGTTCCGTTTTTCTACCTGAATCTAAAAACGCTATATTAACTTAAACCAAATACTTTTTTTAACTTTAAGACTTTTGGCCAATAAAATGGCCCGTTTGACCTATAGTGCAACTGCTTAACGACGAATTAAACGATTCTTCTATCGCTCATTAAGTCGATAATTTGTAGACAATTGACGTGCCCCACGGTTTTATTTTAATCTAGTCTATGCATATGTTTATAATTCCCACGACTGTATCTATTTTATTATTTTTTGGTTTTTAGTACATTTATCTTAAACATTGCACTGTATGTTTAACATAAAACCGTTTAACTTAAAAAGGTTTTTTACCTATTTTTATTTTCTAGTTTTTAGTTTTTATTTCGCATTCTGTTTAATTCATTTAGTGCTTCATTATTGCAAGGTTTTTTGCCCGATAGTTTATTGCAGGCCAACTCCTCTATACGTAGTCCCTGCAAAGATCTTACTTTACTAAGAGCCACGTAGGCTTGACCTTCTTCAAACAGTTTCGCACCTAAGTATACGACTACGTGGTCCACAGTGCTGCACTGCATTTTATGTATTATAGAAGCCCATGATAGTATTAAAGGCAACACACATCTGTGTGTATCGCTCCCGTAGTTTTGTTAACCTGGCTTCATATTCTTCAGGCGTTTCTGACGCTATCATCTGTGTATATCGCTCACGTTGCTTTGTTAGCCTGGCTTCATATTCTTCAGGCGTTTCTGACGCCGTCATTTGTGTATATCGCTGACGTTGCTTTTTTAACCTGGCCTCATATTGCTCAGGTGTTTTTGACTCTAATTGTTCCCGTCGTTTCTGTAATCGACTATTTCTATCACCTTCACTTTCTTTAGCTCGTTTTGCTTTATACTTTTCTTTCGCTTTTTGAAGCCTTCGTTTACGTTGTGTTGCAGTTTCTGTTTTATTTGTGTTTGTATTTTTTATATATTTTTTACCATTTTGTTCCCACGAGTAATGGACATTTAAACGGTCGACCCCCCCAGAGGTCCAATAAAGGGGCAAGGCTATGTACAACAAGATGCGCCTGAGTCTTGAGGGGAAAACGCTAACGACATATCATTTTTATCCACCCTAATGCCATACAGTTCTCGGCGCGTTTTAACCTTTCACCTTAACTTGGGTGGTGTACCGCTAACGACGTATCATTTTTAGCCACCCTAACACCACACAGTCCTCAACACGATAAAAAATGTTGACTTGGGTGGTGGATTCAGGCTGGATTAATCAGATACCTAAATTACAGATTCAAATTCTAAATTTAAATCTTAATTATGGCTGCGCCCATCTTAAATATTGAGGTTGTACAGTGCACTGTATTCTTCTTGTCAAGCCTTTTATTTGATACCCATATTGGTGGGATTGATAAAAAATTGTTATCAGCCATTTGGTAGTGGCGGCCATCTTAGATTTCAATTTTGCATAGTAAATTGTATTCTACTTGTTGGGACCTTTCATTTGATACCCATGTTGATGGGATTGATAAAACCTAAGTTATCCGCCATTTTGTAGAGGCCGCCATCTTGGATTTTACTTTTATATAGTACATTGTATTCTACTGGTTGAGCACTTTCATTTGATACCCATATTGATGGGATTGATAAAACCTACGTTATGCGCCATTTTGTAGCGGCCGCCATCTTGGATTTAAATTTTTTATAGTATATTGTATTCTGCTTGTTGAGCCCTTTCATTTGATACCCATATTGATGGGATTAATAAAACCTACGTTATCCGCCATTTTGTAGCGGCCGCCATCTTGGATTTCAATTTTTTAAAGTATATTGTATTCTGCTTGTTGAGCCCTTTCATTTGATACCCATATTGATGGGATTGATAAAACCTACGTTATCCGCCATTTTGTAGCGGCCGCCATCTTGGATTTTAATTTTATATAGTACATTGTATTCTGCTTGTTGAGCCCTTTCATTTGATACCCATATTGATGGGATTGATAAAACCTACGTTATTCGCCATTTTGTAGCGGCCGCCATCTTGGATTTCAATTTTTTATAGTATATTGTATTCTGCTTGTTGAGCCCTTTCATTTGATACCCATATTGATGGGATTGATAAAACCTACGTTATCCGCCATTTTGTAGCGGCCGCCATCTTGGATTTCAATTTTTTATAGTATATTGTATTCTGCTTGTTGAGCCCTTTCATTTGTTACCCATATTGATGGGATTGATAAAACCTACGTTATCCGCCATTTTGTAGCGGCCGCCATCTTGGATTTAAATTTTTTATAGTATATTGTATTCTGCTTGTTGAGCCCTTTCATTTAATACCCATATTTATGGGATTGATAAAACCTACGTTATCCGCCATTTTGTAGCGGCGGCCATCTTGAATTTATAATGATAATGAATAAACATAATTGTATTGTCACCAAAATCCAAAGTGTATACAAAATTTCAGATTAATCGGTTGACAGGAAGAGGGTGAAATTTGAATTACTAAATTTGACCCAAGAATAAATAATAAAACAAACGCGGTGAGCTAAATAAAACCATTTAAAAATTAAAATTAAACTTAAAGAAGAACAAAACAACAAAATTAATTTAAGATGATACTTGACTCTCCATTTAGCTATTATTTCCAGCAAAACATCTGAGTCCATCAACTTGGGCAAGCGTGGTATTGATGTTAAGCCTTCAACTCTAGCTAAAGAATGAGAGCGATTTTATTGATTTTTTTATTTCCAAATTTTTGATTACAATATTTCTTAAATCTATCATTTTTAGTTAAAACAATTCTTTCTAGCATAGTTACCTATTTTTATAGAATTATGACATATTTATATTTTTTAAAATGAACATTGTGGCAGGCCAACCCGTTCCCATATCGCGATTTTATTGAAATTTCGATTGACTTAAGTGCTTAGGATGAGACGCGAATAGTATTAGTTGTACAAAATGGTATTAAGATCAAAGATGTAATTAATAGTACTATTTACAAAATATGTACATGGTTGCATTTTTAGCTGTTAAATTCAAATATTTGAGCATATGTTTCGTAATATCAATTGAATTAGTGAAAACGTATACGTAAAGTATTAAAATAAAATATATACATAAGGGCAATTATAAAAATAAAAGTTGATCCGCTTCAAAATTAAAAATAAAAAAATTTCCGAGAACATCTACATTTTTGGTACAGAGGTTAATTTTCTGGTCCCAATCTGTTCGCGTTCAAAATATTATATTAAAAGTTGTAGCGGTTTTTATTATCTTATAAAGAAAAAATATTTTAAAATTTCTTATTTGTTGTATTGAGAAAATGTATGCTTATGAAACAGCATTTGGCATCCATCCGCTGATGCACCATAATTTCTAAAATATGTTTTTATTTTCCGGAAAATCACAAAAAAAAACTATAAAAAAACTTTGGGAGCAAATTTAAATTATAATACCTCAGAGTCCGTATAAACCTCAAAAAAAAAACAAAAATAATTACAGATACGTATAGAATCTAAACTACGCGTAAAAAATATGAAACCAAAATTATAAATATTGGCTTTATAAATTGTATATTATAGCAACAACAAAAGAGAAAAAAATTATTGTTGTTATATAAATCCAAATATATTTTTTGGTCCAATGAGAAAAATTAGAAAAAAATGTTTGAGAGTTCTTCAACTATTTCGCTAAAATCAAATACAATAATTAATGTATACTGCTAAAACTTCATCAAGAAATGTGGTTTAACATAACTTATAAGGATAGGAAATTAAAAGTAACATAACAATCATTCGAAAAATATGAAAATTAAAATGCCTGTTATTCGCGAATTAGTTAAAGTCAGTTGATGTGCATCCGATTTTGGATACAGCGAATCAATCTCTTTCAATATCTATGCGTATTTCATTGTTTCACTCAGCGTCCATTGGCATTGTGAGATGCAACTGATGGGCATCTCACAATACCAAAACTTAAAGCGTTTAAAAGTCGCATAATGCGCATCCGGTTTCATTAGCGCCGATCAAAAATACCTCAATAAACACCCATTTCAGATAGATCTTTAAGAACCGTGGATGTGCCTCCACATTCTATTTTGCGAAAAAGATCCATATAACTCACGTATCTTTTTAATTTATGACACGCGTTTTAGCAAATATTATAATCGCGCATAAAGGATGCCATTTATGTAAAAATTTTTGAAGAAAATCGCGTTTTAGTACGTGTATTTGTCAAAATATATATTTGCTGATTTTCCTAATTCCAAGGTGTCTATATCCATGGTTTTAGTGGATGGATTCTACCGCGGATGGGCTCATTAGATCCGTCGCGTAAAAAACTAAATTCACGCGGGGTTCAAAGGAAATTGAAATACACTTGTAAATTTTAAACCAAAAATAGTTTCTTTGGGAGAAATCACGTATCAAATTTAGAAAGACTCCAATTACAAAGATACTGTAAGATCCAGGGTTTCGGAGTCGGAGTCTACGAATCGGAGTCGAGCAATTTTGCTGGAGTCGGAAAAAATAACTCGACTCCGACTCCGGGCAAAATTTTTTCCACGTTATAGAAACATAAGATTACATTTGAAACAAGAACATTTTTTTTAAATCATTATATATTTTAAAAGAAAATTATAAGAAAACATATATGCAAACGGTATTTTATACTAATTTAATGGACAATTCACAGGATATTTACTATCCTCTGAAGTGAATTCTATTCATCCCTATTTTGTTGATCCAAATGATTCTTTAAGTTTTTGCAAACAAAAGTAAAGTTTTATGACAATAAAATTAAGATTGGACTTCATCAGAAGTCTTATAGGTCTTCTCACAAAGGTCTATTGGTATTCTCATTCTGTTTTTTATGAGAAATCATCCTTGTCCTCTATTAAAGACATTGTGGTCTCTATGTATTTCGTTAAATTTCGCATAATCTATTAAATATATATGAAATTCGGATTGAATTCGTTGTTTGTCAACGAAGGATTCATCCCGCCTCATAACTCAGAAGTCTGACAAATGGCGAATCTTTCTTCTAGGATTCTTTATGTACTCAATGAGGGCATTATATGTAGACATTCAAATAACCGGATCTGTCTGCCAGGAACAGACATAGTTCATGTGTATCCGAGTTTTCTACACAATCAATAGCATATACGAAATTCAATGAAATACATAACCATAGAGTTTTCATGAGAAAGGATCGGCAAAAAGTGATAAAGGACAATTGAAACATGACAATATCGATTTCTTGTCTTAGTGAACCGATAAAATAAAACTTTCCTAGCAACATTTTAGTAGAATATTTTCATGCTAATTTTTTCGTGTGCTAATTTTTCAGTTCCAGAAAACATCTGTCTGCCTGATGGGTTGTTTATACAATATATTTCAAGTATTTCAATAAAATTATCCACTCCACACCAAAGTTTAAAATGTGAGCGCTGAATTTTAGTATAAATAGCATAGCATAAAATATGTGATCAAATTTTTAAGTCGATCGGAACAATATTGCCATAGTATAAGCGTTGGATGAGAACAATTTATTTTATTTTGTATGCAGCAAATAAACTGTGTTTTCTCGAAATCGGCCACCAAAATATATGACAATTGGCTTATCAGTTTTCGAGGTAGAGTTGGTTGGCACCGCAAAATGCTTTAATAAAAACAGGATTTCGTAGACGGTCTCAAAACTTCGCTTTCTGATGAAGAAAAAAATCACGCAAAAAGTTACGTAGTTTTCTCGGAAAAAATCATGAAAAATGGCTTTTATTGAGCTTTACAACTGGGGGTCTCCTTTTAAGGCTAAGCGGGTTACATCCAGTTTGGATTGCTTATAATTTTTATTTCATGTAGTCCTTATGATTTGTATTGCCCCTTCATTGTCACATATTTTGAAAGCTTAAAGATTTTCTCACGCGGAAGAATTCCGTCCAGAATATACTCGTGCAAAAAAGGAAAACCGACCAAAACTTTCGAGTCGTCGGCTTTCCTTTTTCAGACGCATTATTGATCATTAAGCTCGATTTCCAACGAGAAATTAATTAAAAATTAATACTAAAAATTATCTTCGCCTAAAAAGGCAAAATTTTCAAAAAAAAAAGAAAAAAAATCTAAATTTGCTATTTTCAATGTAAGATTCGGCAGAAACAATATTGATATGTTCGAATGTATTCGAACGAATGCCCTTTCTAATGAATATGTAAGGAAAAATTAACGCATTAGCCTATATAGGCCAAAATATAGGAAAAAGTTAAAAATGTGTACACATTTTATTCATTTTTAGTGGTATAGGAATTCACTCTCGGATTCGACCCGGAGTCGGAGCCGGAGTCGTAAAAAAATCTCGTCTGGAGTCGAGCCAAAAATAACTCGACTCCGAAACCCTGGTAAGATCACACTCATGAGATATACATTAAAGAACGTAAAATCACGGGTCTATAATCCAATTATGAGTTTGAAACATTATTATGTTGCGCATCCGGATTATTAAAAAAAATCAAAAAACCCCGAAATTCCGGCTTCAAAATGTCAGCATCAATTTTAGGTGGATGCAGTGGATATATCGAAAAATCATACACTGGTATCATGTTGTCCATGGAGTATTCTGTCGTTCTTTCTTTGGACATAGGACTATAAAATGTACGGTTAAGCCAGAAATCGCAAGGGAACATAAAAAACTTGCTGGCTTCAACCCATTTTTACCCATTTTTTTACATTGGTGCCAACACAGCTTCCACGAAAATTCATTTTAATGGTCGACATTTGGTTTTTACCGCATATGAAAATTATCTATATCTGAACCGATTCCTACCAACTTTTACAGATGTATTTTTATGTTCATTATGAACATCGGAACGAAAGTTGAAAGGTCCAGCAGTTTCCAGTGACTTCTTGTCTCAAAAACCTTTCATTGCGCCCATAGTGCGGCATAAGTATTTTGGAACATAATAATTATATTACTTTTGGTACTAAATCGTACTTTTTGGTACAAAAATTAATTGTTTCAGCTAAATTATTAACATTTAATTAGAAATGTACTTGACAGTAATCGATTTTAAATTAAAATAGGGAATGTTGGTGTCAAAAGTGGCAACGAAATATATAATCACATTTCCGGTAATAAAGGTAGCTAGTGATCAAATATTGCTGCAGTTCTCTGTTTATTTTGTTAACCAAAAAATATAAAAAACTTAAAAAATCTGTAAATACGCACGCTTTAGGCAGAAACTGTAAAATTACAGATATTGCTCTCCGGTAAATAGAACAGAATTACAAATCTAACCTTACTTATGCTCAAAAATCCCCATCTTTTGAGCAATTTCGATGTCAAAACAAGCTTTCTATTAAGATTATAACCTCTAGACATTAGAAAAAATTAAAAAAAGAAAAAAAAATTAAAATTAATTTGAAATAATATTTTACTATTCCACTCGGTTTATAAGGCGTATCTACAAAAAAATGTCAATACGATTTTCAATAAAAATCATTTACCACCCATATTCATTGTGGCAGAGCATACGAGCATACGCATATTGTTGGCAGATAAAAATACATTTGAACACAATTCCTGTTAAAATACACCTTTTGTGAAGCTTCAGTGAAAATGACGTAATAAAGCTGGGTATATTTTTTAAATAAATGTCCTTCTGAGGCTATTTCCATGCCTAAATGCTCCCAGGCATTAGAATAATCTTATCCACCATTTAAAATACTGCGATATTTGATTTTTATCGTTAAATCTGTAGACTGTAATGAATATTTTGGCACTTTGAACGATCTTTCATAACAACATGGTAGTAAACTTATCGAAGTATTTTGAACTGATTGGCAGAACACCGCTACTACGGCAGGGCTGGATTTTGTTGAACACGTTTAGAGTGTATTTCGGGTTTAAACTTAAAATTATTTTCTCCAAGTACCACATTTGAGGGAGAAAATGTTCTTAGTCTCATAAAAAATCCGCAAAATTTTCCGAAATAATGGGAGAAACCCATGGAAAATGCTGTTTAATGATAAATCCCTTGAATATCCAGATATCCTTGAAATATCGATCCCTAAATCGGTCCATATTGGTACAGATGTGTGTGAAATATATCATTTTTACCATTTTATTATTTAAGAACTCTAGTAAAGGATTATCCAGAATATTTTTCACATTTTTGTAGAAGAAAAATCCGGTAAAAACCAAGCACAACATATTTCAAACTTGTCAAAATAATTATGCCAGGGACCATATGTTGTTAATAATTTTGGGTTTCTCTGTATTGTAGGCCCTTTTACGACCAATTTTGATTTAAAACATCATATTTCTTGAAAGCGGAATGCCAAAAAATGGAAATGAATGTTCAAAAAGTCAAACAAGCGAGAAATCATACAAGAATATGTCCCAAAATTAAAAAAAAAATTGTATATAGATATGTAAGTGGTGCTATTATTTCTTTTGCCTCTTTTTTATAGTTCTTTATTAAAGCTGCCAAAAATAAATATTTATAATAACGTGAATATAACTTTTACTTTTTTATAAAAAGGGGACACTTTGGATATGCACGTAACAACAACATTAGTCGAGACAACAATCTTCATTATTTTTGCTGTGACAAATTGTTAATGTTAGTGCTATTATTGTTTTCGATGCTTAGTGATGAGTGAGTGACTGAGCCACTGACAGATCATCGCCGCAAAGGCTGAATGTTGAATTTGGGTGAACGGATAGAGGCGAAACCCTGAAATTTTGGAATTAAGATTACTGCTGGAGCGAAGGATTGAAGTAGTTTTAAAAATTCGTACTTATTTTTACGAAACGTACTTAATGGTACTAAATTTGGAACGATTTGGAATTGGGTGAACGGATAGCGCTAGAATCATGAAATTTGGAATTAATATTACTGCCCAGTAAAAAAATCATTACCAAGTTTTAAAAATTATTCAGCAAATTTTGGCAATATTAACTACTTAAAAATTGGCCGTAAAAGTCATTATTTTTACATGGGGATGTCATAGGAAGGAAGTACTTCCTTAAATATGTTTTTAAGGACATATTTAAGCACATGCCGGTAGCCGAAAAAGAGATAAAATCCATATGTTCTATTTTTAGAACGATTGAGGTGAAAGTATATTCAAATTCAACACTCAATTTTTTATTGGAGGGTATAATTAAATTTGTCTTTCCGTATGTAACATATCGAAATATTCATCGGAGACCCTATAAAGTATATATATTCTTGATCAGGGTAACATTTGTAATTTGGTATAGAAGTTTCTATTACTCCTAGGACGTTCGGTATTGCAAATGGGCTATATCGGTCCACGTTTTTATATAGCCCCCATAGAACGGTACAACCCGATTTTCGGTATTTTGACGGTTTTAGTTTCATTATCAAACCGAAATGGCTTAGTCTTCGTTAAGCGTATAAAACTTTTCCCCAGCATTTTGTCGGTATAGGCCCACTCCTTAATATAGCCCCCATAGAACGGTCCCTCCCGATTTGCGGTGTTTTGAAGGTTGTGGCCTCAATATTCCTCTGAAATTTGGTATTCTGTCTTCATTTGGGGTATATAACTTTCCATATGAAATTTGTCGGTATAGGTCCACGCCTTCATATAGCCCCCATAGAACGGTACCTCCCAATGTTCGGTATTTTGAGGGTTATGGTCTCAATTTTCCTCCGAAATGCCTGAAATTTGGTATTTAGTCTTCATTTGGGTACCATAGAACGGTACCTCCTGAATTTCGGCATTTTTAAAGTTAGTCGCATTGTTTTACCGAAATTGCTGGAATCTGGTATATAGTCTTCTTCATAAACGAAAGGAAACTACTTGTTCAGTTCAGTACTTCAATACAACTCGTCGTGGAGGGTACAAAAAGCTCGGCCGAGCCGATTTGTAGTCGGGCACACTAGCTCTGTGCCACCATAATCCTTACTTAGTAAGTACGGAAGTAATTATTTATATAAATTATTTAAACCATTGGTGTAATGAGCACTCATTACTCGGTAATGTATGAAGTAATGATATGTGCTTACCAAATTTTTGCTGGGTGTTAAGGTGAACGTTCGAGGTGGTTTTGGAAAATCATAATTATGGTTATGAAAGTTACTAAATGGTAATAAGTTTGGTAAAATTTGTAATTGGACGAACGGATACAGCTGTAATTAAGATTACCGTTATTATTTTGTATTAATGTCAATGTTGGGTTGGGATAATCGGTTGTCGAAATACGTACCATAAGTATACGAAAATTGCTAAATGGTACTCAATTTGACAGAGCTGGAATCTGTATTTGTTGGAGTTAGAGTGAGTATTGTTGTGTAACGTTGGTATATGGACGTGTTTTAAGAAATACGTACCATAAATTTCGAAAATTCCTAAATCGGTCTAAATTTGGTATCGGGTTTAGGAACAGAGCTGAAATCATAAACTCTTTTCTTACATTCACTGGTATGTGAGGTTAAGATGTGGAGATTGATTTGAAAATGCATACCTACTATGAATTGCAATAAATAGTACAGAATTTGGAACAATTTGTTATTGTGTAAAGGTGTTACACAGTGGATGCGGCCAACGACAAAAATCATGTCAATATTTTAACAATTTAAAGATGGAAATCGTTTCTAAGCATTTCAAATTTTCCGAAGCTCAACTTTATTTTGCCATTTTTCGCGGTTCCTGAGGAGATATAGGCTTACAAGCATGACTAATTTTGGAGAAAAAAAAAATATTTTAAAATGAGAAAAAAATGGTTATATTATAAGCGAGTTTCTGAAACAAAGGACTATTATTCAGACCTTAACATATGTTGAATGACTCCTAAGCTTCGTTTTCCTACTTATAACAATTCCTCTAATTTGCAAGAGTTGATGTAGATGTATAAATTTCCTTCAAGTTTTAGTTACTTTCCAAGCTTATGAAAGAGTCACCACTATTACCAAAGTAAAGCCAAGGGTCTGTAGATTTTAAAACTGTTTAGACTTTTTGCGGATATTTGAGGTTTTAGCAGTTATGATCAAAAGTTGAGACCGGTTTTTATGTGCAGAATTTATAGTTTTTGGGATATTTTAAAGTAATTATATTATCCTTTCATACATTTATGTTCAATATAATGGTTTTTGTGCTATTAGTGATTTCTTTTATCATGACAACTTGGAGCCGCTCTGAAAACTCGTGAAAGAAAAATAAAAGGTTTAGGGGGTATACCCTTAATAAATGTTTTTCTTTTTGGGACACCCTAATGTTGCAACACGCCATAACGTGGAAATTTTCCCCCATTGAGTTTTCTCAACACTAAATCTGCAGAAAAGCGTGGTTAAATCTGATAAAGTACCGAAAAATGGATGGTAACCCTGTATGGAGGCTGTTTGACTATAGTGGAGCGATGTCACATTTCTTTATAAGTTAGTTTTCTGAATTCTGAGTTCATTATTAAAACCGATTGGGTTTGAATATTTGGTTAACATCTGTCGAAATGTATCGAGATATAAATCATATGGGAGTATACCAAACCATGGACCAATACTTATCATTTTTCGCGAGGAGGTTTACCAAGCAATAAGAACTCCTGTTACCGGATTACAGCAAATTCGATTAAACAATTTGGTAACAGTAAAATACTTCAATTCAGTATGATTCGTTACATGGGAACCACGCGAAAATGTGGACCAGGGCTGCGATATTTTTGTTACAGTGTTTTTAAGTCGCTAGGACTCATTCATACGCATTTCAGTTTGATATATTATCTAGAAGTATTTTTGTCACACCTTCCAATATAAGTACCACCACTGTGTGTTAGCAGGAATTCACAAATATTAGGAGGATGTTCCGGAAATTCGTACTTACATATGTATTTATATGTAAAGTACTATAATTGGTTTTGGGGGAACTGATGTACGAAAAGTACAAATTTTCGTACCATTTTGGTATTGCATGAACAATAATAATAATGCGTACAAATTCTGAAATTAGGTATGAGGGTCGCTGAGGGACGAAATGGTATTTGAAATATGTATGTACTATAAGGCTACGAAAAGTACTAAATGGTACTTAAATTGTTATTGGGTTTATTTTTTACAAGAATTTTTGAGATTTGGAGATGTTGTGTGACCACTGTGAACCTCAAATGCGACTTACAAATAGTTCTGTCGATATTTGTACGTAAAATCTTCAAAATACCGAAAATCGGGAGGTATAGTGACATGGGGGCTATACAAAAACATGGACCTATATTCACAGTTTTTGGTTGAGATGTTTTGCTACCACTGGGAACCTCTAACGTCAAATTACAGGTAGTTCGGTCGCAAAATGTAGCTACAATCCTCGGGAGGTAACGTTATATGGGGGCTGTTCCAAAACGTGGACCTCTGTTTACAGTTTGTAAAGGTGATATTTTGTGATCACTAGGAATCTTTATATTTGCTAAAATCCTCAAAATACCGAAAATCGGGAGGCACCGTTAAATGGGGGCTATACCAAAACATGGTCCTCTGTTGACAATGTTTAGTGGAGATGTTTTGTGATCACTATTAACCTCAACTGTCAAATTACAGGTAGTTCGGTGAAAAATTTTAGCTAAAATCCTCAAAATACCAAAAATCGGGAGGTACCTTTATATGGGGCTATACCAAAACATGGACCTATGTTGACCGTTTTTAGTGGCGATATTTAGTGACCACTGGGAACCCCAAACGTGAAATTACAGGTAGTTTGGTCACAAATGTAGCTAAAATCCCCATAATACCGAAAATTTGGAGATACCGTTATATGGGGCTCTACCAAAGTATGAACCTATGTTGACAGTTTTCAGTGGAGATATTTAGTGATTACTAGGAACCTCAACTGTTAAATTATAGGTAATTCAGTCAAAAATGTTAGCTAAAGTCCTCAAATTACCAAAAATCGGGAGGTACCGTTATATGGGGTCTATACCAAATCATGGACCTATGTTGACGGTTTTTAGTGGAGATTTTATTATGTGACCACTGGGAACCCAAAAGTGAAATTACAGGTAGTTTCGTAAAAAATTTTAGCTAAAATTCTCAAAATACCAAAAATCCAGAGGTACCCGTTATAAGGGGGTTGCACCAAAAAGTGGACCGATATAGCACATCTTCGAACTTGACCTGCCTATGGAAAAAGATAGTCGGGTGCAAAAATATAGCGCTCTAGCTGAATTATTGCGAACGCTATGGTGATTACAACAGACGGACATCGCTTGATCGTCTTAGAATTTTATACTGATCAAGAATATATACACTTTAAATGGACGCAAATGATTAGAAAAACAAGTGAGCCAAGGCTATAGTCGGGTAGGGGCCGACTATGTGATACCCTACACCACTTCCCCTGGTCATAAGCTTTTGACTGGTAAAATTCAAAATATTAAAATTGGGATAGCTTAGCGCCTTTGCTCTGAATGTCTTCACTAATACAGGTCGGTTTTATTGAAACGCATTTAAGTGCATCAGAATAACTCAAATAAAAAAAAATGGAAAAGTGGGATGTACGCCAACCATCACATTCCGACCCCTGAATAATATCCGACCATTACCAAAATCAATAGGTTTTTTCCTCTGTGGGACCCCCATTAACACCCAAAATTTCGTGACGATCCAATCAAAATTACGACGTGTAGCGTGATTACAAAAAAAATGGAAAAATAGCGGCTATTGCGATATCTTTGTTATTTGACAACCTACGACATCGTTGCAAAGGCGATATTTTCTACTTTCATTAGCAGGTTTTGCTTTTGGCATACCCCCTATATGGAAAAAACATTATCTTTTTCTCCAAAAAAGTTTTTTGCCCATTCCGACCCCTAAATATTATCCGACCATCACCAAAATCAATAGGCTTCTTCCCCTCTGGGACCCCCATCAACACCCAAAATTTGGTGACGATCCGATCAAAATTACGACCTGCAGCGTGATTTCCTTAAAAGTGGAAAAATGGGATGTATTACCGACTATTGTGATATCTCCGTTATTTGGCCACCAACGCTAACCTTCTTTGCATCATTGTAAAGCCAGGATTTTCTACTTTCATAGCCAGGCATTGTTTTTGGAAAGCCCCCAACAAAAGCTGTGTTATTCGTCATTAGAATTAAAATCGAATAAATGAAAAGTTGGGTTCTATTAGCGACTATTGCGATATCTTCGTTGTTTGATCACCTACGACAACCTACTTTACATCGTTGTAAAGGTAATATTTTCTGCTTTCATTAGCAGGTTTTGCCTTTGATATACCCTTATAGATACGGAGATATTTGCTTTGAAATAGAACGTTGACTTTTTCCCCAAATAAGTTTTTTGCCCATTCCGACCCCTGAATATTATCTGACCATCACCAAAATCAATAGGCTTCTTCCCCTCCGGGACCCTCATCAACACCCAAAATTTGGTGACGATCCGATCAATATTGCGACCTGTAGCGTGATTACAAGGTTTAGATGGACAGACGGACAGACGGACGGACGGACGGACGGACTGACGGACGGACACACATAGCCAGATAGACTCAGCTCGTCGAGACATTCATTTTGGTATATATAAGTATGGGTCTACGACCATTATTTCGATGCGTTACAAACTTTTTGGCCAAAACCAACTTATAATACCCTCTCCACATAGTGGTGTAGGGTATAACAAACTTATTATACCCTCCATACTACGGTTGAGGGTATAATAAGGGCCTGTTAAACTGTGATTTTCATATTAATACTGACTTAGTTTTTGCTTCGAAAAACTACAAAATTTGAAAATCATACACGAGTTAAGTAGTTTTTCATTCGTTTTCAGTTTCGTTCAACATAGTGAAACTAGCTGTAAATTGTAATTAAAATTGGTATTAGTACAACAAAATTGTCAGTGTCCACCATTTACATATTAAATATTGTTTTTTATATCCTTTCCGCATACGAAGTAGCAGGCACTTTGCTAGTTATTCTATAAAGATTCAGAATATTGCATGGTGGTGGCTACGAAAAGCCGGGCCGACCGAACTTAACACTTTTCTACTTGTTTAAAGTTGATATGTTCTACTTTCATACTCAGATTTGTATAGCATCTCAAATACAAATTTTAACAACATTCTTCTAGTCTAATCTAATTCTAATATGTCTCCTTAACAGCCAATTCCAGTTAATGATTTTCAGATTTTGGTTGCAGTCCAAAAATATTGTTACGAATGTAACTGGTACATTTAAGTAAATTTCGGTGATATTCTGTTGATTTAATAATTAGAATTGTAACGAAAATTTTCATTAAACGTTTAGTTTATTTAAAACAAATTTACAACAACAATTACTGTATAGATTTCCAATCAGTACTTTTCTAAGTTTGCTTTGCTATTGTTCTTTTTGTACGCTTTCGGTTCCCTCTCTCTCTCTTTCATTTATTAGGACTATTCAGTAATGCTTCTGCATTGTGACGTCATTCACTGAAACCCCTTCTCCTCTTCCTTATTTACTACCTCTGCCCCCATCAGTTGTTTACATTAATTGGTCTGTTTGTATACGAGTATGTGCGTATGTGTATTTGCGAATCCACTATCATGTCCCGTGATCATTGTGGACCATTCTACGTTAAGGAGACTAGAACAGTCTATGTATCAGCGGGCACGTATAAATACGCAAAAAGAGCGGCTGGGCGAGTGGAGTTGTAATGTGACCGCGACTTAAAATCGTCAGTGTAATCTAAAGCGTAAAGAAGTAACCTGAATTGAGTAAAGCTGTATGCTTACTAGTTAGTGAATAACGTCAATAAAGCATTGCGGGATCATAATCCAAAAAGATGGTACATATCGTATCGGGATTAACTTAAACATGATTCGGTAGCAATATTTTAATATTCATACATTTTATTTGGTACAAATCGTATATTTTGTACAAACAACGTCTAAACGGGATTAAGTTAAACCTAATTCCGTAACAATATTTTAATTTTCATTCATTTTACAATTTAAATTATTTTGTACCATTCAATTTAGCGGTTGTTGTAACATTAATGCTCAGTCGCCAGTTAGTTACAACATTTACATTTTAATACGACAATCAAACATTAAAATAATTTTATGTTTATTTTATTAAGGTACATTATGAGATTTTATTACCCTGATGTGATGTTGTCCAGATATTAAAAGAATATTTCAAGATTTGTGCGCATGTGCTCATTTTGATAACTGTCTATCACAATCAATAATTTAAAATATGATAGGTTATATAATTAAAATATATTAGGTTATATAATTAAGCTAATCATGTCTCTGTATGGCCATGTGAAGTTCGACGCGTGTACATTAATTCTAACTACATATGCCTCGATCGCAACAAATCAGACTAATGAATGAATAAATATCCATAGATCTGAATATGAATGTCAGAAATACATATGAATATTAGAGATCAGAGAGTAAGTTATGAGGTGGAAGGTTTCGATTTATGATTTTTTATGTTACAATTTTCAATAGATTGACGTTTTGTTAGTTAAACTGATTTCAGGTGAATACAAAATTAGGTCAAAGTATAAAACAGATGACATCGATGTGTGTCGTTTCATTCTTAGTAAACCATCGAAAAATAGAACAGTAGCATCGTCCGACCAAAAAGATGCGTACAATTATTATTTTATCATTGGTGGCAGTTGCCTGTGCACAATACAATTATCAACTTGGTGAAGATGATGGTGGATTAAATGGAAGTGGACTTCATAAAGGGTTTACTAATGATGTGGAAAACTCCTTCCTAAATTACGCTGGAAAATCACAATTGGAAAAATCAAACGGAGACAATAGCAATGTAAGCCCAGCTATCGACCCTGAAGCAACATCTCCAGCAAATGAATTTATAACATACACGGTTGATGAAAATGACTTCAAGGATAAGGATTCGGATCAGATTCTACAATCTGCAAGGAAACCTACACGTGTTATTTTCATAAGAGGACCCTCAAAGAATCAACTCGAAGATGCCATATTAGCATTGGGCAAATATACTCCCCAAACTGACATCTACGTTCTCAGCAAACAGCCAGACATCAATGAGTTGGCAAATAAACTTAATTCTATAAATGATCATAGTAACAATCGGCCAGAGGTTCATTTTGTTAAATATCGTACGGCTGAGGATGCTGTGAATGCTCAGAACGCCATTCGGGAGCAATACAATACCTTGGGTGGTACTTCCAGAGACATAAATGGTGGTTTTGCCTCAAGTCTAAATTTTGCCTCGCAACCATCGGTTGTTCCAGCAGCTGTTGGGATACCTGCAAGCACATATTTGCCCAGTTATATTCGTCGCTTTAGACGTTATTAAGATAAACGGGGAGATTGGATATTTCAATCTTGAAGACTGAAAATTGAAACTAGATGTTCTTGTTATTATTATTATCATCGTTATTATTATGAATAAATATTTGTTTTGTTTGAAATTGTTTACGAATGTGTATCATTATTTTTACTCCAATACTTAAAATGTTTTTGGATGCCGAACGAACAAGGCATAAGGGTTTGGTGTGCCTGAAGAAAACAATACTTGGCTGGTAGAAAATTGTGTATATCGTTAAACTCATCACTAAAGAAGACACATTTCCGGTCGGACCGGAAAGTTTCTATACCCTTCACCATAAATTATATTGAAACCATATTTCAGAACTTTCATTTGGATGATGTGTCTGAAGCTTATACCCTCCATCATAAATTATATAGGAACCAGATTTTAGCCATTTCGTTTGGATCATGTTGATAAAATTTTAAAAATACCATTTAAACGGAGACTAAATAATGTGCGTGAGAAAAATGTGTTTAATACTTTCAAACTACGGAAATTGCTGAGGTTTCGTTCTACGGAGCTATACCAAAATATGGACATATAATAAAATTTTTGATGCATAAGTTTTCAAAACATGTAGCTATATGCAAATATGGACATAATTTGGTGTAAAAGTTTTGAGACCATTGGCAACCTCAAATTTCAATTATAGATAGTTTGATCGAAAAATGTACCGAAAATACCTAAGATCGGGACGTACCGTCGGCCAGGGACGCAGGGTGCCAATGAATTTTTTGCGTCAAAAACTTCTAAAATCTGCTATATGTAGAATACCCACTTAAAAGTTTTCCCTGTCATCAATGAAGTATAATTGTACCCTCAGCCTTTAGGGTTATGAGATCATACATATTTTGCTCCGTTACAAATGTGCCTCATCGAAATAATGATTTTAGACTCCACTTATATATTTCAGAAAAGCTGGAATTACTTAGCCACAGTCCGTCCGTCTGTATCTCTGTTTGTCTGGCAGGCCGGAGCCCATGATAACTCTCAAACGGATCAACCGAAAAATAACAAGCAGGAACGGCGTTAAGTTCGGCCAGGAAGACGTAGACCTATGCGAGAAAAATTTATACACCCAACGAACACTAAGTACCGAATTTCAGCCATTTCGGTGTGATGATGAGGCTAAAACCTTCAAAATATCGGAAATCAGGTGGTACCGTTCTATGGGGCTATATCAAGACGTGGACCGATATAGCCCATTTATAGCCCACCAAATTACAAAGCTCTATCTTAAAAATTGCGAGCTGTATCTTGATTTCATCGACTTAGAATTTTACTCTGATCATGAATATATATACTTTATAGGGTCTCCGATAAATTCTTCGATGTGTTACAAACGGAATTATATCCCCCATATTATGGTGGAGGGTATAAAAACAACCAGTATTAATTCCCAGCAAATTAAATGGAAGTGGTTCTATGTGAAATCATGATTTCACTGGTTCTTTTGCATGAGTTCGACTGGAGTCGTGAAAGATCCGATCCTTTTCATTGAATTTTCATGAGTGTAATTGAAGTCGTGAAAGATCCGATCTTTCTCATCGAATTTTCACGAGTGCAAATGAAGTGGGGAAAGATCCGATCTTTGTCATAATATTGTCATGATTTTAAATAAATTTATAAGTACCCGTACAATAAATGATCAAATAATCATGTACCCGAATAATTGTTTACTTGCAAAAGTTAAAATGAAAATAAAAGTCAAAAGAAAGTGGCCGATAGTGGCAAAATTAACATATTTTTATTAAAAAAAACAAGTAAGAAAAGGCTATAGTCGGACGGGGCCGACCATGTGATACCCTACACCACTACCCCTTGGAATTAACTTTCCACATATCAACATTTCTTTATGGAACAAATAAACTTATTGTAAGAAGTAACTTTGTGCATTCAGGTCCCGTATCACACCAAGCTTAAATAATAATATAGTAATTGTTTCACAAACATCTTAGAAGGGACAAGGGAGACTTCTATCATATCAATGAAGGAGTGTACCCCAATTCATATTTGCTCAATGATATGGGACCCACAGCTTATCTCCGAGTCCGAACGGAGTGTCCTAAGACACCACTTTTAGAGAAATTTTACATGGCGGAAATACTCAGAAAATGCAGCAAACCTTTGCCACCGTTGAAAAATTTGAATTTGCCTGGCTGGGGAATAGTTTTGAAAAAAGGTGGCAATGTGTGTATAAAAATTGAATTGGACAATTAAAACGTTAGGGAACCATGTTATTTGCAATAATGCAAAAACTGGGAATGGACAAATGTGGTTCTCTACACAAAACACATTATGTATTAGCACTAGCCGACGCGTTATTGCAATTTACATCCGGGGGGAGATCAGTAGATCTATGTATTTCCATATGTAGTCAACTTTGCCGGTATATATCTTCCAGGAAATAAAATATAGACCAAAAAATATTTTTTGCATTTTTCATACAAAAGTAATGGTCCATTTTACCCGCTAAATATTAACAGATCATCATCTAAAATTGTAAGCATCTACTTCGTCCTAAAGTCTTACCTCGTGCAAAATTTGGTGATTATTGAGCTATAATTGTGACCTCATCGTGTTTATGATTATAAAGAAACTACAGGGTACATTAGGCTGTAACTCTGTTATCTTATCATGTACACCAACACAATTGACATCAATAGAAAGGTCAAGCGTTCCTCTTCCAGGTATAGCTTACTTGCCAGGAATGACTCTTCCAGGAATAAAGATAAAAGCTGTATATTAAAATTTTTCACCATTTGCACACAAAAGTTGTGGTCCATTTAACCATCTAAATATTATCTGATCGCCATCTCAACTTGCAAGCTTCTACTTTGTCATATTCTCTTACCTTGTTTAAAATTTCGAGGCAATCGGACTATTATTGCGACCTACAGAGCAGCTACAAAATCGTATAAAAATTATGCTTTTCCGATTAAAATAGCGATATATTCTGATGTGAAACCGACCTCCATACCAAATTTGGTGACGATCGGTCCATAATTGCGGCCTGGAGTTTGATTACAATTTATAATGGACAGACGGACACACGGACGGACGGACGGACACACATCTCAAAATCGCTTTATCTCGGCGAGGTATGAAGATTGTTATACCACATTGGGGGTCTCCGACGAGTATTTCGCGGTGTTACATGAATTTTTACCAAAACAAACTTATAATACCCTTTCCACATAGTGGTGTAGGGTATAAAAACTATGTAAATTGTTATAAAACAAAAAAATATATTTTGTGTTTGGAAACCTGTTTAATTTTGTGGAATTAAAAATAAATATTAAAGAGACCCGGTCCATAAACCATGAGCTGTACCCGCCGGCCGACACCGATATAGTAAACGTATCGAGCTGCAACTATTGCATTGGCAAACCCCCAATGGTTGGACTAAGTTAACAATTATGTGACAAAACATGGCATCCAAAGGTGGAGAAGCATAGTAGAAGATCGGTACAGTTGGAAATATATTCTAAGAGGTAGTTTACACTATCTATCAATGTCATATGACACGAAATAAAAACATTCCATATCTACCCACGCAGGCAATGTGGAGACGTAATTTTATTACATTTTTGCTGGTGTGGACGCACAAGGTAAATGGCGTAAGGAAAATCCCCAATATTGCACATATTAGCGACTATATAATGATGGAAAATTTGATGTCATATGACATTTACATATAGTGTAAACTACCCCTTAGTTCGGATTATGTTACAATATGTTCTGTTTAGAATAAAAGCCCTCTAAATAAGTATAAATCAGACCACCAAAACATGGTAACTATTACAGAATAAATAGTTTAAAAATAATAGAATTCAAATTTATACTAGATTTCCCAAATGATGAGCCCTGTGCAGAGATTAGCACATAATTGATCGAATATTGAAAAAACGGAAATGTCTTGCAGCCATGGGAAGAGATAACTATGATTTTGGCAGATAAATGTATTAAAAAAACACATAAAGATAATAATCTTGAAAATTCCTTAAAACAAGTAAAAAAGTGTCAGTCGGCTTTGCCGACAGATATATACCCTCAGCCAATGTGAAGTGAAAATTTAACCTACGGACAGATCGAATGTATTTTAGGTCTCTTCAGAATTTTGTGACCCTTTTTGGACATTTGAACTTGCCGACAAAAATCTCGATTAGGAATGAACTGCCCTATGATACAAATATTGAACTTTTGTGGGTGAGGTACCCTTAGGGAGGTCCGGTATGGTCCATTTTAGAAGTTAAACTAAATTTTGACAATATATAAGGAGGTCCAAAGTTTGGAAAAAAATTGGTTGTCGCATTCAAGTGATATCGTTATAGCATTTTGGTCATAGCGACATGAAACTAAGTTTGGATATAATATGACGAAGACCCAATATTGGACCAAATCGTGCTCTCCGACCGCCACATATAGTGACATAGGGGTTTTTTACACCTTGCCGCTGAAAAAACCTTTTACCGTCGTAATGGAGGTAGCGAATGCAAATCGCTTCAACTAAAATTAAAGTGATTCGAGAGCAGGTCTTAAAGTGAACTTATCCGAAATTTTGTGTGAGAGGTACTAGAAGGAGTAGACAACTATAGTCCATATTCTAACCTAATCTATATCTGGTAGATATATTAGGATGTGCAAAGTATGGATTACGTCGGTCACTCCCTTCAAGAGTTATCGTGCGCACACTTTTTCCGAACATTTTTGAACTTTTGTGGGGGCGGTACCTGAAGGTGTGGATCGATCGATATGGCTTGTCTTCGAATTTAAACTATGTTTGGACAAAATATTTCGAAGGCAAAATTTTGGACCGAATCGGCAGATCCCTTCGAGAGTTATCTTGCGCTCCAACCACTACACACGGTGCCATATGGGCTTTTTGCATCTTTCAGGCTATTTTCTCAGGAAGTATGAACTTGCCCCTGATGAAATTTGTACCGTCGTATGGAGGGCAGTGAATACAAGTTGTTGCAACAAAAGTCGAAGCGATTCGAGAGCAGGTCCTAATCTGAACTTATCCCAAATTTTGTGTGGGAGTTACCCGAACGAGTGGACCGATTGAGTCCATATTCGAACCTCATCTAAGTGTGGTAGAAATTTCACGATGTGGAAAGTATGGATCAAATCGGTTACTTCCTTCAAAAGTTATCGTGCGCACAAATTTTCCGAACATTTTCGAACTTTTGTGGGGGAGGTACCGGAAGGAGTGGACCGATATAGCCCATCTTCGAACTTAAACTAAGTTTGGGCAAAATATTACCAAAGCCAAATTTTTTACCGAATCGGTTGATCCATTCGAGAGTTATCGTGCGCACCAGCCAGCCAGACAGACGGACAGACAGACAGACGGACGGACATTGCTAAATCGACTCCAAATTGTCTGAAACACATTTCGTCCAAACATACTTGGGGTCTAAAATCATTATTTCGATTAGGCACATTTTTAGCCTAAAGGCTGAGGGTATAAAAAGAAAAATTATATCATTTGTGTATTGTACTCAACAAATTACATAATTGGTCTCCAAATTTTATTTCTGATTGTTGGAAATCCAGATCCAATGCATTGGTGCACAATGCAATGAGAATGAACTGGTGCAAGATGACTTGACGATGAACTGGTGCAAAATGCCATGACAATGAAGTGTTGCAAAATGCCATGGCAATGAACTGGTGCACAATACCATGACAATGAACTGGTGCAAAATGCCATGACAATGAACTGATGCAAAATTCAATGACAATGAATTCGTGAAAGCATGTGTCACTCCGTTGTAAATTTCATCGGTGATTCACCCGAATTTTCATCGATGCCATGTCACTTGCACCTATGATTCAACTCATGATTTGTCATCGAACATTTTGCTGGGTTCTTAATATAAATATGATTGCTGTTTATTCTGTATTATTTCTTTTCTTACAACGACAAAGAATACCTTTTTAATCGGTGGTATTGGCGACAGAGGCCTTTTAGTAATAACGCGTAGACGTTATTCTTCAACAAGTGACTAATGACAAGTGAACGCAGAGGTTCTAAGTGATCGCACAGGATCCCATGTCATACAAATACAGGTACAATTATTCCAGTGAGAGTAGGAGTGTACCAAAGCGAGCAAACCGATAACAAACGATGCCAGTCGGCGATCCGCACACTACGGTCTCCGCAGAGGGAGTTGTAGAGAATATGCCAATGCGCCAATCAGCATCCGTGATTGATCGAGCAGGGGAATTTGAGGGACAAAGTATCTAACTTATACATTGCCGCCCACCTTGATACACGTAAACGTGGATCAACAAATTAAAGCTAGGAATAATTATGATAAAGGTTTATAATGTTGTACAAATGTGTTAATAATAGGATTCATAAACGTAAATTTCGATTCCCAAGTGAGCTATAGTATAAATGATCGATTTCCATAAACGAGCAATTAAGAAATGATCGACTCCGATATTCGATCTATTCAATAATATGGAGTCGAGTAACTGAACAATTCAATTTTAGTTTTCAAGATATAATATAAAATATTGTGGGCGATTTTCAATATCACTATCGATTGCTAAGTTATGTGCTAGGGCGGTAGGAAAGAACCGGTAATGAGGTAACCGAAAATAGCAACGAATCTAAAACAATTTTGGGCGGTTCAGATTGAAGTATTTTAGTATATAGATCAGCGCCAAGTAGCAAGTCTATTGGGCTGTCATCATAAGAAACCTCTAATTCTAATTTAGGGACCTGAGCTTTCAATTTTGACATGGGTGGAGGCGAGAACAATTTCCCCTTGACATTAGGAAAGACTAATGCTTTAGTTTCCACAATTCTAGACGAATTTTTAAAGGACGACAATTTCAAAGAACAAACTTCTTTAGGTGTACCAGATTTTTTAGCAAGTTGTAATACCAATATTCTTCTTAAACTTCTTGGTTACAATTGACATTTTAGATGATGGATCTCAGATAGCACGCTATGCGATTTGCCATTATGCACAACATTTACTTTGGTGGTTCCAAGAAGCACATTATTATCTATTGAGTGGATAGGAACCGGTTTGAGTTTGCTTTGGTCAGCAGTTTCTCAACTTTTGACCTTTGTAAAAGCCAGAGCGGTATTTTGTGGCGACAACTTACAACCATAAACTCGACTTTTGAGAGGTTTAAAAGCCGGAGCGGAGCTTCGTTGCGACAAAGTAGAATTTAATTCTCGACTTTTGACATCATGAAAGGTCTTCGAAGGTGACGAAGCAACAACTTTTCTAACTGGTGGCCGGTGGAGAAGGCTGTGATGCCTTTGTCTGCATGTGTTGCAACTATGTTTGGTATTACATTTCTTAACAGCATGACCACGATATGAGCAATTAATGCAATAATTGTTCTTTGTAGCAATTGAGAATTTGTCCACAAACGATAGTTTAGAAAACTGGGGGCAGAGGCGCAAAACATGTCTCTGATTAGGACAAATGGGGCAACACACATTTTTAGATTGATGTACCGACAACAATTTATTGAAGGATCTACATGGATCAACATTATTCGGTGACGATTTTGTGATCTGATTACCGTACAAACTTTGGATACACATAAATGTCTGTATCCTCTCTGTGAGGAGAGCATCTAAGTCTTTCCAAGAAGGTAACGACTACTTATTTTTGATGCTTTGCTCCCACAGGGTCAAAGCCTATTTTGGTAAACGCAGCAAACAAATACAAACTGTAATTGGATCCCAATGATCCGAAATGACGTCATAGACGGTCATTGCAGCTAGACTAATCCCACGCTGGATAGTTTTCAAACAAGAGTTTGTTTCATTATCAAAAAAGGGAGATTGAAGAATTGCTGGATGTGACTATTCTCCAGGATACATTTATTGTTATACGTATCCGACAATGTTTCCAAGCTAAGGGAAAACTGTTATTGGTGAGTGGAAATCTCGAAACGATTTCACGAACCTCACCGGAGGTTTTCTGCAACAAATAGCAGAAGCGTTCAACGTCTCACAGACGCGAATTGTCAACAAATAGGGTGGTGAAAATATCCCGAAAGGTTGGCCAAGACATAAAGTTTCCAGCAAAAATATCAATGTCGATAGGTGACAAAGGCAGACTAAGAGCATCGACAGTTGACTTGGAGTGGTTAGCAACAGGGGCAGCAGAACAATTTGTGGTGGTGGTGATTAGAAGAGGGGGTGATGATGCGGTAATGCAATTTATGAGGGGGGAGGGGGGTGTATTGATTCCTTTTCGACCAAAATGCTCAATTAGAACGATGGAGGAAAATAAAAAGATAAAAATAAAAACACACGGTATCAGTTATTTTGGTATAAAATAGGTTTGGTGGTTTATTTAAGTTCTTGTGTTCTTTTCAGCAATCAGATTACCTTTTTTCTTGGTGGTGTTGGCGTCAGAGGCCTTGGTGCTTATCTATTGAGGATGGTGTGTACTCTCGAAGGGGGTAATCGATTCGGTCTAAACTTTGTACATCGCAATAGTTCATTCACTATTGCGGTCCACTCCTTCAAATGTCGTAAAATTACTTCTAAACTTACATCAATTTCCGATAGAAAAGGTATGGACAACATTTTCAGGTACCACCCTCACAAAAGTCAATCGGCAAGGGTACAGTCCTTGTTGATTAATTGGGGTTCTATAAAGATCGAAGGATCTATAAAGATTTGAAGCAATAAATTTGATATAAGAAATATTTAAATTCTAGTACCAATGTGTTTAATGTTATCGAGTGCAACAACTTCTACTCGTACAATTAAGAAATTGATACTGTTTCTTTTGTAACATTATACCAAAAGTAGAGAATACAGCCGGAATAACAATCGAGGGGTTGTTCGACTTGTAATATTTTGACATGATTTAGCTAAGAGTTTGCCGATTGATGTCTGATATTGGTATCTAAGATACGAGGGCGGTTCGGAAACTTCTTAGCCCATCAATGAAAGAGAATAGTTAGTTTTTCAAAAATATTTTTATTTTTCAATATAATCTCCTGAAACTTCAATACACTTAGTCTAACGCTTTTCTAGCAATTCTATCCCTTGATTATAATAGTTTTCCTCAAGGTCTTCAAAATAGTGGTTTACAACTGTAATTGCATGTTCATTTGAGGTAAAACGCTTGCCAACAAGGAATGTTTTTAGATTTGGGAACAAGTAAAAGTCACTGGGAGCTAAATCAGGAGAATGAGGTGGGTGGTCAAGCAACTTGTACTTTAATTCGTTGATTTTAGCCATTGTTAAAACACTCTTGTGCGTTGGTGCGTTGTCATGATGAATTTGTACATTTAATTGATCCAAAAGGTTGCAATAGTACTCTGAATTTATTGTTTTACCCTTTTGCAGATAGTCAATCAATAAAATACCTTTGAAGTCCCAAAAAACCGTTGCCATAACCTTACCAGCCGATTGAATTGTTTTTGCCTTCTTTGGGGCACATCTCAATGGTTTGGCTGTTATATGCCAAAATATCCAAAAAAAGGCCATAAAAAACTTAAAGTCAAAATCGGGAGGCTCGATTTTTACGGTAGATATATGGTCCAGTGGACTTTTTTGCTCAGTTCATTCCCAGGAATCAGAAACGCGAAGGGCTCATTAAGGTTTTCAAATCGCCCCAGCCTAATATAGAATAATTTTCTGAGTCTATTTATGCATGTCGGTTTCCACGTTAATTATACCCCCCACCATAATATGGAGGGTATAATTAAATTTGTCATTACGTTTGTAACACATCGAAATATTCATCGGAGATCCTATAAAATATATATTCTTGATTAGGGTAAAATTCTATGCCGATATAACCATGTCCGTCTGTCCGTCCGTCTGTTGAAATCAAGATACAACAATTTTTAAGGTAGAGCTTTGTATGTTGGTATAGAAGTTTCTATTACTACTAGGATGTTTGGCATTCCAAATGGGCTATATTGGTCCACGTTTTGATATAGCCCCCATTGAACGGTACCACCCGATTTCCGACATTTCGAAGGTTGTGGCCTCAATATTCCACCGAAATTGCTGAAATTTGGTATTTAGTTTTCATTTGGGGGCATAAAACTTTCCTCCAGAAATTAGTCGGTACATTTCGGAAGAAATGACTGAAATTGTGTATTTAGCGCTTTTTAAATAAATCGCGATTTAAGTTGACATTTTTAGGGGTTGTTTAGGTTTTCACGATTTTGCTTAGAAACCGCAAGTCCTATCAAAATGGGACTAAGAAAAATGTTGTAGCTATGAAAATTCTGTACAAGATTGCAATTATGGTATTATCGTCCGTTTTACCGTTTTTGAGATATAGAAGTTCAAATTGGGACAATTCAAATTCAATTCTGTATAGCCCCCTTATAAAACAATGTCATGACTGCAAATTCCCAACTTAAACTTATATATCTAAAAAAATGTAACAACTTAGGATAAGTTACTTAAGCAAGTCTTGTAGAGAATTTTCACAGCTTTAAGATTTTCTCAGGTCCCATATCGATAAGACTTACCGTATTCAAGCAAAATCGCGAAACCCTAACAAAAAACCTAAAAATTTAAACTGAGCTTCTTTATCTCAAAAATGGTACAGGCTGGGAACAAATGGTAAAGGTCAATCCTCTAGAGAATTTTTACAGCTACAACATTTTCTTTAGCTCCATTTAGATTGGACTTGCTTTTTCCAAGTAAAATCGTGAAAACCTAAAAAACACCAAAAATGTGAATTTTGACAGCGATTTATTTAAAAATCACTAAAGCGATTTTTTCTTGTTTTTGGATTTTTCTGATCTATGAACACTGCTGTTTCAGAATTTAGAAAAACTTTCCCTGTGTAAGCGGTTTTCATCAAAAGTTAGTTAAGGCGCACCCTTCATGACATTGTTTTTTAAGGGGTCGATACAGTCAGTGCATTGTCCCAATTTGAACTTCTATATCTCAAAAATGGTAAAATCTACGAAAATACCATACAGGTCGATCTTGTAGAAAATTTTCATGGCTACAACATTTGTTAGTCCCATTTTGATTGGACTTGCGGTTTCCAAGTAAAATCGTGAAAACCTAAAAAACACCTAAAAATGTGAATTTTGACAGCGATTTATTTAAAAATCACTACAGCGATTTTTTCTTGTTTTTGGATTTTTCTCATCTTTGAACACTGCTGTTTCAGAATTTAGAAAAACTTTCCCTGTGTAAGCGGTTTTCATCAAAAGTTAGTTAAGGCGCACTCTTCATGACATTGTTTTTTAAGGGGTCGATACAGTCAGTGCATTGTCCCAATTTGAACTTCTATATCTCAAAAATGGTAAAATCTCCGAAAATACCATACAGGTCGATCTTGTAGAAAATATTCATGGCTACAACATTTTTTTAGTCCCATTTTGATAGGACTTGCGGTTACTAAGCAAAATCGTGAAAACCTAAACAACCCCTAAAAATGTCAACTTAAATCGCGATTTATTTAAAAAGCGCTCCGGCGATTTTTTTTGTTTTTTGATTTTTCTCATCTATGAACATTGTAGTTTCAGAATCCGCAAAAACTTCCAAGGTGTAAGCACCTTCCATTTAAAATAGTTTCAAGAGCACCGTGTACATCCTAATTTTCGGTATTTTGAAGGCTGTGGCCTCAATATGCCACCGAAATGGTTGATATTTGGTATTTAGTCTTCGTTGTGGGTACAAAACTCTCCACTTGAAATTTCTAGGTATAGGTCCACGCCTTCATATTGCCCCCATAGAACGGTATCTCCGATTTTCAGTATTTCGAAGGTTGTGGCTTCAATATTCCACCAAAAGTAGTTTTTTTAATATTTTATTAAAACAACTTTTATTTATTATTGGGAAAAAAATTGGCGATGTTTACCAAGGGGTAAGGCAGGGAAAACAATAGTTTCAGATCTCGCCACAGATCTTCATCAGTCCCTTGGTTCTTATTTTTCAACAAGAAACTTTTTATAC
The DNA here is from genome assembly GCF_047663935.1 of Musca autumnalis. NCBI lineage: Eukaryota > Metazoa > Arthropoda > Insecta > Diptera > Muscidae > Musca > Musca autumnalis. The sequence goes on from NW_027411644.1 coordinate 189,493,476, forward strand.
CCAAGTATCAAATGCTCGCTCAAATAGATACGTGCGCAATGAAACACTCTGATCAAGAATTTCTTTGGAATTTCTTTACCCCTTGGTAAACATCGCCAAATTTTTAATTAAGCCTGACTATTTTGAAAAACAAAATAGAAGTCGTCATCCCAAAACAAAAAACGCCAACCCTCCTAATTGTGAGACCGGGCACCGTCGAAATGTTGTTTATTGCTGTAGTATGCAATACCAACAAATTAGTTATGTGTTTTTTCATTGAGAATTGACGAACGCATAGCAGTGGGAAAGATTTGGTTTTGTTTGCAAGTGAAGTTGCTCGAGTTTAGGTAGTGCCAAAGAAATTCTCGATCAGAGTGTTTCTTTGTACACGTATCTATATGAGCGAGCAATTGACACTTGGGTATAAAAAGTTTCTTGTTGAAAAACAAGAAACAAGGGAACTGATGAAGATCTGTGGCGAGATCTGAAACTATAGTCTTCCATGCCTTACCCCTTGGTAAACATCGCCAAAAAATTATTCCCACAATAAATTAAAGTTGTTTTAATAAAATATTAAAATAACCGTTATGGGAATAAGCCTGACTATTTTGAAAAACAAAATAGAAGTCGCTATACCAAAACAAAAAACGCCAATCCTCCTAAGTTTGGTATTTAGGCTTTGGGGTTATAAAATATTACAAGTCTTCCTATATTCCACATAGAAGTGTACTTCTTGATTTTCGGCAGTTTTAGGTTTTTGCCACATTATCTTACCGAAGTATGGGAAATTTGGTATTTAGTCTTCTTCATAAACCAAAATAAGCTAATTGTTTCATTTACTTCAATACAACTCGTGGGGGGTGTATAACAAGTTCGGCCCGGCCGAACTTAACGCCGTTCATATTCGTTTTTATTTCGCAACGTCCAGGTCGCATTTCCTATCCGATTCGGCTAAAAATTGGAGAAGTTAGCTATTGGAAGAACGCAATTGCTTTTTGTGAAAATCGGTTCAGATTTGGATATAGCTCCCATATATAGTTTTGACCGATTTCTTGTATTCGATGCAGCAAACACGCTGTGTATATCCAATAGGATGGGTGCCATCTGATCTAATCCGACATCGATTTTTAATGAAATTTTGAATATGTGACTGAATTTGGTATAGAAATAGATTTGCCAAATTATAATGAAATCGGCCTAGATTTTGATAATGCTCCCATATATTTTACATACTCACAGTCGTGTAGGGTACCATATAGTCGGCTTCGCCCGACTTTGATGTTTGCCTTACTGGTTTTTACTTGTTTATTTGATCTTCTCTAGGGGTATACCCCAGTTTTATAGTGAATTCTCGTGTAGGTCTACGTTGTGATATGGTCACCATAGAACAGTAAGGCCTGATTTCCAGTATTTTGAAGAATTTCGCGACATTATTTATTTCGGTTTTAATCACGTTATCCATTCGAAATAACTGAAATTTGTATTTAGTGTTTACCATTGGTATAAAACATTTCTTCAGAGGATTAGAATTAGAACTAGTGTTTTGGTCACATTTTCCGACAATTTGGTATTGCGGGCAGTGTTGCCAGTATTGGGAATTTTTCCCCAAACTAGGGATATTTTTTCGAAAATGGGGAACAAAATTTGGGATTGGGGAGCTGGGGATTTGATGGGGAAAGCCTTACAAATTGGGGGATTTTATGGGGAATTTTTGTCTACAAATCAACATGCAATTTTTATGAAAAAGAAGCACAATCGTCAATCAAATCCTCTTGTTTTCAAATCTTGTAGTTCTCATCGAGAATAATGTACTTTGAATATTTGGAACATGCTGAAATTAATAAAATATATAGCAAATAATATACCACAAGACGTGTAAGTCAAGTTCCTATGATGGTAGCCGACTGTATTGTTGTGTATGTCGTATGACCTACAGAATTACTTCATATTTTCAAATGGTGAGGCGGAAAATTCGATTATTTTTGCTGCCATCTCGGTTTGAAACTTTGACATGATGACACCAAATTTTTTAAAAGTTTGTTAAACTCCTCAGTAAGGGGACACATTTCTAAATATGTCGACTATATAAAACTTCATCGAAAGGAGTGTCGAACTATGCGCGCAAAATTGTTTGAATTCAGTGTTAAGCTGGTCACCAGACTTTAATTATTATTTATGCTTAAGTACATATGTATATGGTTAGTATAGAGCGATGTTGCAAGTTAGAAGTTTTTATCAAATCGGGTACTATCGAAAGAATTCTAAAGAATTTTTCTCATATACAAAAAACTTAAAGTTCTTTTGGAATGTTCAGATTCCAAACACTTCTTACAAGTTTTAAATCGATAGAGGCAAGGAAATTTACATACCGGACGCACTGAAGGCCTCGACACATAAGAAGCATGACATTCTTGCTTAAGTCATATCTGGTAAATGACTAAAGACCAAGTTCGACCTAATTCAAATGTGATTCTGAAATATTTTTATTAGGTCGAACTTGGTATTTAGTCTTTTATCAGATATAACTTAAGCATGAATGACATGCTTCTTATACATATGTCGAGGCCTTAACATTGAGTCAAAAGCAATAAATTAAAAAAAAAACATTTCCTGATAGTATTAACACCAACAAGGGGATGGTGAAATCATCGTTTTCGTGAATAACCCGGCAATAAAGTGAAATATTAATACAATTATTAAGAATATTAATACAAATTTTCAGAATTTTTGGGGATGAACGACTCTGAATTTGGGGATGAGGCACAGAAAAATACTGGCAACACTGTTTGCGGGTATTTGTTGAAACAAAACTTCAAATAGGAAATTTCTAAATATAGGCCTTTGTTTTGATAGGGATACTGTATAACAAAACCGACCGACGTGGGTTATTTTGAAGGATTTTGGTAAAATTTCATACTGGATAAAAAAACTTCACACAAAAAACGATCAATATAGGCTCATGTTTTGGCATATGCCCCATATGACAATACATCCCGATTTAACATATTTTGGCTAAGAAACATACACGTCTCGTGAATATTAAGCATTCTTTAAAATTAGGTGTTCTATTTTAGTTCAATAACGTTCGTGGTGCAGGGTATAAAACATTCGACCCGGCCAAACCTAACACCGTTTACACTTTTTAAAAATATTACTTGATTCACTAGTGATCTAAAATATTATATAATTTTTCTTTGAATTAAAAATTAATATTAATAATACATAATATAGATATAAATTCCCTTCACAAATTATGTAGCTTCGATAAACACAACAGTGAATTATCTACTCCAAACCGGCTTAATACACGCTCGTTCCCATGATAAGTGAGACAGCTATTTTGCTCGCTCATAGAATAAAAAAAAATTATATTCTTGCAAAACAAGATGAAAATTAAACGCGGAAGCCTAATTTAAAAATCCACATGCATTGATAGCACTTCGAAGCAAATTTATTGCATCTGATATGGTTTCGTTTTAGATAACCATTTTTTCTTGTCAGTATTTTCATTTAGAAAGGCTCTATCATGGAATAAAACAACATTTAGAATTCTATTAACTTTTCAGCAAATTAAGTTGAACTGAATCTGGAGAAAACTAAATGACCTGTGCAACAACTTCTTAATGATTTATGAGGGTAAAACGGTCAATTATGTTTTTCGTTCAAAGTAATTTGGAAAAATTTTATTGTATAAAAATAGCTGTTGATTCGATGAAACTTCATTCCACTCCAGTTTATCTATCTCTTAAGTAGTATCAGCGAAAAAACAAATCCTCCCAAAGATGCGTGCCTTCATTGTGTTGTGTTTGGTGGCTACAGCATGTGCCCAATATAATTATCAAGTAGGAGGAGATTCTGGTGTCAGCAGTGGATCATTCAATAGTGGTGCTGCTTCTAATACAGCATCATTTGGAGTTTCAAGTGTTGGAGGTGCAAGCATTTCTAGTGGAATTAGCGGCGGTAACAGCTTTTCAGTATCCTCCAATGCTGGTCCTGCTGTAGGTTCCAGCTCAACATTCGGTGTATCCAGTGGAAGTTCTTCATATGCTCCCACTTCATCCGGTCCTGCTTTTACTGGTGCCTCGGAGGGTTCCTTTGGTTCTGCATCCAGCATTGCTCCTGCCCAAGCTGAATTGGAAAAGGAATTCTATACTTTCACTGCCAACGAAGAAGATTTCGCTGAACCTGCCGCTTCCAATCAATTCAACAATGTTGCCAAACAAGGTCTTCGTGTTATTTTCATTAAGGGCCCCGAAAATAACGGCCTCGAAGATGCCGTCTTGGGATTGGCCAAATCCGCTTCCGAACAACAAACTGCCATCTATGTCCTCAACAAACAGGCCGATCTCTCTGCTTTGGCTGAAAAATTGAATGCTGAAAATACTGATGTTAATCACAAACCTGAAGTTCATTTTGTCAAATATCGTACCCCAGAAGATGCTGCCAATGCTCAAAGAACCATTCAAGCTCAATACGATGCTTTGGGTGGTAAATCTGAACACATCAATGGTGGCGTTGCTACATCCTTGAACTTTGCCTCTGCTGCTCCTGCAGTTGGTACCGCTGGTCAACAGAGTGGTTCATTCCAAGTTGCTACTGGTGGACAACAAAGTGGATCATTCCTAGCCGCTACTGGTGGACAACAAAGTGGATCATTCCTAGCCGCTACTGGTGGACAACAAGGTGGATCATTCCAAGCTGCCACCAGCGCCACCTATTTGCCTGCTTCCGTTCTCCGCCGATTCCGTCATTAAGTGATTTTGTGATTTTTAAGACTCTTGTGACATGATTGATCATTATGTTTGTTAACTTTTTATTTTTGGTTATAATGTGAACTAAAATAAAAAAAATATTTGGTTTGGATTTTGGAACATCTACTCTCAGTACGATTATATACAAATTATATGCATGTTTTGTTTTAAATTATGATAATAATCAGTCATAAGCTTTTTAAGCAAGCTCCGGAAATTTGGGGATATTTTGGCAATTTTATATTATTTTGCTTAATTGGTTGATATCTTATTCAATGAAAACTTTAAGTTAGGATATTATAGTCAGCTTTTTGAAAGTCGTTGGATACGATTCCATATTTTCAGTGGTGCTTTTGGATCAATTCATTGAAGTGTAACAATTTTACATACTTAACAAAAAATAATGGGCACAATATATGTTATAGTTTGCAAGAAATAGTTTTATTCTTACCCCAGGAATTTGAAAAATACATATTTTCCAAAATGTGGGAAAATAGTCGTATTTAGGAACCAGCCGCGCCCACAACGTATAATATTTTGACCTATTTTTTTGGTTTCCTTAGTTTCAATATGTTTACTATCGAATCCCATATATAAATTGACTATTAGTGAGGACAAAAAAGTTGGGGGTTTGGCAAACAAAATGAATTTCTTGATGCTAAGCCCATTATTCTAGTTCCCCTGACATTATATAGTCAGCGCGTCGCTTCTGCCATTTATATTATGGCAAATGCGTGTATAGCTAATATCAGACCACATCCCGATTCTCATTATATTTGAGAATTGCAACGAATTTGTGGAGTGATAAAAGCGGTCATTGATTAATTACAATAAAGACAACTTTCTTTTCTTCCAGTGTCTAACCCACCGCCCATGCAGGGAGAAAGGATAACAAAACCATTATACCACGAGCCGCCAAACTCTACATGCTAACATGCAATGGAGTCCCAATTTTCCAACAGCAACTGCGGGTCTAGCAGGAAAAAGATACTAGATCCGCCCTTTGTCCGACAAAATCAACATCGTCGTCAACTATCGTCGCAGAGAGAACACACAGTAAAGAGTCTTACAGGCAGTGATAAGTTTGGTCGAAAATCGTCAGTTTTCGGGAGCCAAAATCGTCAAATCGGCAAAATAGTATTTCAAATCGTCAAAAAGTCGGCAAATTTTTGTGGGCTTATTGAGTACAACACCGCCCCAACACTCACTTGCCGCTTCTGGGATGTTTGTGGAACAATCATACCATATTATTAAGTACATAAAAATCGTTTCTTTAAAGAAGAGACTTTTAAATGTTGAATTTTTTGGCCAAAAAACTACCCAATTTTTTAACAAAGTTTGAACTTTAAAAGTCTACCATTTTAATACCCTCCACCATAGTATGGAGGGTATATTAAGTTTGTTTTTCCGTTTGTAACGCATTGAAATACTCATTTGCTACCATATAAAGTATATATATTCTTGATCAGGGTAAAATTCTGAGTCGATCTGTGCTCGTCCGTCCGTCCGTCTCTGGTAATCACTCTAGCATCCACAAAAATGGAGATAGGACGCTGAAATTTTGGGAAAGTGCGTCTTTTGTTTGCAGCCAGGTCAAGTTCGATGATGGGCTATATCGGTCCACGTTTTGGTATAGCCCCCATATAACGGTACCCCCCGATTTACGGTATTTTGACGTTTTTAGCTACATTTTCAGACCGATTTAGCTATAATTTGCCATTTAGGGGTATTAACTGTCAAAAAATTTGTATAACAAAAGTTGTGGTACCCCGATTTACGGTATTTTGCCGTTTTTAGCTACATTTTCACACCGATTTAGCTATAATTTGACATTTAGGGTTCTTAAGTGTAAATAAACTTATATAACAAAAGTTGTGGACATAGGTTCACGTTTTGGTATAGCCCCCATATAACGGCACCCCCCGATTTACGGTATTTTGAAGTTTTTAGCTACATTTTCAGACCGATTTAGCTCTAATTTGACATTTTGGGCTCTTAAGCGTCACTAAACTTATATAACAAAAGTTGTGGACATAGGTCCACGTTTTGATACAGCCCCCATATAACGGTACCCTCGATTTACGGTATTTTGACGTTTTTAGTTACATTTTCAGACCGATTTACCTATAAATTGACATTTAGGGTTCTTAAGTGCCAATAGACTTATATAACAAAACTAGTGGACATAGATCAATGTTTTGGAATAGCCCCCATATAACGTTACCGCCCGATTTCAGATATTTTGACGATTTGAGTCGCATTTCTAGACCGAATTAGGTATAATTTGATATTTAGAGTTTTTAGTGACCAAAAAACTTATATTCGAAATAATTATGAACGTAGGTCTATGTTTTGGTATAGCCCCATATAACGGTACCTCGGTATAACGGATTTCGGTATCCCCATATAACGGATTTTCGGTATTTTGAGAATTTTACCTACAAGTTTTAACCGAATTATCTGTAATTTGAACATTTGACATTTGAAATTCTTAGTGGTCACCACACCTCTCCACCAAAAATTGTCAAGAAAGGTCGATGTATTGATAAAGCTCCCATATAAAAGTACCACCCGATTTTCAGTAATTTTATGATTTTAACTACAATATTAAACCGAACTAGCAGTAATTTGATATTTGAAGTTCTTAGTGGTCACAACACCTCTCCATAAAAAATTGTCAACATAGGTCCATGTTCGGATATAGCTCCCATATAACGGTACCTCCCAATTTTCAGTAATTGGCAATTTTAGCTAAAATTTTTAGCCGAACTAACTGTAATTTGACATTTGAAGGTTGTAGTGGTCACCACACATCTGCATCAACAATTTTCAACATAGTCCCATTTTACTTAAAATGTTTAACCGAACGTAGGTCCATGTTTTGGTATAGCCCCAAAACAAACCTCCCTCCGTACATTAGCTTTATTTTTTGGACGAACTTTCTGTAATTTGAAATTTAAAAGCCAACAAAAATTGTTCATTTCAGTTCATATTTTGGTATAGCCGACATACCTCCGAACTAGCTGTTAATGACATTTGAAGTTCCCACGTTATGTACCGATTTTCGGTATTTTGAGGATTCTAGCTACAATTTTTAACCGAATTAGGAGTTATTTGACATTAAAGGCTCCCATCAAAAACTGTCAACATATGTCCATGTTTTATTATAACCCCTATATAAGGGTACCTTCCAATTTCTAGCCCACCAAAAATTGTCAACATACATAGTTAGATGTAGGCACCAGAAAAAAGGGCCTACCGAATGAAACATTTTATGTACATTATCTGACATTTTAACGTACCCACTTTAAGTTGGGGACAGGAATGAAAACTAATTATTCCATTTTAGTTCAGAATATTTTATGGTGGAGGGTATGAAAAGTTCGTCCCGGCCGAACTTAACGCTTTTTTGCTTGTTTTAATTAATATTTTTCCAATTCCCTCGTCTAAAGACAAGATTATTAGATAGATTAGAGCGGACAACGCAAGGCGTTTTTTTAAACAGTATCTCGTAGATTGCCATTTGCCACAAAACTATGCGATATTCTTCAATAAAAAATTACCGAAGATAGATCAAAATGCGCTTTTCCTCATTAAAAAATATCTGTTAAAAAAGTCTTGTACTTTTCTTAAAAAAATATTGTAAAACAAGTGAGCAAAGGCTATAATCGGACGGAACCGATCATGTGATACCCTACACCACAACCTCTAGGAATAAGCTATGTGCAACAGACTTACACGCTGAATGTCCAGGTTGGATTCCCACGCCTGGCCACATCAAATTTTCAACGGTGGCAAAATACCCCTTAGTAATGTTGACGATATTTCCTGAGTATTTCAGCCATGAAAAACGTCTTTACAGCATCTTAAGACACGCCGTTAGGACTCGGCTATAAAAACTAGGTCACATATCAATAACCTCATATGAATCCATTGATATAAGAGAAGTCTCCGTTGTCCCAAATGGGATGTTTTTGGAACAGTTATATAAATTATAAATTTCTAAAAAATATTCGAAAAATTGGAAAATTCACATTGATTAGCCCTACCTGCTACCTCTTCAAATTGTCTTTGAATGTCAGGTTTCTTTGCGGAAAACACCTAAAATAAATATATATACAATGCAATTTGCTATGTCTCTGATATTTGATAATTTGGAAAATTGTGAGTTTATTGAAGATCTTTCGTCCAAAAATTGTGAACTTGTACCTCACATGTGTTTAATAATGCACGCAGTTTTGCACTTTTCAGGGTAGTCCATATATACATTAGGCGATTTTCCTTGCGGCAATTGTCACTTCGTAGGTGAGAGAGGGTGTTGAGAGACAAGGGGTTACCAAATATCTCACCCCTCTCTCCATCAAACTGACAATTGTCGCAAGGAAAATTGCCTAATGTAAATATGGATGTATTTCGAAAGTAGTTTATTGTGGGTATATATTGTGATATCAAAAATATATTTTACTAGCTGAACCGGGTGCGCTTTGCTGCCCCGACTGCTATAAAATATAATGGAATACATAATTATATTAACGTTTTTAATATTTTAACAAATAAATATAGGAAATATCAAGGCGTTATATATTTATTTAGGGTTGTTATGAAGCTACTACTATGGTAGTTTTGTATGTTTCAGGAGGTAACACTCCTCCGAGAGCCTTTCAGCCTATAAGTATTCCTAATGATTTAGATATATCATAATAAAACATAAATTTATAAAGTCTAGCTGATGGCCTCTGCAGCCAATGCTAGTATCTTTTTCATATTGATATTATATTTACTATAATATTAATATTATTAAATAAATAAATATAAAGTCTCTAAAAGATATGATACTTAATAGCTGTAGCCTTGGTCAATACGTAACAAAAACATGAAATCGATCGAAAATGTATATGAGAGCTATAATCCTATATGAACCGATCTCGATATAATTTGTCAAATTTATTTTTAGACCAAATCCCGTCTCACATTCCAAATTTCATTGAAATTGAACATACAGAAAATCAGCCGAAAATATATATGGGATCTATATTCAAATCTGAACCGATTTCGATATAATTTGTCGCATTTATTTCCAGAACGAATTCCGTCACGCTTTCCAGATTTCAGTGAAATTGGACATATAAAGTGTTCCAAATCTGAACCGATCTCGATATAATTTGGCACATTTATTTTTGGAACAAATCCCGTCAGACATCCCAAATTTCAGCGACGTTGGACACATATAGCGTGTTTGATGCATCAAATACAGAAAATCGGCCGAAAATATATATAGGAGCAATATAAAAATCTGAACCGATTTCGATATAATTTGGCACATATATTTTTGGAACAAATCCCGTCAGACATCCCAAATTTCAGCGACGTTGGACACATATAGCGTGTTTGATGCATCAAATACAGAAAATCGGCCGAAAATATATATAGGAGCAATATAAAAATCTGAACCGATTTCGATATAATTTGGTACATTTATATCTAGACCAATCTCGTTACGCATTCCAAATTTCAGAGAAATTGGACATATGTATATTGCGAGTTTGGTGCATCAAAAACAGGAAATCAGCCGAAAATATATACAAAAATATACAAAATCTGAACCGATTTCGATATAATTTGCCACATTTATTTCTAGACCAAGTTCAGTCACACGTTCCAAATTTTATTGAAATTGGATATAAATAGCGTATATGGTGCCTCAAATACATGAAATCGGCAGAAAATATATATAGGAGCTATATCCAAATCTGAACCGATTTCGATATAAATTAGCACATATATTTCTAGGCCAATATCCAACACACATTCTAAATTTCAGCGAAATAGGACATATATAGCGTGTTTGGTGCATAAAATAAGGAAATCGGCCCAAAATATATGTAGATGGGAGCTATATCCAAATCTGAACCAAACTCGATATAATTTGGCACATTTATTTCTAAAACAAATTCCGCCACACATTCCAAATTTCATTGAAATTGGACATGAATAGCATGTTTGGTACATAAAATAAGGAAATCGGCCGAAAATATATGTATGTGGGAGCTATATCCAAATCTGAACCGATTTGAATAAAATTTAGTAATTTTATTTCTACACCAAATTCCGTCACACGTACAAAATTTGGAGATTGTATCTGTAATAGTTCTAAAGATATTTGCATACAAAATCTAAATTTTTTGGAGGTACCTCCGGTTTTGATGCTATATCTCCAGATCAACGCTAAATTTCAAAAAATGATATAGCCTATTTTCATTCCAGGCCATGTAGCAATGTACCCTTAACATTTCAGTAAGATCTGTTCAGCGGTTTTCGAGTCTATAAGGCACAAACAAACAAACAAACAGACAGACAAACAAATTTCAATTTTATATATATAGATACCGGTAGAAGTAACTAATAATGAATAGAAATTCAAATAATTAGCATGCAAACAAATTTATAAATCCCAAAATTATTCATATTCAATTACACACCAAAAAAGATAGTATAAGTCAGCTATTCCCTCAGCCTCTGACCAAAAAAAGAAACAAACACAATAATTATGCCGTATAAAAATATATTGATTTTGTATAAAGGGTTTGCTTCAAAATACGTGGAATCTGTAGGTATCGTAATGAGGGGCAATACCAAATCAATTTTAGTAAACTAACTTCTGATTTTTGAAAAAGTTTGAGAATTATTTTTCGGATTTGTAATTTTAATTGGAGCCGGCATGGGTTTTTGGAACTTTTGGACCATTATCTCAGGAAGTATGGACTTATCCGGAAAAATTGTACCTTCCTCAAAAATATTCCAATAGACCCGATACGAGTCCTCAAACAGCACTTTTCCCAAATTTTGTGAGGGAGGTATTCGAAGGACGGGACCGATATAGTCCACATTCCAATGATACATGACTGGATGAAATAATACGATGTGTAAAATTTGGACCAATCAGAAAATCCCCTTGAGAGTTACTTTGCGGATTTGCCATTTTATTTACGTTTCTTGTTTGTTTTTCAGGGTTTCTTGGAGCTTTTCGGCCAAAATCTCTGGAAGTATGAACTTGCCATTGCAATTGTACCATCGCAAATGGGACCGCAAGGAAAATCTGCTGAAAAAAATTCAAAACGATTCGAGAGGACTCTTAAATTTCACTTTTCCGAATTTTTTTCTGCGACGGATATTGTCTTACCCCAACTATCGATCGATTGCTTACGTCGCCAGTTATCCCTCACACAATTTTTCGAAAAAAAAATTAACTTTTGTGGGGGAGGTGTGTACCTATATTGCCTATATTCCAACTTAAACTACGTTTGGGCAAAATATTACGAAGTATAAAATTTGGTTCGAATCGGTAGATCCGTTCGGTAGTTTTCGTCCGCACTAGCCAGTTAGACAGTAAGAGAGACAGATGAACGGATAGGGCTAAATCGACTCCAAATTGTCTAAACGAATTTCGTTCAAACATACTTGGGGTCTAAAACCAATATTTCGATGAGACACATCTTTGGTCCTATTTTGTTTGTATCACCTTTACCCTAAATCCTGAAGTAAAAATTGGTGGCGAGGCGACCCCATGTTGTAATATTTGTATAAAAAAATCCAATTTGACAACTGAACTGAACATTTCTCATTCATGATAGAGACAATTTGTAGCATGGGAGGATATTGTGGTTCTCTAAACAAAACCCATTATATATTAGGCAGTAGGCCCGTTATCTAGTAGACACATTTTGCACTTTGCATCAGGAGAAAGGTCAGTAGTTATTTTTACACATGTAGGCTACTTTGCCGGTATGTGCCCTCCTGGATTTAAAATATGGACAAAAAATTAAATTTGGATATTTTTCATACAAAAGTAATGGTCTATGTCACCCGCTAAATAATATCAGATCATCATCATTATGATTACACTGCAAACAAAAAACTGGATATATTAGGCTGTAACTCCGTTATCTGATCACATACATAAACATAATTGACATCAATGGAAAGGTCAAGAGATCGTCTTTCAATTATAACTCACGAGGGAAGAATATGTCTTTCAGGAACAAAAATATAAACTGTATATTAAAATATTTTCACAATTTTCATACCAAAGTTGTGGTCCATTGAACCCTCTAAATATTATCTGATCGCCATCTCAAACTGCAAGCTTCTTTTTTGCCATATACTCTTACCTTATTTAAAATTTCGAGGCGATCGGACTATTATTGCGACCTAAAGAGTAGCTACAAAATCGGATAAAAATTATGTTTTTGGTCCATTTCACCCGCTAAATATATCACGATCATCACCCATTAAAATAGCGATCTATTCTGATGTGAAACCTACCTCCATACCAAATTTTGTGACGATCGGTCCATATTTGCGGCCTGGAGTTTGATTACAGTTTATAATGGACAGACGGACACACGGACGGACGGACGGACACACATCTCAAAATCGCTTTATCTCGCCGAGATATGAAGATTGGTATACCACATTGGGGGTCTCCGACGAATATTTCGCGGTGTTATATGCATTTTTAACAAAACAAACTTATAATACCCTTTCCACATTGTGGTGTAGGGTATACAAATTACGTTTGTTGAGCTGCACGCCTAGCACGGTGCTCTTAAAGCAAATTTAAATGGAAGGTGCGTACACCTCGGAAGTTTTTGCGGATTCTGAAACAACAATGTTCATAGATGAGAAAAATCAAAAAACTAAAAAAATCGCCGGAGCGCCTTTTAAAAAAAATCGCGATTCAAGAAGGAATTTTTAAGGGTTGTTTAGGTTTTAACGATTTTGCTTGAAAAACGCAAATCCTATCTAAATCGGACTAAGACAGATATTGTAGCTATGCAAATTCTCTACAAGATTGGCCTTTATGGATTTTTCGTAGATGTTACTTTTATTGAGATATATAAGTTCAAATTGGGACAATGTATTGACTTTATCGCCTCCTTATAAAACAATGTAATGACGGCAAATTCTCATATTAAAATTATATATGACAAAAATGGTACAGCCTAGGAAAAAATTACAAAAGCCAATCTTGTAGAGAATTTTCTCTGCTACAATATTTTCTTTATTCCCAGTTTGCAAGCTAAATCCTGAAAGCCTAAGAAAAAAATCGGAAAGTTTGATCAGAACTTCTACATCTCAAAAATGGTAAAACATAGGAAAATCAGCCAATCTTGTCTTTCAGGAACAAAAATATAAACTGTACATTAAAATATTTTCACAATTTTCACACCAAAGTTGTGGTCCATTGAACCCTCTAAATATTATCTGATCGCCATCTCAAACTGCAAGCTTCTTTTTTGCCATATACTCTTACCTTATTTAAAATTTCGAGACGATCGGACTATTATTGCGACCTAAAGAGCAGCTACAAAATCGGATAAAAATTATGTTTTTGGTCCATTTCACCCGCTAAATATTTCACGATCATCACCCATTAAAATAGCGATCTATTCTGATGTGAAACCTACCTCCATACCAAATTTTGTGACGATCGGTCCATATTTGCGGCATGGAGTTTGATTACAATTTATAATGGACAGACGGACACACATCTCAAAATCGCTTTATCTCGCCGAGATATGAAGATTGGTATACCACATTGGGGGTCTCCGACGAATATTTCGCGGTGTTATATGAATTTTTAACAAAACAAACTAATAATACCCTTTCCACATAGTGGTGTAGGGTATAATTATGGCAAATTTTAGCCGCTAAATACTATCCTATTATTATCCACGATGATTGACATTTTCCTTGAGCAAAACCCTCACTTCGTGCAAATATTTATCAGTATTGAACTGTAACTGCGAGATTTGGCTTGACTGCAAAATTTAAACTGTGGGATCCCTCTGTAAAGTATGCTGTAACTCTGTTATCTGACCACGTGCATAAACATAATTTGTGACAACGGAAAGGTCAACAGTTTCCCTTTCAAATATAACTTTCGTGGGAGGAACATGTCTTCCAGCAATAAAAATATTGTCATTACACTTAAAATTTTACCACTTTTCACACAAAAGTTTTGGTCAAATGGATCCGCTAAATATTATCTAGTCTTTATGTTAAATTGCAGCCTTCTTCTTTGTCGTAAACCTAAACTTTACCCATAGAGCCGCTTCAAAATCGGACAAAAATTATTTATAAATGCACAGTAGTAGTTTATTTATAAATGCACAAAAAGCTAAAAAATAATTTTTCGCTTAGCATCAAGCAGTATATTCTTCTTCATGATCGAATCTCTGAAATAAATCGCTTGCATTTAAATAAAAAAATGGTGACAAAATTAAGCGGCAAGCGTTTTATTTGAGCAATTGTAGCTAAGCGAAAATTTTTTTTTCTAGATTTTTGTGCATTTATAAATAAAACACTGTTGCTTATTTTTTTTAATTATTTTTATTCAAAAGATCTATAGAACAATTAACATTTATGGAAAAATATAATAAAAATGTAAGTACTCGTACAATGTGTGTAGATCCAAATTGTATAAGGTTTCACGCGATTTATTTATTTTTTGTGACAATCTCGTGATTGAGGTATAGCAGCCGGCTTCGAAAAAAATGGAACGGATATATAAAGCTTAGAGTTTTGATTTGATTTAAAAGTCGATGCACAAACATTTCCAAATATGTGCAGCTTCTGTGCATTCTATTTAAAATACATTAAAATGTTTATGTTCACCTGAGAATCTTCTCAATGGATTTGTTATAAAAAATAAAGTGGCTAAAATTTAGTGTTGCAAAACAAACATAAATTTCAATCAAATTAATTTATTTCCGTTCATTTTGTGTGTGGACAATATTAAAAAACTATTTGAAAAAAAGATTCCCACGAGCGTGCCTAGGAAGATTTGACTAGCAAATAAAACAATAAATTTGATTAGTTGAGGAACCTAAGCACAATGTCACAACAATCTCTTTTTTGCTAGGAAATATTAGCTAGAATCTGAATGCGATCAATGAATATTTTATTAGGCCATTATTCAAACTGGTAATAAGTCATGTAGATGATTTTTTATTCGAATGTATAAAAGTAAATTCGATGTCAGCTTTGAATCATTCAAGTCTCACAATAACTTCTAAGACGATATTAGAACAAACGTAAAGGAAATGCGTACCATCATCATACTCGGTTGCCTTATGGCCGTGGCCTGTGCTGATCATTTGGGTCCCGATTACCATCCGGTGGATCGCAGTTATATACCACCTGGTGGAGCTGATGTGGGAGCAGCTTCAAATGTAGAATCCTCTTTTGTGAGTGGAAGCCATGGTCCTTCTTCGATTGATATTAGATCAGGATTTGGTTCTTTTGGTGGCTTGGATAATTCTGAAAATTATGCTGCTATTGAAACTGGAAACGCTGGCGGTGCTTCATTTGTGGATACTAGCTCAGGTCAAACGTCCTTTGCCTCTGCTTCTGCTCCTTCTGACTACACAACATCACAAGCCAATTATGAAGCTGCATCCAATTCAGTCCAATCCTTGCCCAGTGATGGTGGTATTGAAAAGGAATTCTATACATTTTCTGCCGCCGAAGAAGATTTCGCTCAACCTGCTGCCACAACTCAATTGGAAAACTCCATTAAACAAGGTATCCGTGTAATTTTCATCAAAGGTCCCGAAAACAATGGTCTGGAAAATGCTGTCATTAGTTTGGCTAAACAATCTGCTGAACAAAAAACCAACATCTATGTTCTGACCAAACAAGCTGATCTCTCTGAATTGAGCAATAAATTGAATGCCGTCAATGACAATGTACATCATAAGCCTGAAGTCCACTTCGTGAAATATCGTACCGCTGAAGATGCTATTCATGCTCAACATGCCATTCAAGCTGAATATGAAGCATTGGGTGGTCCCACACAACATTTTGATGGTGTGGCTTCTTCATTGAATTTTGCTTCCAAAGCTCCCATTGCTCAACCCGCTGCTACTGCTGCTACAAATGATCATGAAGCTATGATAATCACAATGGGTAATGTTGGTTCTACGTATTTGCCAGCTTCTGTTTTACGATTGTTCCGTTTGTAAATGATTACGTTATTGTTGTTGTTATGTTTGTTTAATTCCTAATCGAAAAAAATAAAAATGAAAAATATTCGAAAAACTCCTAAGGGGTATTACATCTTTAACGAAAACCATGGGTAAGTTGATATACATATTTTCTCCAATGAACGTTTAACATATAAACTTGGTCATAGCATAAGCCAGAACAAAGGAGACAAGTAAAAATTCATTTTCTGCTAATATACTTGGTTGGAAAACTCGAAAACGATATTACCATCCTACAGGAAGCTGATACCGATAAAATCTATTTCTTTTCACATCCCAAACGAACAAAAGGAGAAGCTGGTCAATGATACAATAGTGTACATAGATAGAGCTTATATATGACCGCTGTCTTGTCAACGATATTAAAACTGTTTATGCGTGTTAATTGTCCTGTTTTCAAAGAGAATAGATTTTCTTAGGAACTGATGAGTCTGAAAGACGTGGGAGTGGTTGCTGCACCAGATCAGCTCCCAGCGTGTCTCCAACATCATAGTCAGAATCATGGTCATCGCCGGAATATGAGGCACCCCGCAATCTCCCCAGTAACAACAAACGTAGCACTTAACACCAAATGTAAAGAAGAACCACAGGCCACTGCTCTGTTCCGTTTGCCAAATCCGCATACACCACATGCCAACATAGTTGAGCAACTTTCGAGGTTGCTCTGGTCTTACCCGCCTCCAGGACTACTGCAATAGTAGTTATGTAAGCGCCAGAGCATCTCCCAGCGTGTCTCCAAATTCGTAGTCAGATTCTTCGTCGGAGTATGATACACCTCACAGTCTCCGCAAGTCTCCTTCAATTCAATTGCAACGGTCTCCGTGACATATTCAGCGAAACGTTCGATTGTATGAGTCCAAAGAACATAATGCTCGCCATAAGTCAGCAAGAAACGGAGGAGCAGGAGTTGCTTTCCTAAAAATATGGGTATCAGTAAAGTTTGGGACTGCCGAGGTTGAGTTGCTTAATGTGTACATTAGTGTTATGACTTTTTTTACGACTTCATATCCCTGTATCATAGTGTGATGAGTTTCTACATAAGATTACATAAAATCTTAATTATAAGGTGATAAAACGGTGCGTCTTAAAAAACTTTAAATGAAACGTGCATACACCTGGGAAGTTTTACGTATTATGTACAAACTCTTCAAAAATTCACGCTTATGGTCCTTTTTAAAAACTCCACGATTTTGTTAATCTTTGCCTGCTGTAAAAATTCTTTAAAAAATCCGCGAATATGTTAATCTTTGGCTGCTGTAAAAATTCTTTAAAAAATCTACGGTTTTTATTCTCTTTGGCTACTGAAAAAATTCTTTAAAAATCCAAGCTTATGGTCCTCTTTGGCTGCTGTAAAAATTCTTTAAAAAATCCACGCTTATGGTCCTTTTTGGCTGCTGTTACAATTCTTTACACAATGGCTGCGGTAAACAGTCTTTAAAAACCCACGCTTATGTTAATTTTTGGCTACTGTAAAAATTCTTTAAAAAACCACGCTTATGGTCAACTTTGGTTGCTGTAAACATTCTCTAAAAAATCCACGCTTGTGTTAATCTTTGGCCTCTTTGGCTGCTGTAAAAATTCTCTAAAAAATCAACGCTTGTGTTAATCTTTGGCCTCATTGGCTGCTGTAAAATTTCTTAAAAAAATCCACGCTTATGTTAACTTTTGGCCGCTGTAAAAATTCACAAAAAAATCCAGGCTTATGTTAATCTTTGGCTGCTGTAAAATTCTTTAAAAATACCACACTTACATTAATATTTGGCTGCTGTAAAAATTTCTTAAAAAATCCATGCTTATGTTAATCTTTGGCTGCTGTAAAAATATCGTAAAAAATCCCCGCTTATGTCAATCTTTGCCTGCTGTAGAAATTACTTAAAAAATCCACGCTTATGGTCCTTTTTGGCTGCTGGAAAAATTCTTTAAAAAATGCATGCTATGTTAATCTTTGTAAAAATTTCTTAAAAAATCCACGCTAATGGTCCTTTTTGGCTGTTGGAAAAATTCTTTAAAAAATTCATGCTATGTTAATCTTTGTAAAAATTTCTTTAAAAATCCACGCTTATGGTCCTTTTTGGCTGCTGGAAAAATTCTTTAAAAAATTCATGCTATGTTAATCTTTGTAAAAATTTCTTAAAAAATCCACGCTTATGGTCCTTTTTGGCTGCTAGAAAAATTCTTTAAAAAATTCATGCTATGTTAATCTTTGTAAAAATTTCTTAAAAAATCCACGCTAATGGTCCTTTTTGGCTGTTTGAAAAATTCTTTAAAAAATTCATGCTATGTTAATCTTTGTAAAAATTTCTTAAAAAATCCACGCTAATGGTCCTTTTTGGCTGCTGGAAAAAATCTTTAAAAAATGCGTGCTATGTTAATCTTTGTAAAAATTTCTTAAAAAATCCACGCTTATGTTAATATTTGGCTGCTGTAAAAATTTCTTAAAAAATACACGCTTATGTTAATATTTGGCTGCTGTAAAAATTTCTTAAAAAATACACGCCTATGTTAATTTTTAGCTGGAGCAAAAATTCTTTAAAAAATCCACGCTTATGTTAATTTTTGGCTGCTGTAAAAATTCTTTAAAAAATACAAGCTTATGGTCCACTTTGGCTGCTGTAAAAATTCTCTAAAAAATCCACGCTTGTGTTAATCTTTGGCCTCTTTGGCTGCTGTAAAAATTCTCTAAAAAATCCACGCTTGTGTTAATCTTTGGCCTCTTTGGCTGCTGTAAAAATTCTTAAAAAAATCCACGCTTATGTTAATTTTTGGCCGCTGTAAAAATTCTTAAAAAATCCAGGCTTATGTTAATCTTTGGCTGCTGTAAAATTCTTTAAAAAATCCAGACTTATGTTAATATTTGGCTTCTGTTAAAATTTCTTAAAAAATCCATGCTTATGTTAATCTTTGGCTGCTATAAAAATTTCGTAAAAAATCCCCGCTGTAAAAATTCTTTAAAAAATCCACGCTTATGTTAATCTTTTGTTGCTGTAAAAATTTCTTAAAAAATACACGGTTATGTTAATCTTTGGTTGCTGTAAAAATTTCTTAAAAAATACACGCTTATGTTAATCTTTTGTTGCTGTAAAAATTTTTTAAAAAATACACGGTTATATTAATCTTTGGTTGCTGTAAAAATTTCTTAAAAAATACACGCTTATGTTAATTTTTAACTGGAGCAAAAATTCTTTAAAAAATCCACGCTTATGTTAATTTTTAGCTGGAGCAAAAATTCTTTAAAAAATCCACGCTTATGTTAATTTTTAGCTGGAGCAAAAATTCTTTAAAAAATCCACGCTTATGTTAATTTTTAGCTGGAGCAAAAATTCTTTAAAAAATCCACGCTTATGCTAATTTTTAGCTGGAGCAAAAATTCTTTAAAAAATCCACGCTTAAGTTAATCTTTGGCTGCTGTAAAAATTCTTTAAAAAGTCCACGCTTATGTTAATCTTTGGCTGCTGTAAAAATTCTTTAAAAAATCCACGCTTATGTTAATCTTTGGCTGCTGTAAAAATTCTTTAAAAACTCCACGATTATGGTCCTCTTTGGCTGCTGTAAAAATTCTTTAAAAAATCCACGCTTATGGTCATAGATGCGAAAAATCAAAAAACAAAAAAATCTTCGGAGGGATTTTCAAATAAATCGTCAAAGTTAATAACTTTAGGGTTTTCTAGGTTTTTACAGGTTTTCTTGGAACCCGCAAGTCCTTTCGTACTCGGAGCAGTCAAAATTATCTACAATATTGACCTTTATGACTTTTTCCTATGTTTTACCATTTTTGAGATATAGAAGCTGAAATTGGGACAGTGCATTTACTGTATAGCCTCCTTATAAAACAACGCTATCCACGGAGCGTCTTAACTAACCTTAAATGAAAACCGTTTACACCAGGGAAAGTTTTTCGGATTTTGAAACAGCAATGTTCATAGATGAGGTAACGTTATATGAATCTATACCAAATCATGGACCTATGTTAAGGATTTTTGGCGGAAAAGTTTCATGGCTACTGGGAATCTCAAATGGCAAATTAAAGCCAGTTCGGTTAACAATTTTAGCTAAAAATCAAAATACTCAAAATTGAGAGGTACGGTAATATGGGGACTTTATCAAAACATTGACCTATTTTGACGATTTGTCATGGAGAACTTTCATGACCATTGAGAACCTCAAATGCCAAATATGAGCTAGTTCGGTTAAAAAATTAAGCTAAAATCCACAAAATACAGAAAATCGGGAGGTACGGTTGTAATGGGGCTATACTGGAACATGGAGTTATGTTCATTATTTGTGGAGTATACGTTTCTTGGTCACTAGGAACTCTAAATACACGGTGCGCTCTAACTAACTTTAAATTAAAGGTGCTTACACCTGGGATGTTTTTGCGGATTCTAAAACTACAACATTCATAGATGAGAAAAATCCAAAAATAAAAAAATCTCTGGAGGGATTTCTAAATAAACAGTTCTAAACAAAGTTCACATTTTTAGGTTTATCTTAGGTTTCCAGGAGTTTGCTTGGAAGCGGCAAGTCCTATCGAATTGGAACTTGCCGTTTCCAAGCAAAATCCTGAAAACTGACGTTGGAAACCGCAAGTCCTTTCGTAATCAGACTAAAGAAAGTGTTGTAGCTGTAAAAATTCTCTACAAGATTGACCTTAATGACATTTTCGCAGGTTTTAACATTTTTTGAGATATAAAATTTCAAATTGGGACACTGCACTGACTGTATCGACTCCTTATACAGTTATACAGTTAAAACCTGCGAAAATGTCATTAAGGTCTATCTTGTAGAGAATTTTTACTGCTACAACACTTTCTTTAGTCTGATTACGAAAGGACTTGCGGTTTCCAAGAAGACCTGTAAAAACTTCCATGGTGTAAGCACCTTTCATTTAAAGTTAGTTAAGGCGCACCGTGTTGTGTAAGGGGTTCTGTGATACGCAGGCTTCGTTTAGTAATATAAGCAATATTAGAACAAAATTTTCAACATTATATCATTACAGGGCTGCTAACTTTTTTGAGCTTTGGTGGAATTTTACCAGAATGAGTCTAGTGCCAGCACACGGAATTGGACTCTTTCTGGTACACTTGTCGTTATAGGTCCACGTCTTCATATAACCCCATAGAACGGTACATCTCGTTTTATTTATTTTAAAGGTTTCAGAACAATATACCACCGAAATAGCTGAAATTTATTAATTTTCTCGTTTAGAGTTAAGCCTGATGATCGGAAATTTTTTGCGGGTGAAAAAGGAAAGCCAAGGACTCGAACCCCCACAATCACCAAATTACGTGACCTGGTTTGGCTGTTTGTTGAGCAGCTCTTCAGACGTATCGACTGTGGAATGGCTTCTCTGTCCTAGAACTTTCGTTTTTGAAATGCAAATGTGTTTTATACATTAACCGATATTTGGTATTTAGTCTTCGTTTGGGGTTGTAAAATTTTCCACCTGAATTTTGTCAGCATAGTTATTCTTATAGCCCCCATAGAATGATACTCACAGATTTTCGATATTTGTTTAAGTTAAGGCCCCATGCACAGTATGGAAAAGAGTGCCAAAAACAGTTCTAATCGAGCTACCGCCTCCAAAATTGTAAACGTAGGTTTATAACAAGCCAAAAAGATAGAAAACCATTTTTAGTGGATGTAGGTCCATATTTGGGTATAGCTCCCATAGAAAGGTCCCGCCCGATTTTTGGTATTTTGACGATTTTGGCCAAATTTACCAACAAATACGGATGTTATTTTGCATTTTGAGTTCTGAATGAATAATCTACCTTCTTGAAAAAAATAGTCAATATAGGTCCACGTTTAGGTGTAGCCCCCATATAAATGTACCTTCAGATTTTCGCTATTTTGGCAATTTTAGCGAAATTTTCCAACTGATTTGGCTGTAATTTGGCATTTTGAGTTCTGAGTGAACCAAATACTTCCATGCAAAAAATTTTCAATATCGGTCTACGTTTAGGTTTAGCACCCATATATATATATATATATATATATATATATATATATATATATATATAACGTACCTCCCGATTTTCGAAATTTTGACGATTTTACCCACATTTTTCAACAGATTTGGCTGTAATTTTGAATTTTGGGTTCTGAGTCATCAGTAAACCTCCTTGCAAAAAATGTTGAGTATAGGTCCATGTTTAGGTATAGCTCCCATATAAACGGAATATTGACGATTTTATAGGCGTGGTATAAGAGGGATAGCTTAGCGGGTGGCAGATGGGGGCAGCTGGACTTGTTTTTAATCGTAAACTGGAGTCTATCCCCTACATTAAAAAGATCGAGACTCACAAATGCTCACAACATTAGTAAAACTCAACATAAATTAATAGTAATTATATTAAAAATAGCAGAAAATGTAATTTATAAAGAAATTATTTTTAATGAAGTTAGAAAAAGAATTATGAATTTGTTTTGTCATTGAAACATTGTCAATGCCATCACCTATAAGTTTCATTTTGAAAATTGCACATTTACCTCTCCAACTTTTTTATAATTTTACTCATCAGCTACGAATGCTTTGCGGATGTATTTTTCGTTTTTAAGGCCCTCACATACAAATCACAACATCTTCGACTTAACTTGGCATATAACCGCTGTAAATTTACAAACATAATGATGGATGTTAAAAATTTGATATGTTCAGAGGATATTTATTTCAATCGCAATCAAATTTGTCACCATCAATTTTTCGATTTTTGTCCACGGGCGTAACCACCGTGCCATGGAAGGTTACCACCCGATTTAAGAGTTGTTGAAGATTTTAGTCACATTTTCCTACCGAGTTGGTTGTTAATTGGAATTTTGTGTTCCCAGAAGATTGAAAGCTTACTCGCAAAAAAACTATCCATTTACATATGTATATGTAGGTTTTAGTCTAACGACATGAACCGGTATTACCCAATGAGCTCTTTTTTAGAGTCTTGCTACATTTTCTATCTGAAGTGGATATAATTTGGTATTTTGGAAATTACCACGAAATTATCAGTGTAAAGTGATTACACTGTGCAACAAAAAGGAGGTGAAAGTCTGGGGCACGGAAAATTTCTTTTGGGGTAGAAAGGCCTTGGTGAGTGTATTAAGAACCCCGAAGGACAAATCCGCCGTGAGTCGAACTTCCGCGTTATGGCGTGATGAAGTTTTTACCAGCGACCCTGTAAGCCATCAGGAATTAGCGTTGTATCTTTGTTCACTGTTGTTTTAGCTTACTTTTGAGATGACATGTCTTCAGTCAAATCGAATGAGGATTATTTTCGTGGAGAACTTCGACCTTCTAACTCGCTTTCTTCAATGTCCTTTTCGTCCTTTATTTTAAGAGCCGCTATAAAAGTACCACAAGATGACGTTTTTCAGCTTCGAAATGTTTCGCAAAAATGTCGCTCAGAAAACTAATCGATTTTGTCATATTATTGTTCATATTTATTTCAATACAGTGGTGGTGGAGGGTATAAAAAGCTCGGCCCAGCCGAAATTTACGCCGTTCTTACTTGTTTTAGCATTAAAATCTCCTGGATCAATCTTAATGTCATGCCAAGGCAGCGGTCATATGCCCACTCTAGGCGCTCTCAGAAATTGTCCTTGGTCTGTTCACCTTTCTCCACAGTCTGGGCGTGGGCGCAGATGAGCGTATTATATTAATAAGCATTGTTTTTATACGGATTGTAGCTTGTTTGATTTGAAGGAACAGTGATTTCGGAAGGAACGATAACAATTATGGAACTTGTTTTAAAACATCACCTCAATATTAACTTCAGCCATTAAAAAAATGCAAACTTAACATTTTACTACATTTTATTCGACTATTAGAACAACTTATAAATAAATAATAAAAAACATTCGAAAAAACTATATTAAATTCCCCTTCTTAATCATTAGTTACGGTGGACTGAAGCTGGCAAATATGTTGATTGTGTAGCAGCACCAACATGATGTTCATGATGATGATGCTGATGATTATCTGCACCAGCTGGTGTAGACACTGAGGCGAAATTTAAAGCCTTAACAACGCCACCATCAAATTGCAAAGTTTTTCCACCAATAGTTTCGTATTCAGCTTGAATGGCACGTTGAGCAATTACTGCATCTTCGGGAGTACGATATTTAACAAAGTGGACATCAGGTTTGTGATTTACATTTTCATTCGAAGTGTTCAATTTATTGGCCAACTCGGACAGATCAGTCTCTTTGGTTAGGACATAAATGGCAGTCTTATGTTCGGCCATCTGTTTGGCTACTTTAAGAATAGCATCTTCCAAGCCGCCATTTTCGGGAGCCTTAATGAAAACAACACGCAAGTTTTGTTGTAGATTATCGAGCAATTGATTGGATGACGAAGGTTGATAGAAGTCTTCTTCGTCAGCGGTGAATGTATAGAATTCCTTAACCAAATTACCGCGGCCGGTTGCTATGTTAGAGGCGGCACCAACAGAACCATATGATGAATCATAGCTAGAAGAACCGTAGTTTGAGCCTGAAGTGGAGGCACCGTATGCTGAACCTGAAGTGGAAGCACCAAAACCAGCACCCGAGTTGGAATCAACGAAACCGAAGCTAGGACTTGAACTGGAACCAACAAAATTAGAGCTGGAACCGGAATAACCTGATGAGGATCCTGAACTGGCAGCACCAAAAGATGAGGCCGACTTAAATCCACCGAAAGTTGGCGAGGAACCGGAAACAGTAAAACCGGAACCGCCAAATGAGGGAGATGAGCTGGAAGCACTGAATTTTGAACTGGTTTCAGTGAAACTTGGCGACGAACTTAAAGTACCAAAAGCAGCACCAGTAGTGGTTCCACTCAACTGAGAGACAGAGTTACTAACACTACCGAAAGTTGGAGACGAGCCAGAAACAGTGAAACCGGAACTGCCGAATGAGGGAGATGAGCTGGAAGCACTGAATTTTGAACTGGTTGTAGTGAAACTTGGGGAGGAACTTAAAGTACCAAAAGTAGCACCAGTGGATGAACCACTTAACTGAGAGGCAGAGTTACTAGAGCCTGAGCTTGAACCACTCAAACCTGGAACAACGAAACTTGAGCCAATATTAGAGATTGGTAAACCAGAAGCACTGAATGTGGTCTTAGAATTGCTAACTGTACTAGAAGCTGGAACGCTGAAGCTTGATCCAATGGAAGCACTATATGTAGAATCTGAACTGGGGCTTGAGCTGGTTACAAATGAAATAGAACCGGGGCGGGAACTACCAGAAGTAGGACTTGCGCTTGACACAACGTTGTTATAGGCAGTGGTGGTTGCAGGAACAATAAAACTGGAACCAACGGAAGAGAGTGGTGAGCTGGAAGTGGAAACAGTAAAGCTAGTACTACCAGTAACTGGGGTTGAGCTAGAGGTGCTGAATTTGGAATCTGAGTCAGAGACAGAACTTGTCAAAGCAGGAGTTGTGCCAGAAATGGTAAAGCTACCGCTGGTTATAGCAGGAGATGTGCTTGTGGTGATGGTTGTACTTTCCGTTCCTGAAGTCAAAGCAGGAGCAGAACTGGAAACAGTATAGCTGGTAGCTGGAGATGAGCTTGTGGTGATGAATGTAGTTTCCGTTCCTGAAGTCAAAGCAGGAGCGGTACTGGAAACAGTAAAACTGGTACCAGGTGTGGAGCTAGAGACTGTAAATGTGGACTCAGTCTTAGAAGTGCTAACTGGGCTGTCTGAAGTAGCAGCGGGAACAATGAAACTAGATTCTACGGTATCGGGAGATGAGCTGGAAGCTCTGTATGTTGAATCTGAAATAGGGCTTGTGCTGGTTACAATTGAAATATCACCAAGGGTTGAACTATCAGAAGTAGCGCTGGACACAGCATTGTTATAGACAGTGCTGGTTGCAGGAACAATAAAGCTGGAACCAACGGAAGAGATTGGTGAGCTGGAGGAACTGGAAGTAGTGAATGTTGAACTGATAGTAGCTGGGGATACAATGGACTCGTCAGAGCTTGTTGTGGTAACGGTAGGAACTGTGTTGGAAATAACCATAGTAGAACCAGTACTGGAGCCGCCCAATGATATGTCTGAGTTAGAACTGATAACAGCTGGTGTTGAACTGGCAACAGTAAAGCTGGTAACAGGAGAGGTGCTAGTCACAGTTATTGCGGAATCAGAGCTTGAAGTGAAATCACTGGAGGCAGGGGATGAACTGGCAATAGTGAAGCTAGAACCACTGGAAACGGGAGTTGGGCTAGAAACTGTGAAGCTGGAATCACTTGTTACAGGGGAAGAGATGGAGGCACTCATTGTAGAATCTGAAGTTGATGTAGTGAAAACGGGTGCTGAACTAGAAATAACAAATGTGGAATCGAAACTGGAGCTTCCAGAAACAGGAGCTGATGCGCTTTCAATTAAGTTAGATCCACTGGATACAGAGTCCGAGATAACACTATTGTTTTCAGAAGTGGTAGCGCTGCTTACGATATCACTGCCAGTAGTAATACTTCCTCCAATCATACCGAATGTAGAAATCAAGCTGGAAACATCAGCATCGCCGTCAGTACTGCTAGCACTGCTTACAATATCACTAACTGTTTTGTCACCGATACCAGCTCCAGTAACAACAGAAATCAAGCTGGAAATGCCAACATCTGCGTTGGTAGCACTACCTACAATGGAACTGTCTGATCCCATACTGGTATCTTGAGATTCGGAGGCCATGATTGTAATTCCACTTTCACCATCAGTGCTAGTGGCACTGCTTACAACATCGTTGTTTGTGGTCATGCTATCTGAACCAGAGATCAAGCTTAATGAAACTCCACCATCTCTTTCCGTACTACTGGCAGTGTTTACAATAATGCTTGCACTTTCGGTACCACTGGTGACATTGTCACTATCCTTACTAGCATCACTTTCACTTTCGCTTGCCATGCCATCAGAGGTAGAAGTCATGACAAAAACTATACTTTCACTTCCTGAGTTGTCAGCACTGCTCTCAATATCGCTGCTTGTAATAGTACCTTCAACGTTGCCATTTTCAGCTTCTTCAACTGTGTCACTATCTACCACTGAATTTGTAGTTTCGAATGATGAAACTATATTAGTAGCTTCAATGACAGGTTCGCTGACATCTGTAACAGCTTCATGGGTAAAGGATCCACTGATACTTCCCGTACTGCCACCACTGACAATTTCTAGTCTTCCTGCTGCAGCATTGGGAACTTCGTAGACATAACCCTTTTGAGCGCATGCGCTTGCCACCACCAGGCACAAAATGGCTAAAATTCGCATTTCTATATTTTTATTTGTTCTTTTCTCCAATACCGTTCACTATAACTAATGAAAAGAATGATTCCAAATATAAAATGATTTCACTTTTATATATACACTTACGGGAAGTGTTTCAAGTTGGAATATTGTATGATGTCGGCCAGTTGCGGTTCAACATTGCCACAAAACAACTAAAAATTTGCATTATATTTTGCATTTTACTTCATTTGGTATTTTGCCGCATACAGGTTTCGTCACATGAATTGTTTGTTGTCTCTTAATTGTTCTAATCCAGAACATTATATAGATTTAAGAAAGCTAGTTAATCAACTATTAGAACTAAAATATTGATTGTACCTCGCATTATGCTTTCACGCGCTTAACTAAGCTTAAGTGTTTGTCTAACAAAATACAAAATATATTGATTATACAAATTATTGTCATGGTTATTAAGAGTATATAAAAAGTTGTAGTCTCCGGTTTTGGTCCAGCTTTTAGCTTAGTTTGCAGTTTTTTAGTTTCCAATAAAAATTTGGAGAAACTTGATGAAACTGTTGAAAAATTAAACGGCGAATTAAGAACTAATTAAGAACAAAACAACCTACTATTCCAGCCGTTTTGATTTAATACAGCTGTTAAAATTAGATATACACCTTAGTAATTACAAAAAATAAATTTTAATATATAAAGAGCTTAGTGATGAGGGAGTGAGTGATTGACAGATCAACGCCCAGACGAAACGGCTGAAGCTAGAATCTCGAAATTTTGTGTGAGGGTTTTTGGGTTTTTTTTTTTTTTTTTTGAAATTCATAATGGAACGTTATGAAAAGTACTAGATGGTTCTAAATTGTAATTTGTGTTTTAATTTGTTCCGGAAGTTTCTTTTACCCCTAGGATTTTTGCTGTTGAAAACGTGATATATCGGTCCACGTTTTGATATAGCCCCCATAGAGCAGTACCTCCCGATTCTCGGTGTTTTGAATGTTTTAGCCTCATTATAACACCGAAATGGCTGAAATTTGGTATTTAGTCTTCGTTGGGGGTACCCAACTTACCACCTGAAATTTGTTGGTATAGGTCCGCGTCTTCATATATCCCCCAAGGAACGGTATCCTCCGATTTTTGGTGTTTTGAAAGTTTAAGCCACATTATTCAACCGGAATAACTGAAATTTGCAAAAAGTCAGACAATATAAGTTCGCCTTTTGGTATTGCCCCCATAAAAGCGTAACGTTTTTTTGAAGATTTTAGTCACATTTTTCTACCGAATAGGTCGTTATTTTTGTGTTCCAAGAAGATAGAAAACTTACTCGCAAACAAACTGTACGTACACACATATCTGGGTTAATATACCCTCAGCATTTGTGCTATCGAGGGTATATACGCTTTCATACGGGCAAAATGTGCCTCATCGAAATAATGGTTTTAGACCCCAAGTATGTTTGGACAAAATGTGTTTCAGACAATTTGGAGTCGATTTAGCAATGTCCGTCCGTCTGTCTGTCTGACTGGCTGGTTCCAATATGGACTCAAACGGTCCACGCCTTCATCCCACACAAAATTTCGGAAAAGTTCAGTTTAGGACCTGCTCTAGAATCGCTTTGATTTTTGTTGTAGCAACTTGTATTCACTGCCCCCCCCCATACGACCGTACAAGTTTTATCAGGGGCAAGTCCATACTTCCTGGGAAAAATAGCCTGAAATGTACAAAAAAACCCTATGACACCGTGAACAGTGGTTGGTGAGCACGGTAACTCTCGAACGGTACAGCCGATTTGGTCCAAAATTTGGCCTTCGTGATATTTTGTCCAAACTATGTTTAAGTTCAAAGATGGGTTCTATCGGTCCACTCGTTACGTCCCCCACAAAAGTACGAAAATGTTCGGAAAAATTGTGCGCACAATAACTCTTGATGGGACTGACAGATTTGGTCCATAATTTATAATATATCTACCAGATATAGATCAAGTTCAAATATGAACAATATTTGTCCACTTTTTCAAGTATGGTAACATGGGGCGGCTTCGCCACTGGGGCGCCTTCGCCAGCGCCGATTTTCTTGATAATTATAACTGCTACAGAAATGCCGTTAAAGGGAAAATTGTGAGTTTAACGAAGATCTTTCATCTCCCAAAAATTGGTGTTTCTATCAAATATATGATTGCTGATGAACGCGGTTTCATGTTTTTGGGGTATTGCGAAAAATATTCATGGTAGGTATATTTTGTTATATCTTGTATACCTTTTGTAATATCAAAATTATATTTTATACCGTTAATAGACAACTACTGAAGAATATAAATCCAAATAATTTGCAAGATAAAAGTAATTATAAATGTCAATATATTCATATTATGAACTATGTAGGGGGTGGGGCGGCTACGCCATGATAGGGGTGTTGTGGGTTAATGTGAGAAATATGTCAGGTTTAACTTAAATTGTTTATGCTATTGATATACCACGCTATAATGTGAAGTTGAAATCAAATATTGTGCTAAACCTATCTAATTTGGCAAAAATTTCATTTTATGCCTAAATTCAAGGTACCTACTTCAATTAACGGCTAGAATATGTTTCTTTTTGTAAATTTTAGAATAATTTTTGATTATTAAATAGAAAACATGTTCATTTTATGCATAATGTTGATATTTGGAGAGGAAGTATGGTAAATGCCAGTTTAGAGTCCGTTGATATATGTCCTATGTCGATGGCGAAGCTACCCCATGGGTGGGGAGGCTTCGCCACTTTTTAGACATTTTGTAAATTCTCATAAATAATATTTTAAAAACAAAAATATAATCATTTATATATCAAGATTTATAGTCAAGACATGCTAATATTCTTACTAAAAATAATATTTGGAAAAACTTTAATGATGTCGATATGAGAACATATTGAACAAAAACGTGGCGAAGGCGCCCCATGTTACCATACCTCCTACACAAAATTTTGAATAAATTCACTTTAAGACCTGCTCTCGAATCCTTTGATTTTTATTTAAGCAATTACGACAGTAAAAGTTTTTTTCAGGGCCATGTCCACACTTCTTGAGAAAACAGGCCGAAAGTTGTAAAAAGTCCTATGGCACCATATCGCTCATTTACTCAAAGAGTGACACATCTCGAAAAAACAGTTTCGAGAAAAACGCGTTTTAAGTTTGCAATTGACATTTGACTTCTCCACTTAAAAAGATTATTACACAACAACTAAAATAAATACTTGGACCATATTTTGCAAACAGCTTGCCAGATACCAGTGCTAAATTTCTATGCAAGATCAAGCATGATTTGAAGTGTCCTAGTGCTTCATAAACTAAAAAAACTTTTGTGTTGAATTATGCGAAGCTCGTAGTAAATGAGCTGTAACTCGTCGAGTTTTAGAGATATCAGTATGAAAATTTGACACAAGATAAAGCAAAAGTCGTAGAAAAATTAGAAATTTTTTGAAATATGCCAATCTTTGAGTAAATGAGCCATATGTAGTGGCTGGAGAGCTCGAACCGAATACTGCGTTCGTCCACACATTGGATATCGTAATATTTCTTCGAATATTAGATGTAATTTGAAGGTGGTGCTTATAGGTCTACTCCTTCCGGTACTTCCCCACAAAAGTTCGAAAATATTCGCTAAAATGGTACGCGCGATATCTCATAGACGTAGCGTCCGATTTGGTCCAAACTTTGGATCTCTAAATATTGTCGAAACTCAGTTTATGTTCAAATTTTGGCCCTATTTGTTCAATCTTTGGGGTACCACCCACACAAATGTTCAAAATTTTTGTGTGGTTAAGGGTCTGTTCGAGGATCCTTTGGACATTTTTACCGAAGGTTTTCCCAGTGGCCCTGTTTACAGCGATAATATGTTTTTCGTAGGCTAGTATGGTAAAAAAAGACCTATCTATCGATATTTTTTTGAGCTTTAATCCTATCCATATTTTTGTCTGTTCATACGTGCAAATTTTTGAAACCCCCTCCTAAATATATAAGCTTTATTGGGAAAAAGAGTATTTCAATCCACACTGGCTGAGGGTATATATCTGTCGGCAAAGCCGACTGAAACTTGTTATACCCTACACCACTATGTGGAAAGGCAAAAAATTTGGCAAAAAATCATGTAAAACCGCGAAATATTCGTCGGAGACCCCCAATGTGGTATACCAATCTTCATATCTCGACGAGATAAAGCGATTTTGAGATGTGTGTCCGTCCATCCGTCCGTGTGTCCGTCTGTCCATTATAAATTGTAATCAAATCTAGGCCCCCAATTATGGACCGATCGTCTCGAAATTTTGTATGGAGGTCGGTTATATAACAGAATAGATCGCTATTTTAATTGGTGATGATCGTGAACTATTAGCGGGTAAAATGGACCAAAAACATAATTTTTATCCGATTTTGTAGCTGGTATGTAGGTCGCAATAATAATCCGATCGCCTCGAAATTTTAAATAAGGTAAGAGTATATGAAAAAGAAGAAGCTTGCAGTTTGAGATGATGATCAGATAATATTTAGAGGGTTAAATGGACCACAACTTTTGTGTGAAAGTTTTGAAATTTATTAAAATACCGCTTATATCTTTATTCTTGGAAGACATATTCCGGGTAAGTAAGTTATACTTGGAAAATAAACTTTTGACCTTTCTATTTATGCCAATTGCCAATTATTTGTTTGTAGTGTAATAATAAACACGCTAGAGGTCGCAATTATAACTCAATAGTCACGAAATTTTGCACGAGGTAATACATTATCTCGAAGAAGGTGCCTACAATTTTGGATGATGATCTGATATTATTTAGCGGGTGAAATGAACAATTACTTTTGTATGAAAAGTATAAACATTTTATATTAGGTCCATATTTAAATTTCTAGAGGGCTTATACCGCCAAAGTAGCCTACATATCGTCGGTGTCATGCTTAAGTGTTCCATACGCAATTTTTGACATTTTTAGTTACAGGTACCTTTCAAAGGTTTCAACCCTGCTCTTTCTGAATTTCTAGACGGTTTTCCTCTATCTCTTATAGTTTTCGAGATATAGAAATGTCAATATGGAACATATCCACTTTGGACGCAAAAAAATCTGTTTTTTTGTTCCATATCCATAAAGTCTGGCGTATGGGACAAAAGAACTTTGAACTTTTTTGTTCCATATCCATACTAGAGGTGGGCGCGTGTCGTGCCGTGAGTAGTGCGTGTTCGTGCCTTCTCGAAAAACGCCGTGTTTGTGCGTGTCGTGCCGGAATACATTTTTGGCCGTGCGTGATCGTGTTTTTTTGTTCGACACGGTTTTGCACGACACGACTAAACACGAACTGCACTATGTGACACGATCGTGCTAAATTTTTGGTCTACCTTCAGAAGTCGTGCAAGATACCATACTAAATACGAAAATCGAACAAGAATATAAAACCGACCAAAATATGCCTAAAATTATTTCCTTCGTTTTTGTAGTCTGGTACTTACTGACTGTACTATCTGTTATGGATAATGTTATTGAAAAACGTCCTCTTTCCGGGTTGGGAAAACTGATTGACTGCCCAAAAACGTTGTAAGATATTTTTAACACTCGGAGTTAAGCAACAAATTGTCGATAATGTTAAAACAAGATATAAGAACACGTTGGAATTCAACATATATTATCCGAAAAATTAAGTTCGGAAAAGTACCCTACTATACATACTTTTGCCCTTTGGTCTAAAAAACTTCTGAAAGTCTGTTCAATTTATACCATTGACTCTCAATTCATGAAAGATTTAAAAGCTAAAACTAAACAATCATTGCTTAAACGCTTTGTACCAACAATGACACATCTTATAGGGACGTTTTTATTTCCGCCGTTTAAGGAGATGAATTTTTTGTTAGCTAATGTAAAAGCTAATGGGTGACGTAAGGGATGGAAGATACCAAGGAACGTTAAAGGTAGTGAGCTAACATGTGCCGCGCGTTCAGCCATTAGAACGTTAAAAACTTGGGTTTGGGAGTCGGGTTAGTAACCCTCCCCTAGAAAAAACAAATTCAACCCAGTGAATGAAAGACTCGCTGCAATTCGATTAAAAGAAAAATTCTTCAACATCAGCTTTATTTGCGCTCATGCTCCCAATGAAGACACGGACGAACAGACCAAAGATATATTTTACTAGCGCTTAGAAGAAACTTATGACCGTTGCCCTACCCATGACATTAAAATTATACTAGGCGATTTTACTGCCAAAATTGGAAAGGAGAATATCTTTGGCCCAACAGTCGGGAAATTCAGTCTCCACAGTGAAACATCTGACAATGGTATGAGGCTGATAGACTTTGCAGCTGC
This sequence comes from Musca autumnalis, assembly GCF_047663935.1. Lineage (NCBI taxonomy): Eukaryota > Metazoa > Arthropoda > Insecta > Diptera > Muscidae > Musca > Musca autumnalis. The sequence continues at coordinate 189,527,780 of NW_027411644.1, forward strand.
AAGAAACATGGTAGTTAGCAGTACCAGATTTAAGCATCTCGATATTCATAAGGGCACCTGGCTGTCACCAGATCAAAGAACAAGAAATCAAATTGATCACGTTGTGATAGATGGAAGACATGCAACAAGTGTGTTGGATGTACGATCGTTCCGAGGTGCAAACATAGACTCGGACCACTACCCTGTTGCAACAAAGGTACGTACCAGATTAAACGTAGCAAACAAAGTGCGAACAGACTCAACACGGAAGTTGGACATCGGTGTGCTGCAATCACAACAGATAGCCACAGCATATTCCACTCAACTGGCCCAATTGCTTAATCAAAGCACTCCTCGTCCCGATAACATATCAGGACAATGGCAAACCACTGCCCACTCCATGCAATCAGCCGCAAAATCAGAAGATGGTATTGAATGTCTACCACCCGGCCAAGATGAGGTAAAGACAGCAATAAACCGGCTGATCAATAATAAGGCAGCAGGAGCTAATGGCCTACCAGCCGAGCTGTTTAAAACCGGAGGCGACACGCTGATAATGTGTATGCATCAGCTAGTTAGCTCCGTCTGGCAGGAACAACAGACAATTTTGAAATATTTGTTAGAAATGTACAGAGTTGTGCCAAATGAACTACGAGTATGTATTTGGAACTGTCTGGTTCACTACGCAGTTAATTTTATGGATCACGTAATATCACACGTTACGTAATATCACACGTTACGTTACTCATACGCTTTGGAACTAGTACCGTGAACTAGGAACTAGATTACCCAACTCTAGAAATGTATAGTATGTATAGTTGCTCCACAGACATTTCCCGGCTAGGCAACATCAATGTTTCAACCCCTCAGTAGAGTTGGGGACATTTTCTGGGATGTTGATAGAACAATTATTATATTATTATTTAGGATTGATGTGATAAGGTTGCACAATCCACAAAGTTATTTCTTACAATAAGTTTATTTGTTCCATAAAGGAATTTTGATTTGCCGAAAGCTAATTCCCAGTGGTAGTGGTGTAGGGTATCACATGGTCGGCCCGTCCGACTATAGCCTTTGCATACTTGTTTTTTTTTTGTAATTTCGTGCGTGAGTGCTTTCTCGAAAAACGCCGTGTTTGTGCGTGAATGTGCATACAAATTTTGGTCCGTGTTCGTGCATGTTTGTGCCTAATTTTTTAAGCACGCGCCCATCTCTAATCCATACCGTTTGGCGTATGGAACAAAAAAAGACAAAAACGAATTGTTCCTCACAAACAATGATGGCGTTTGGAACAAAAAAATTGCCAAATTTTGTCAAGTTACGAACAATATGACGTATGGAACAATTTGTTTTAAAGGGCTTGGTTTAAAAACTGATGAAAAATAGTTTTTAAATCAAGATATTTTAAAATGTTGTATTGTTATATGTAACTAAATTTTGTTTTTGCTTAAATTTAACGCCTCCCGCTTAATAAAATACATGTAGGATAATTAAAATGTCAGAAAATGAATAAAAATAGAATTCTATTGCCACTACCAATTGTTCAAAGACCGATTATTGATTTTTTCAAAATGAAGGTAATAAAACATATAGTTTTCGAAAGTGGATGAGTCCACTCCTTAAATAAATGTAAAGGAAACATATAACAATGGTCCCTAAAGCATTTATTTTGTACTGGAACTGTTTTAATGAAGCCCCGAATTTTCAGCTCTACAGCAGCACTTCACATAACGGAGGTGGAACACAATTGATCAAAAGTTTGTTTATTAAAATGTGACATAAAGTGTTCCACGTGACACAAATTACCAAAAACATGAAAAAAAGATCCTATGGTACAAATCAACAACCTTTTGCATTTATAAAAATTGGCCATAACTTCTAGACTTTAACAGATATCTGACTAAAATAAACTCCTAATATAATCTTTGAGTTTAGTTAAGTAGAACTGAACTCTTAAAGTATTGGATTTTTGCACCACATCTAGCCTGTATGGACTAAAACATTAACTTGGGTTTTTCTCGAATCAGGCAAATGACGTATGTAACACTTAAGCATGATAACGACGATATGAAAAAAGAACGGCTGACCTTTCCACTGATACAAATTGCAATAATGAGTTTGTGTAGATAACGGGGCTGCTGCCTAATATAAAGTGGGTTTTTTGTAGAAAACCACTTTTTCCTCCCATGCTATAATTGTCTCTACCATGACAGAGAAATTCCCAGTTTGTGCATTATTGCGAATTACTTAGATTTTTTATACATATCGCACCTGTTCAACAGAACGGTAGTAACTAAAAATTTTAATTTTTTATTAAGAAAATTAACTATCCTTTCGTGAAAATACCGGTGTTTCACTTTTCATACTACTACTTATGTACCAACACTTTTTGTCTGTACTGAAAAATAGAAAAGTTTGAGTTCCTACCTTTTTGTACTCCGCACAGTGGTTCAGAATCGTTTCTTCCTGGTCAAAATTCTGTAACTTTTGAACGGATAGAGATATATTCATAATTCTTTTTTTGTTAGACAGATAACACAATCAGCTTTCAGACGAATCATAAGCGGTCACGTTCGGTCTGGTAGTTGAGAAATTCAAGGTCAAAGTTAAAATTTTGAGTTTTTTAACTATTTTTCATCAAAATATGAGTGTTTTTGTGGTTTTTATATCTTCCTATGTATTAAAGACGGTCAAACACCAACAAATAAACAAAATAATTACCAAAAAAAACTAAAAAAAAAATTCGAAAAATGTCGAAAAAAAAATTTTTTAAAAAATTTTTAAAAAAAATTTTACAAAAAAAATTAGAATTTTTTTCAAAAATTAAAAAATTCTCCTTGGGTTTTAATAAAACTTATATAACTCGTATAAAAACTCATATACTCAAAAAAGTTGTAGTTTGTGCCAAAAAACTGTAATTCATATGGAAACAGTATAGAAAAACACAAATTTTTACCCATGTAATTTCAATAAATGAAAAAAGTGTTAAACGGACGGGACGGGACGGGTATAAAAGTATATATGGGCTGGAAGAGGAGACTTTCGGGCATCTTTCTGTGCAAACAGAACGTTGTTCCATGTTGTTCCACAAAAGTTCTAGTCCACTAAATTTGGAATTTCATAAAATTTAGTACCTGAGGAAAAATAAAACAGATCATGTTGTGTTAACGCTACGGTAATTTACTAAAACGATAAAGGCCACAATCCTACCTACCTTACAAAAAAATAATGAACACAATAACTGTTATAGTTACAGAGAAATAGCTTCGTCTTTCTCCAGAAATTTACAAAAATGACGTATTTCCCAAAAATGGGGAAAATGATCGTTTTTAGGGGCACGACACGCCCACAACTTCCAATATATGGGCCTAATTTTTTGGTTTCCTTAAATTCAATATGTTTACTATCGAATCCCATATAGAAATTAAATATCTTTGACAAAACAAAATTTTGATTTTTGGCCAGGAAAATCGATCCCTGAACCATTGTGCTCCGTGTCGCTACCGTTAAAGTTTTTTTTGAAATATTAATTTTGGTGAAGGTGAAGGCGTATAGTTTTGGGATTTATACATACAACAATTTACCGCCAAGTCCAAACGGCGTGTCCTAAGACACCACTTGTAGAGAAGTTTTTCATGGCAGAAGTACTCAGGAAATGTCGTCAACATTATTAAGTGGTATTTCGCCACCTTTGATCGATTTCCCGGCCAGGTAACTTCAATCGGTGGGAAAATACCCCTCAGTAATGTTGGCGACATTTTCTGAGTATTTCAGTCATGTAAAACTTCTCGGAATCGGCGATAAACTGTAGATCCTCATATCAGGAAATATGAATCGGGGTGTACTCATTGATATGGGAGAAGTCTCCTTTGTCCCTTATGGGATGTTTATGGAACAATTATTATATTATTATTTAGGCTTGATGTGATAAGGTGGCAGAATCCACAAAGTTATTTCTTACAATAAGTTTATTTGTTCCATAAATAAATTTTGATTTGCTGAAAGCTAATTTCCAGGGGTAGTGGTGTAGGGTATCACATACTGATACTTTCTTACTTGTTTTGTTATCAAAAAACTCGCGTGCAAACGTTCTGTGCCGCCGTACTGATTACTTAGTAAGGAGTAAAGTAAGTAGTAGTTTTGTAAAATTAAAAAAATAACCCACTATTTTTCTGCTTACTGGTAATGTAGAAAATAGTTTGTTTACATTACTTTGTAAAGGACTATATTATTACTTACGGATCCAAATGTTTGCTGGAAAATATTATAAAAAACCCCAATGAAAATTGTGTGGGTTCGTATCGTCGGCTTTCCTTTTTCAAAAAGCATCTTGGTCAGTAAGCTCGTCTCTAACGAGAAATTAATTAATAACAAGTAAAAAAGCGTTAAGTTCGGCCGGGCCGAACTTTTCATACCCTCCACCATAAAATATTCTGAACTAAAATGGAATAATTAGTTTTCATTCCTGTCCCCAACTTTAAGTGGGTACGTTAAAATGGCAGATAATGTACATACATAAAATGTTTCATTCGGTAGGCCCTTTTTATGGTGCCTATATCTAACTTGTATGTTGACAATTTTTGGTGGGCTAGAAATTGGGAGGTACCGTTATACAGGGGTTATAATAAAACATGGACCTATGTTGACAGTTTTTTATGGGAGCCTTTAATGTTAAATAACTCCTAATTCGGTTAAAAATTGGAGCTAGAATCCTCAAAATACCGAAAATGGGTACATAACGTGGGAACTTCAAATGTCATTAACAGCTAGTTCGGAGGTATGTGGGCTATACGAAAATATGAACTTAAATGAACAATTTTTGTTGGCTTTTAAATTTCAAATTACAGAAAGTTCGTCAAAAAAATAAAGCTAAGGTACGGAAATCGGGAAAACATGGACCTACGTTCGGTTAAACATTTTAAGTAAAATCCTCAAAGTACCGAATATCGGGAGCTATGGGGCTATGTTGAAAATTGTTGATGCAGATGTGTGGTGACCACTACAACCTTCAAAAGTCAAATTACAGTTAGTTCGGTTAAAAATTTTAGCTAAAATTGCCAATTACTGAAAATTGGGAGGTACCGTTATATGGGAGCTATATTGAACATGGACCTATGTTGACAATTTTTTATGGAGAGGTGTTGTGACCACTAAGAACTTCAAATGTCAAATTACTGCTAGTTCGGTTAATACTGTAGTTAAAATCATCAAATTACTGAAAATCGGGAGGTACCGTTATATGGGAGCTTTATCAATACATCGACCTTTCTTGACAATTTTTGGTGGAGAGGTGTGGTGACCACTAAGAGTTTCAAATGTCAAATGTTCAAATTACAGATAATTCGGTTAAAACTTGTAGGTAAAATTCTCAAAATACCGAAAATCCGTTATATGGGAATACCGAAATTCATTATACCGAGGTACCGTTATATGGGGCTATACCAAAACATAGACCTACGTTCATAATTATTTCGAATATAAGTTTTTTTGTCACTAAGAACCCTAAATATCAAATTACAGCTAATTCGGTCTAGAAATGCGACTTAAATCGCCAAAATACCTGAAATCGGGCTGTAACGTTATATGGGGGCTATTCCAAAACATTGATGTATGTCCACTAGCTTTGTTATATAAGTTTATTGACACTTAAGAACCCTAAATGTCAAATTATAGCTAAATCGATCTGAAAATGTAGATAAAAACGTCAAAATACCGTAAATCGGGGAGTACCGTTATATGGGGGCTATACCAAAACGTGGACCTATGTCCACAACTTTTGTTATATAAGTTTATTTACACTTAATAACCCTAAATGTCACATTATAGATAAATCGGTCTGAAAATGTAGCTAAAAACGTCAAAATACCGTAAATCGGGGGTACCGTTATATGGGGGCTATACCAAAACGTGGACCTTTGTCCACAACTTTTGTTATATAAGTTTATTGACACTTAATAACCCTAAATGTCACATTATAGATAAATATGTCTGAAAATGTAGCTAAAAACGTCAAAATACCGCAAATCGGGGGGTACCGTTATATGGGGGCTATACCAAAACGTGGACCTATGTCCTCAACTTTTGTTATATAAGTTTATTGACACTTAATAACCCTAAATGTCACATTATAGATAAATAGGTCTGAAAATGTAGCTAAAAACGTCAAAATACCGTAAATCGGGGGGTACCGTTATATGGGGGCTATACCAAAACGTGGACCTATGTCCTCAACTTTTGTTATATAAGTTTATTGACACTTAAGAACCCTAAATGTCAAATTATAGCTAAATCGGTCTGAAAATGTAGCTAAAAACGTCAAAATACCGTAAATTGGGGGGTACCGTTATATGGGGGCTATACCAAAACGTGGACCGATATAGCCCATCATCGAACTTGACCTGCCTGCAAACAAAAGACGCATTTTCCCAAAATTTCAGCGTCCTAGCTTCATTTTTGTGGATGCTAGAGTGATTACCACAGACGGACGGACGGACGGACGGACGTGCACAGATCGACTTAGAATTTTATCCTGATCAAGAATATATATACTTTGTAGGGTCGCAAATGAGTATTTCAATGCGTTACAAACGGAAAAACAAACTTAATATACCCTCCATACTATGGTGGAGGGTATAAAAAGAAAATTCGTTCTATTTTCCATTTTAATGTTTCCATATCAGTCCACTAAATGGATGATTATACTTTCAGCGAGTAAAGTATAATTCTGCAAAAATGTTAAGGGTCGTTAGATATACCCTCAGACTGTGTGAAGGGAAACCTTAATCTACGGCCAGATCGAATGTATTTGGGGTCTTTTCAGTATTTTGTGGCCTTTTTTGGACATTTGAACTTGCTGAAGAAAATGTGGTTTAGGATTAGGATTTAGGAATGGACAGACATAGTCCATTATGGAAGTGGATGTTATTTTGGGTGTAATATCTTTTCGATAAATATCGCACACACTAGTCATTTCAGTGGGTCATCGTATAACTTTTGGACCAGTATGCCAGTAAGCATGGACTTGTCCACGAAAAACATAATATCGCTGTGAACAGGACCACAACGAACAGCATCGGTATACATTTCCAAAGGATCTTCGAACAGACCTTAAACTGCCCTTAGACACAAATGTTGAACTTTTGTGGGGGTGGTATCCTAAAGAGAGGACCGATATGGGCCATTTTAGAAGTTAAACTAAATGTGGACAAAAATATTAGGAGATCTAAAGTTTGGACCAAATTGGTTGCCCCGTTCCACAGTGGATCCACCCATTGGCCAAAAATAAAAAAAATGAATGTCAAAATTTTGGTACAACATCTGGCAACTCTGAAAGCTATGACATGGACCTTTTTAAAAATATATTAGTTTTTGTTTCATTCGAACGCGATCTTCTTAAGAATAGCTTTAAAAGTCGGAGCATTTGACTAATATTTTTTGTTGTGAGTACAACCTATATTTTAAGTGCAAGTAAATATATACAAAATATCGCGAAATTAATACGTATAGCAAAATATTATAGTGGATTTTAAAAGAGGGGTTAAAAGCTTAGTTTTCAATAAAAAATAGTCTTTTAGCGTGTTGTAGAATCCTATTTAGCTGCATATTTTCTTAGTGTATTTTGTAATGCCAATTCGATCATATACTTAAATTTTATAATATAATAATAATTGTTCCACAAACATCCCAGATGGGACAAGGGAGACTTCTCTCATATCAATGAGTGCACGCCGATTCATATTGGCTCAATGATATGGGACCTACTTTTTATTGCCGAGTCCGAACGGCGTGTCTTACGACACCACTTTTAGAGAAGTTTTTCATGGCTTAAATACTCAGGAAATGTCGCCAGCATTACTGAGGGGGAATTTTGCCACCGTTGAAAATTTTGATGTTGCTTGGCCTGGGATTCGAACCGCAGACCTTCTGAGTGCAAGGCGGACGTGCTAACCATTGCACTACGGTGGCCCCCCAACTTAAATTTTAGCAAAGGTTTTATTCATGATGCCCACCAGTGCCCACCTCGGGAATAATTTTCCAAAGTAGATCATGGGTTTAAGATTATTCAGTATTAAAATCAGCTGCCATCTAGTGCCAGACTATAAATGGTGGGTCGCTGACTAAAGCTGCACTAGAATAGGGTTTCTATGGATATATTAGCGTATAACTCTGTTATCTGAACACGTACGTTAACATAATTGGCATCAGTGGCAAGATGAAGAAATCTTCTTTTAAATGTATCTTACGTTGGCGGTACGTTCCTTCCAGGAAGAACGCTATAAGATCTATATAAAAAATTTTACCAATTTTCAAACAAAAATGTTGATTTTTTTTAATCCGCCAAATTGGTTGGATTTTATGTTGTTTTGGAGATTGTTTTGTTTCCGCAAGCTTATTTTTGCATCATAAGATAATTGGGACCTTTGTACATATCATTTTGTATTAACAGCATAAAGCAATTCTTACCCTATACCCTCTCCATAGGGGAAAGGGGGGAGAATGTTACGCTCGTGGTTTCTTAAAACACTCTTCGCAGCAGCACAAAGCTGTAACCAGCGCATTTGATTGATTTTTACACTCTAAATATTTTTGGCCGCTTTCTCCATACAAGTGGATCCACTGTGCCTTCATGAGATATCGTGCATACAATTTTAGTGACATGTTTTAAATATTTGGGGGGAAAGTAACGGAAGTTGTGGACCGGTATTGCCCATCTTCGAGCTGTTACTAAGTTTGGACAAAATATAACAAAGGCCAAATGTTGGAACAAATCGGTTGATCAGTTTGAGAGTTATAGTGCTCTCCAGCCACTACATATGATGCCATAGGGGGTTTTTACACCTTTCAAGAAGTATGGACTTGCCCCTGAAAAACTTTTTACCGTCGTATATGAGGCAGTGCAAGCAAGTTGCTTCAACAAAAATGAAAGTGATTCGAAAGCAGGTTTTAAAGAGAACTTATGCGAAATTTTGTGTGATAGGTACCCGAATTGGACAAGTATAGTCCATATTCGAACCTGGAGCTGGATTCTTGTTCTTGAAGTGGGTCTTATTTTGGTATCATTCCTCTCCATAGTTATAGCCCCTACCAGTCATTTTATTTGGTCACCATATAATTTAGACCTTTAAACCATTATTTTAGGAAACATGGACTTGCCCAAAGGATCCTCGAACATACCCTTAACGACCCTTAAAGATGATGAACATTTGTGTGGGTGGTATCCCAAGCTTACTTACTTACTTAGCTGGCCTTTTACAGAACATTTGTTCCATAAGCCGAACTAAGAAAAAATCTCCAATCCTCTCTGTTTGCTGCTGTATTTTCCCAATCTGGGATATGTAGCATTGTGCTATCTCGTTTCACTTGTTCGCTCCAACGAAGCTTTGGCCTTCCAGATTTGCGAGAAACTCCATGCGGCCCGTATTTATACGCCTTTTTAGCGGGTTCATCATCACTCATTCTTATAACATGGCCTAGCCATCGCAATCGTTGTATTCGTTCGTTCGATTCGTTCAACTATATTGATGTCATTGTATAGTTGATACAGCTCGATGTTCATACGACGCCGATATTCGCCGTCAACACAGATTGGCCCGTAGATCTTTCGAAGAATTTTTCTCTCAAACACACAAAGCACTGCCTTATCTGCTTGAGCAAGTACCCATGCTTCGGAACCATACATTAGCACGGGTAGTATCAGTGTTTTGTACAGTGTTATTTTTGTTTGACGAGATGTGGCTTTATTCCTAAACTGCTTACTCAGCCCAAAGTAGCATCTGTTAGCCAACACTATTCTTCTTCGTATTTCACAACTGATGTTATTTGTTGTGTTTATGGCGGTGCCGAGGCAGACGAAGTCCTTTACTACCTCAAAATTATAGGTACCAACATTCACAGATGGTGCGGTGTTTATGGACATATTACGCGTCGATACCATCAACTTGGTTTTTACGCCGTTTACTACCAGACCAACTTTAGCAGATTCTCTTTCGACTTTTGCAAAGGTGTCAGTTACTTCCTTTACCGATCGACCCATGATGTCAATGTCGTCGGCATAAGCCAGTAACATGTGGCTGTTCGTGTATATCGTTCCATTTGAGCATCCTATGTCCAGTCCACAAGAAGGGTGATAAGACTGTGTGCTCCAATTATAGGGGCATAAGTCTGCTCCCTATTGCATATAAGATAGTATCTGGCATATTGTGTGAGAGACTAAAGCCTATGGTCAATGAAATTATTTGACCCTATCAGTGCGACTTTAGACCTGGCAAATCCACCATTGACCAGATATTTACCTTGAGACAAATCCTGGAAAAGACCCAAGAAATGCAGATCGACACCTTCCATCTTTTCGTCGATTATAAAGCAGCATTCGACAGCCCTATATGTTCAAAGGTGTTCCAAGCCATGTCTGATTTTGGTATTCCTGCAAAGCTCATTCGACTTTGTAGAATGACATTAACTGAGACGAGATCCTCAGTTAAAATTGGAAAGAACCTCTCCGAAGAGTTTACTACCAAAAGAGGTTTCAGACAAGGAGACGGCCTGTCGTGTGATCTATTCAACATCCTGCTGGAAAAGGTCATACGAGACGCGAAGGTCAAAAGAAATGGTATCCCAAGCAGTGGACCGATAAGGGCAACTTTGAAACATAAACTAAGTTTGGACACAATATTTCTAGATCCAAAGATTGGACCGTTTTTTGTGGGAAAGGTACCGGAAGAAGTGGATCTATAACCACCACCTTCGAATTTTGTCTAATATTCGAAGAAATATTGCGATATGCAAAGTGTATACCAACGAAGTATTCGGTTCAAGAGTTGTCTTGCACACCAGCCACTACCCTTGCTGGCCGTATGAGTTTTTGTAGATGACCGATGTCTTATTTACCAATTTTCCCATAATATTTGAGTCCCTAGATTCAATGTAACGAATTGATGTTTTCGACCACAGTCGAGGAGCTCAGCGGCAAAAACGGCCCAATCCACATGTTCAAAAAAATCAAACTGGACCTAAAGATCGAACCGGTAACTCGTTAAATACATACTTAAAAAACTCCCCATTGCATTATATAACACTAGGTTATACCACCTGCTAAACAATGCAATCTGAAGGTTTTTAGTATTTATTTCAAAAGGGTTTGGTTAAACATTTATAGCCCGTTTAATTTTATTGAAAATGGGGGTTAGACCGTTTAGGCGTTGGCCTCCTCATTTTTGACTTTTTTTATTGTCATCACTAGGTGTATAAATCACTCAACGTGGGCCGCAGATTTAAAACGTACTCGACACTTAAAGTAGATTTTGGACAAACCTTGAAATAACGGCATATTTTATATTAAAATTATTTGAGGTCGATATTGTGCGAACAAGGGGAGCTTATTGTTGAATTTCGCAATGCCATTTATAAATTACCAAAAAAATCAGTTGCATATTTCTTTTGATGCTCACAGTAAGTAACGTTTTGTCTGTTATCTTGCGCCCCAACCAGCCACAACAATACACTGACGGACAATGTCAAATCTACTACAAATTGTCTTAAACGAACTTGGATATAAAATCATTATTTAATTGTTCAACATTTTTCTCGGTACTTTAGAAAATGTTATATTTTTTCCTCATAATACTTCTATTTTTAACTCATCATAATGTCTCAGATTTCACAAACCTGCTGCTAGTTATAATTTTATTTCAAAATAAAGCTATTAAATATTTTGTCATTCTTTTCGAATGCATTATGATCCACTTTGTTTCATGTATAGTTTTTTTTTAATATTGTTTGCTCTTAAAACGATAATATGTTTATATTATTATATTGATTTTTGGGGTTTTTTGTGAAGTAAGTATCTCAAAACCTACAATACGTGTTTAAATCTTAAAAATATGTGAAAGTTGTGTAGCAAGAAAGAAAAAATCTGAGAATGGAATAAAACAAAAGGGTAAACCCAAATCGTTTAGGCTTTTTGGTCGACAGTTTCCATATGAAACGGACCTTCGGTTGAAAGGTGATCGAATGCCGACTATGCACTCCTACTCCCTATGGCCCAAAATTATTTATGAGAATCCCCTTTCATAAAGAACTTTAAAAGCTTTATTGCAGAATAATCAGAATATCCATTATGCCCAATCAACTATAAACAATATTTTCATATCTTTGACGTTACACATACTTACATAGTTTTATGACCAAACCATAATAACTTAAATTAGGAATTTTTAATATTAATATTTAAGCGTTTCATCAAAACTAAGTCCGTGTTTAGACACACGGGAATGTAAATTCAGTTTTTAGGCAATAGGGGGTAGGAAAGAGTATTGAGGAGCTCTTTCCTCTCCGCTCTCTCCCAAAAACTCAATTTACTTTCCCGAGAAATTTGTGTGTCTAAACACAGACTAATGCAGTTTTCGCAACCGGTTTATTGCATATTTTATTTTATTACAGTCGAAATCGCTTATAACGTCGTCGTTTATAGCGTCATATCGGTTATTACGTCGGATTTTGCTATCGGTTATAACGTCGAATCATACAAGGAAGAACAATTTTTCTCAATAATTTGTTGTATGTATTTTTTGAACTCAAACAACAAACCACCAAACATGTGCACAACATTTCGAAGATGGTGTTAGACAACTGAATTACGACTGTCATATAGGCGTTCTCAAGTCAATTAACCTTGGCTTTGTGCCTCCTAATGTCAAATCTGTTTTACAAACCATAGACCAAGGAGTAATAAAATCATTAAAATCGCATTACCGGGATCGACAAATATCCACTATTCTGGCAAGAATAGAAAAGGAGGAAATTACGAAATTAAATGTGTTGGATGCAGTGTTATTGTTAGATGAAGCCATGAAAAATGTAGCGTCTTCTATCATTGCTAATTGCTTTCATAACATTGTCAGTTTTGATGAACTAGTTACCATCGATGCCATGTATAATGACGACGACAAAATATTTGATGTTTTAGATGAAGGCAATTCTACCGAAGAAGAAGCCAAAACTAAAATACGAGGGCGGTTCGGAAACTTCTTAGCCTATAAATGAAAGATAATAGTTAGTTTTTTCAAAAATATTTTTATTTTTTAATATAATCTCCTGAAACTTCAATACACTTAGTCCAACGCTTTTCTAGCAATTCTATCCCTTGATTAAAATAGTTTTCCTCAAGGTCTTCAAAATAGTGTTTTACAACTGCAATTGCATCTTCATTTGAGGTAAAACGCTTGCCAGCAAGGAATTCTTTTAGATTTGGGAACAAGTAAATGTCACTGGGAGCTAAATCAGGAGAATAAGGTGGGTGGTCAAGCAACTCGTACTTTAATTCGTTGATTTTAGCCATTGTTAAAACACTCTTGGGCGCTGGTGCGTTGTCTTGATGAAAAATTATTTTTTTGTGCTGTAAGCAGTGTTGCCGAATTTGCTGATTTATCGCCATTTTGACGATTTTTTGGGCCAAAATTGAAAAATGACGATTTGACGATTTTTCACCTAAGCCAGAAATGCATGAAATAAAAGACGATAACTACATTTTGACCAAAGTTTCACGAAAGATTTTAAGGAAAGCAATGTTCCAAACTCGATTTTTGAGCTTTTTAATGTTTTATAGCAATTTCCAGGCGTATTGGCTATATTTAGGCACATATCTGGCATATCTAGGCACAGGTATTTCATAGTTTTTGCCCCACATTCAAATTACATGAGCTGAAAATTTTCCTTTACGTTTGGTAATAGATGAAAATCTTCCATAAAAATTTTCGAGATAAAATATTACTTATATATATTTTGTTATAAAAAATATGAGTCTAGCTTTATTAACTTCCTATAAATGCCCTCTTTAATCTGTCAGCCAGTTTTGAATGGAATTTTTATCGATTTTCGACTGCCCAACAACCAAAATGTACGTGTACGGACAAATATGGACAGTCACACTGTCAAGCAAGCGGTATTTGAGCTAAGCTACCATTTAAAATGGCAATGTGTACTAGGGTGGGGCGATTTGAACACCACCACGGGCGCCTAAATTTTCAGATTATTGGGATTGTACTGAGCAAAAAAGTCCACTAGACCATATGTCTACGGCGAAAATCGAGCCCCCGGATTTTGACTTGAAGTTTCTTTTCAAGGTTTTTTGGATATTTTGGCATGTATGTAACAGCCAAACCACTGAGATTTATGATCCAACACAAAGACAAAAATTGTAGCCAAGACAATAATTAAGAACTCTCTAGTACATCGCAAAAGCATTGGAACGCTCTTTCAGGCAGTTATGGCCCCGAGAAAGTGCACATTTTTCGGAAAATATCGATAAATTACACTGTGCTACAAAATTTGACTCAAAGTCAGTGGGTGGAAATTTCCTTTTGGAGATGAAAGCCCTTGGTGAGTGTACTAAGAACGAAAACAGAAAATGTTCAGGATAGGTCAAGTTTCTGAGATATGGTTTGGCCAAAATATCCTTGAAAAAAATTTCAAGTGAAAATCCGGGGGCTCGATTTTCACCGAAGACATATGGTCTAGTGGAATTTTTTGCTCAGTACAATCCCAAGAATCAGAAACTCCAGGCGCCCACTATCACTTTTTTCCTTCCATACAAATCGCCCCGGCCTAATGTGTACCCAGCTTTACCATACTGCATTGCTTCAAACTCGATAACCATAGGAAAACTATCATCTTTTGAAAGCTGTTTTTATAGCAGTATTTAAGTGATATTGGGTTAGATGTATTGCTGTGGATTGTATATCTTATGTTGTCAGTCTCATTCACAAAAATAGCAGCGAAAACCGCATTAAACGGTAACCAAACCGAGTTTTGGACCATGTTGACGATTTTTTGACGATTTTTCAAATATTGTTGACGATTTTTTTTGACGATTTCTGATCAAAAACTGTCGGCAACGCTGGCTGTAAGCCAGAACGTTTTTCTCGAATTTGTACATTTAATTGATCCAAAAAGTTGCAATAGTACTCTGAATTTATTGTTTTACCCTTTTGCAGATAGTCAATCAATAAAATACCTTTGAAGTCCCAAAAAACCGTTGTCATAACCTTACCAGCCGACTGAATTGTTTTTGCCTTCTTTGGGGCACTTCCTCCAGCTTCAGTCCGTTGTTTCGATTGTTCTTTTGTCTCTGGAGTATAGTGGTGGCTCCATGTCTCATCAACAGTTATGAAACGACGCTTAAAATCCATTTTATTTCGCTTAAAACGATCCAAACAAGCTTGAGAAATGTTCATTATTATGCGTTTTTGATCGACTGTTAACAAATGCGGCACCCATCTTGCAGAAAGCTTTTTCATCTGTAGTTCTTCATGCAAAATTAAATGGACTCGATCATTTGAGATTAGCAATTTCACGCACTTTTATACGTCGATCATTTAATACCATATCATGCACTTTGGCTACAATTTCTGTTGTTGTTGCTGTTTTTGGACGTCCACTACGTGGTTCATCTTCAATGCTTGTACGACCACGTTTAAATTTAGCAACCCAATTTTTTACTGTTGCATATGAAGGAGCACTTTCACCTCACACATTCACCATATCATTATGACAGCACGCATTTCTAATTTTTCCATTGTAAAAAAATTGCGGATTCGTGGTAAAGCAGATCTTCGGACGTATCGACTACGTAGTGGCAAATAAATATTTTTTGATCATATAGCTTATTTTTCAACTTCCAATGGCCGTAGAATAACTAGTTATTCTAGTGGCCATAGAATAACTAGTAATTCAGTGCGATATGCCCTAGTTAAAATAATGAGTTAGTAGGGGGATTTGTAAGTAGTTACGACTGCCAAAAATCCCTTACTTAACCCATTATTTTGGGAGATTTTTTCTGGGTATGAACATTACCGCAAAAACTTTCCAGGTATAAACACCTTTCATTTATTAGCACCTTTCCATTACAAAATAAAGGAAATAACTCATAACGTGTCCCAATCACATAAAATACATGACATAGAAAAATAGTGCCCAGAGGAAGTGTTGTAGGGTATTACATCCGTCCGATTATAAGCTTCTCTAACATGTTTTATACCCTACACCAAAATATGGAGGGCATATTTAAATTTGTCATTCCGTTTCTAACACATCGAAATATTCATTCTAAGTCGATATAACCATGTCCGTCCGTCCATCCGAAATCAAGATACAGCTCGCAATTTTTAAGATAGAGCGTTGTAATTTGGTATAGAAGTTACTATTATTCCTAGGATGTTTGGTATTGCAAATGGGCCATATCGGTTCACGTTTTGATATAGTCCCCATAGAACGGTACCACCCGATTTTCGGTATTTTGAAGGTTTTGACTTCATTATCACACCGAAAAGGCTGGAATTTGGTACTTAGTCTTCGTTGGGGGTATACAACTTTCCCCCAGCGCATTGTCGGCTTAGGTCCACGCCTTCACGTTTTGATATAGTCCCCATAGAACGGTACCTTCCGATTTTCGGTATTTTGAAGGTTGTGGCCTCAATATTCCTCCGAAATGGCTAAAATTGGGTACTTAGTCTTCGCTGGGAGAACAAAAAATTCCTCCAGAATTTTGTCGGTATAGCTCCACGCCTTTATATAGCCCCCATCGAACGGTACCTCCCAATTTTCGGTCTCAATATTCTGCCGAAATACTAAAATTCGGTATTTTGTCTTCGCTAGGGGTATAAAACTTTTCTTTAGAATTTTGTCAGTATAGCTCCACGCCTTCATATAGCCCCCATCGAACGGTACATCCCAATTTTCGGTCTCAATATTCATCCGAAATAGCTAAAATTTGGTATTTAGTAATCGCTGGGAGAATAAAACTATCCTCCAGAATTTTGTCGGTATAGCTCCACGCCTTCATATAGCCCCCATAGGACGGTACCTCCCGATTTTCGGTATTTTTAAGGTTGTGGCGTCAATATTCCTTCGAAATATCTAAAATTTAGTACTTAATCTTCGTTGGGGGTATAACATTTCCTCCCAGAATTTTGACGTTATGAGTCCACGCCTTCATATAGCCCCCATAGAACGGTACCTCCCGATGTTTTGAAGGTTGTGGCCACAATAAACCACCGAAATGGCTAAAATTTGGCATTTAGTCTTCGTTGGGGGTATAAAACTTTCCATATGAAATTTTTCGGTATAGGTCCACGCCTTCATATAGCCCTCATAGAAAGGTATCTCCCGATTTCCGGTATTTTGAAGTTTGTGGCATCAATATTCCACCGAACTTGTTGAAATTTAATATTTAGTTTTCATTTGGGGTACAACACTTTTCATATGAAATTTGTCGGGGTACCGATCCACGCCTTAATATATCCCCGCCCCCCTGAGGGTTGTGACGTCAATATCCCAACGAAATGACTAAAATTTGTTATTTTGTCTTCCACGTCTTGCTATATCCCCCATTGCACAGTTGTTCGCTCGTAGACACAAATCGAAAAAACAAATTTGAATGCGATTGAAATAAATATTCTCTAATCATATCAAATTTGTAACATCCAGCATTATTTCTGTAAATTTACAGCGGTTATATGCCAAGTTAGGTCGAAGATATTGTGATTTTTATGTGAGGCCTTAAAAACGTAAAATACATCCGCAAATCATTCGTAGGTTTTTGAGTAAAATTATAAAACATTGAAGAGGTAAATGTGCAATTTTCAAAATGATGGCATTTAAAATGTTTTAACGAAAAAAACAAAATTCATAATTCGTTTTTCTATTAAAAATAATTTCTTTATAAATAACTTTTTCTGCTATTTTTAATATAATTACTATTAATTTATGTTGAGTTTTACGAATGTTGTGAGTCTCGAAATTTTTTTTAAAACGCAGGGGATAGTCTCTAGTTTATGATTAAAAAAAGTCCAGCTGCCTCCCGCTTAGTTATTACTCTTATACGACGCCTGTAAAGTCGTCAAAATTCCGAAAATCGGAAGGTACGTTTATATGGGAGCTAACCCTAAACATGGACCTATACTGAACATTTTTTGCAAGGAGGTATTTTGCTCACTCAGAACTGAAAATTCAAAATTACAGCTAAATCGGTTGGAAAATGTGGGTAATATCGGAAGGTACATTTATATGGGGGCTATACCTAACCGTAGACCGATATTGACCGTTTTTTGCATGGAGGTATTTGGTTCACTCAGAACTCAAACTGCCAAATTACAACCAAATCAATTGGAAAATTTCGCTAAAATTGTCAAAATACCGAAAATCTGAGGGTACATTTATATGTGGGCTATACCTAAACGTAGACCTATATTGAATATTTTTTTGCAAGGTGGTAGTTTTCAAAATGGAAAATAATATTCAAATCGGTTAGTAAATTGGCTAAAATCTACAAATTACCAAAAAATAGGGAGGTACCTTTCAATGGGAGCTTTACCCAAATATGGACCTACATTCACTAAAAATGGTTTTCTATATTTTTGGCTTGTTATAAACCTACGTTTAAAATTTGGAGGCGGTAGCTCAATTAGAACTATTTTTGGCACTATTTTTCATACAAGTGGGACCACTGTTCATTGAAGCGTACATCTTCATTTTCGGTATTTTGAAAGTTTTAGCCACATTATCTTACCGAAATATCGGGAGTTTGGTATTTAGTCTTCTAAGAGTCTAACAACTTCCCACCAGAAACTTGTTGGTATAGATCGAAGTTTTGATATAGCGCCCATAGGTCCGTACCTTCCGAATTTCGTTATATTGAAACTGCTGAAATTTGGCATTTAGTCTTCTTCATAAACGAAAAGAAAGTAATCGTTCCATTTTACTTCAATACAAGTCATGGTGGAGGGTATAACAAGTTCTGCCTGGCCGAACCTAACGCTGTTTTTACTTGTTTCATAATTAATTTGTCAATTTTTTTATAAATATTTTCTATATGATCGTCCATGGGTGGCAGGGCATAAAACCCAACTGACACAAGGCACAAAATGAATTCTAGGTCTTATGACAGCCCAAAACGTCATACAACCACTCTTTAAGTCCATCTCTCATATATTCCTCAGAAAATGTTAATTTAATTAATTTCAAGACTAAAAGGTGAAGAAGACGACCGGCCTTCTGCCCTGATTAAGACTTCAGCCTTTGGATAGATGACACCGACAACGCGTACCACATTTGCTTCTAAATATTTTGGGTCTTATAAATATTTTTTTTTGGGAATAATATCCGCTAACAAGTAACGGACATAACTCCAAAATATGTCCGATTTAATTATAAATTAGAAAATCATTATATCCGTGGCACAGGCACTTTTTGGTCCTAGCAACAACTACGAATGTAAATACTAATTTAGTATAATTATCATGAATAAACATGCTTGAATTTATTAAAGAAAAACCAAACCCATTGTTTTGTTTTAAATAAAAGTCTTTATTCGTTAGGCGTACATAACTACAACCCCTACATACTAACTTATTTGTGACGAAGACGACGCAAGATAGAAGGTGGCAAGTAGTTTTCGCTAGGACTAGCAGCAGCAGGAGCCAAATATTGGCCAGATGGAGCAGAACCAGCAGCAGTGTACGATCCACGAGAAGCTTGCGAGGCAAAGTTCAAAGCGGAAGCAACACCCCCATTGAAATGTTGTGTGGTACCACCCAAACTGTCGTATTGGCCTTGAATGGCACGTTGGGCATTGGCAGCATCTTCGGCGGTACGATATTTAACAAAGTGAACTTCTGGTTTGTGATTGATATTGTTGTTGATGTTGTTGAATTTGTCAGCCAAACCAGCGAGATCAGGTTGTTTGTTGAGCACATAAATGGCGGTTCTTTGTTCAGCAGCTTTTTTGGCCAAGCCAAGGACAGCATCTTCCAAACCATTATTTTGTGGAGCTTTGTGGAGCAAAGGAAGGAGTTACACTGCTGGCTGCTCCATAACTTCCACCACTGGTACCAGCTCCATAATTATATTGGGCACAGGCTGTGGCCACGAAACACAACAAGACGAAAGCACGCATTTTACCACTTTGCTTTATTTTCAAACACTAAAGAATGATTTCGAAGTTCATAGCCTTGGTCTTTTATACAGAATTTTAAATTGTGTAGAAAACAAAAACTACAATCCTCACCCACTAACTGTTGCACAAAACTATACAAATTCCTATAAACCAGAATAGGCATTATTGCCTATGATTTAAGGTAATTTTCAATTATGATCTGCTAGTCGTCACACATAGTTTTATATTTAAATTTAATTATAACTTATTTTGGGAATTTTCGATAATAAATTTTTAATGTTTCTGTAAAAAATATATTTGAAACCAAAACTAATTCCGTTATTGTTTGAAAACAAGTATTTTTTGCATATTTTATTATGACATTGCTACTTTCTTCTTTTTTTTCTCTTTATTATGTTGTCAATTTGTTATGAAGTGTTTATAGAGCAAAACATGATTATAAGAATCATACTAAATTGTGGGAATCCGGTCATTTTGTTCATAAGTTGCATGTGATCAATTTGAAAACTTGCGATACGTGGGTACCTATTTCGAATCATTGGTCGTAACGACAAATTTAGTCTGCTTCAGCAACCGGAAAAATTATTCATATAATATGTGGTCTGTAAAGTGGGCAAATGTAGGCTGAGATACTGTATTTGCAGACTGAAAACGTTATGTTTAGTCTCAGTTCTGGCCTCCGAAGGCTTTATTTAAGCCTCAATGTGCAATTAAATACACTAAAGCAATTATACACCAACTAAGTGTTAAAAGAGTTTCGACTGCGAAGATACCGATACCTCAGCAATAAGTTCCAGACGACGGAATAGTTTAGACGACTAATAAACAGAAATCCCAAAAAATATTTCCGACTTAAAAGGTATTAGCATGAGTCCAGCTCGTTTGATTGCGCCAGATGTTCATGTTCACATTAAAAACAAGTAAGAACGGCGTTAAGTTTGGTCACCGTGAACTGTATTGAAGTAAATAGGAACAATTAGTTTCCATTCGTTTATGAAAGTACTAAGCTATTCTTCTTATTCCTTGCAGGAGGAGAATATGTTAACTGACGATAATCAGTTTGGTGCCGTGACATAACTCCCAAAACTATTTTGGGAGCTATGCCCAACCCAGTGGACATAAGTCCCAATGGAAGTTATGTCCGTTTTTTATACCCTCCACCATAGTATGGAGGGTATATTAAGTTTGTTTTTCCGTTTGTAACGCATTGAAA
Organism: Musca autumnalis; assembly: GCF_047663935.1. NCBI lineage: Eukaryota > Metazoa > Arthropoda > Insecta > Diptera > Muscidae > Musca > Musca autumnalis. The sequence continues at coordinate 189,548,920 of NW_027411644.1, forward strand.
TACTCATTTGCGACCCTATAAAGTATATATATTCTTGATCAGGGTAAAATTCTAAGTCGATCTGAGCACGTCCGTCCGTCCGTCCGTCCGTCCGTCTGTGGTAATCACTCTAGCATCCACAAAAATGGAGATAGGACGCTGAAATTTTGGGAAAATGCGTCTTTTGTTTGCAGGCAGGTCAAGTTCGATGATGGGCTATATCGGTCCACGTTTTGGTATAGCCCCCATACAACGGTACCCCCCGATATACGATATTTTGACGTTTTTAGCTACATTTTCAGACCGATTTGGCTATAATTTGACATTTAGGGTTCTTAAGTTTCAATAAACATATATAACAAAACTTGTGGACATAGGTCCACGTTTTGGTATAGCCCCCATATAACGGTACCCCCCGATTTGCGGTATTTTGACGTTTTTAGCTACATTTTTAGACCGATTTAGCTATAATTTGACATTTAGGGTTCCTAAGTGTTAATAAACTTATATATTAGAAGTTGTGGACATAGGTCCACGTTTTGGTATAGCCCCCATATATAACGGTACCCCCCGATTTACGGTATTTTGACGGTTTTAGCTACATTTTCAGACCGATTTGGCTATAATTTGACATTTAGGGTTCTTAAGTATCAATAAACTTATATAACAAAAGTTGTGGACTTGGGTCCACGTTTTGGTATAGCCCCCATATAAAGGTACCCCCCGATTTACGGTATTTTGACGTTTTTAGCTACATTTTCAGACCGATATAGCTATAATTTGACATTTAGGGTTCTTAAGTGTAACTAAACTTATATAACAAAAGTTGTGGACCTAGGTCCACGTTTTGGTATAGCCCCCATATAACGGTACCCCCGATTTACGACATTTTGACGTTTTTATCTACATTTTCAGACCAATTTAGCTATCAATTGACATTTAGGGTTCTTAAATGTCAATAAACTTATATAACTAGTGGACATAGGTCCATGTTTTGGAATAGCCCCCATATAACGTTACCTCCCGATTTCAGGTATTTTGAGAATTTTACCAACAAGTTTTAACCGAATTATCTGTAATTTGAACATTTGACATTTGAAATTCTTAGTGGTCACCACACCTCTCCACCAAAAATTGTCAAGAAAGCCCCCATATAACGGTACCTCCCGATTTTCAGTAATTTGATGATTTTAGCTACAATATTAAACCGAACTAGCAGTAATTTGACATTTGAAGTTCTTAGTGGTCAACACCTCTCCATCAAAAATTGTCAAATAGGTCCATGTTCGGATATAGCTCCCATGTAACGGTACCTCCCAATTTTCAGTAATTTGGCAATTTTAGCTACAATTTTTAACAGAACTAACTGTAATTGGACATTTGAAGGTTGTAGTGGTCACCACACATCTGCATAAACAATTTTCAACATAGCCCCAATATAACGATACTTCCGGATTTTCGGCACTTTGAGGATTTTACTTAAAATGTTTAACCGAACGTAGGTCCATGTTTTTGTATAGCCCCAAAACAAACCTCCCGATTTTCCGTACCTTAGCTTTATTTTTTGACGAACTTTCTGTAATTTGAAATTTAAAAGTCAACAAAAATTCTGCAACAAACATTGTTCATTTAAGTTCATATTTTCGTATAGCCCAGATACCTCCGAACTAGCTGTTAATGACATTTGAAGTTCCCACGTTATGTACCGATTTTCGATATTTTGAGGATTCTAGCTAAATTTTTTAACCGAATTAGGAGTTATTTGACATTAAAGGCTCCCATCAAAAACTGTCAACATAGGTCCATGTTTTATTATAACACCTATATAACGGTACCTCCCAATTTCTAGCCCACCAAGAATTTTCAACATACATAGTTAGATATAGGCACCATAAAAAAGGGTCTCCCGAATGAAGCATTTTATGTACATTATCTGATATTTTAACGTACCCACTTAAAGTTGGGGACAGGAATGAAAACTAATTATTCCATTTTAGTTCAGAATATTTTATGGTGGAGGGTATAAAAAGTTCGGCCCGGCCGAACTTAACGCTTTTTTACTTGTTTAAATTTAAGTGATTTTTATTTAAATACAAGTTTTATCTCAAATGTATAAGAAATTTAAAAAATTACTTTAAGTTCATATACATTTTTCATTTCATAATATAATTTATAATTGATTTCAAATGTTTAAGAAAATTAAGTCCAAAATAAGTAGTAGCCAATAAAATCGAACCATATTCAAAATTTGCCTTCAAACCTATTTTAAATGAAAAAGTCTGCCTGCAGGAAAGTTTTTATTAAAATTTCCAAATACTTTCTGAAAATAGAAAAAAGCGGCAGGCGAAAATATTTTTGAAAAAATCGCACGATTTTTTTTCAAAAATATTTTCACTATTTTGAGAAAATAAAAAGTGTTTGTAAAAATGAGTGCCACCGTGGTGCAATGGTATGCACACCCGCCTTGCACACTAAAGTTCGTAGGTTCGATTCCCCGGCCAGGCAACATCAAAAATTTCAACGGTGGCAAAATACCCCTCAGTAATGTTGGCGACATTTTCTGAGTATTTCAGCCATGTAAAACTTCTCTACAAGTGGTGCCTTAGGACACGCCGTTCGGACTCGGCAATAAACAGTAGGTCCCTTATCATTGAGCTAATATGAATCGGGGTGCACTCATTGGTGTGAGAGAAGTCTCCCTTGTCCCGTATGGGATGTTTGTGGAACAATTATTATTATATAAAAATGAGCATATACTTTCTGAAAAGCGAATAGCACCGCAGGCGAAAGTATTTTTGAAAAAACTCGCGCGATTTTTTTTAACAATTATTTTCACAATTTAAGAAAATACAAAATTTATGTAAACATTTCCAAATACATGTCTACATTGGAAAATTTAAATAATTATCATGTATACAAAATGTCTTCGTCGAATACCGTAGTATGCTAAAACTTCTCCAAACTGATTGTTATATAATTTCGTTTTTAAATAATTTTATAAAATCAGGAGGATTATGTGGATAGTTTGGCATTGGTTGGCACTTAGGCCTCCCCAAATGTGGAATTCCGCTTACATTCTAACTTCCACTCTAAACTTTATAACAATTTTTATAATATAAATTTCAAGAGCAAGTAAAGAAATAGTTTTGAAATTAGAACAAGTAAGAAAAGCGTTAAGTTCGGCCGGGCCGAACTTTTTACACCCTCCACCACGAACTGTACTGAATTGAATAGGAACAATTAGTTTTATTTCGTTTATGAAAGTACTAAACTCTTCCCTTTATTGCAGGAGTAATACATATATCTCAACTGATAATACTCCCTTCAAAACAGTTAATATGGAGTGACATTTTTCTTCTTTCCAAAACATGGACCAATATTTACAATTTTCCGAATTGAGCGAAATACATAAAATTGGCAAAACGACTAGACCTAAACCTGGATATTCTGGATTTAGATAGTTAACAACATCGAGAGCGCCGTTCTATTGAGGCTGTATAAAACGTTAACCTGTACCGATAAATTTCTGGAGGAAAGTTTCGTAACTCCTGCGAAGACTAAATACCAAATTTCAGTTATTCCCATTGAATGTTGTAGCTAAAACTTTCAAAATACCGAAAAAAAAATAACTTGGAACAATACCGGACATTTTCAGGTGGGACGTTTTATACCACCAAAGGAGATTAAATATTAACTTTCATCAGTTTCGATGGGATATTGATGACACAACCTTAAAATACCGAAAATCGGGAAGTACGCTTCTATGGGGGTTGTATAAAGAAAATAACTTATGCTGCTAATTCTCTTCTGCAATATTTTATACACCCATGGCAATTTAAATACTAAATTTCAGTCATATCGGTGGTATATTGAGGCCACAACTTTCAAAATACCGTAATCGGAAGGTACCGTCCTATGGGGGTATTTGAGAACGTCGACCTACACCGGCACATTTCGGGTGGAATGTTTCATACCTCTATCAAAAACTTAATACAAAATATCAGCTATTTTGGTGGAGAACGAGCTATATGTAGAAAATCGGGAGGTACCGTTCTATGGGGGCTATATATATAAACATGGACCTATACCGAAAAATTTATGGGGGAAAGTTTTGTACCCTCAACGAAGACTAAGTACCATCTTGCAGCCATTTCCGTGTTATAATGAGGCTAAAACCTTCAATATACCGGAAATTGGAATATACAGTTCTATGGGGGTATCCCCCCAAAACATGCATGTATACCGACTAATTTTCTGAGGGAAATTGTTGTAGCCCAGAAAAAGACTAAATACAAAATTACAGCTACTTCGGTGAAATAATGAGGCTACAAAATTCAAAATACCGATAATCGAGAGGTACCGTTCTTTCAAAACGTTGACCTGTACCGACAAATTTCTGAGAGAAATTTTTATAGCCCGGAAAAAGACTAAATACCAAATTTCAGCAACTTCGTTGGAATAATGAGGCTAAAACCTTCAAAATACCGAAAATCGGGCGGTGCCGTTTTATGGAGCTATATGAAGACGTTGACCTATACCGACTAATTTCAGGTGGAAAGTTTTATACCCACAACGAAGACTATGTACCAAATTTTAGCCATTTCGGTGTTATAATGAGGCCAAACCCTTCAAAACACTGAAAATTGGGATGTACCGTTCCATGGGGTGTACATTAAAGCGTGGACCGATGCTGATAAATTTCTGGGAGAAAGTTTTGCATCCCACAAGAGGACGAATTATCAAATTTCAGGCATTTTGGTAGTATAGTATAGCTAAAACCTTCAACAATACCGAAAATTGGGAGATATCGTCCTATGGGGACTATATGAGGGCGTATGACCTATACCGACAAATTTCATATGGAATGTTTAATACCCCAAATGATGACTAACCACCAAATTTTAGCCATTTCGGTGGAATATTGAGGCCACAACCTTCAAAATTCCGAAAATCGGGAGGTACCGTCCTATGGGGGTATTTGAGTCGACCTATACCGGCACATTTCGGGCGGAATGTTTCATACCTCTATCAAAAACTTAATACCCAATATCAGGTACGAGTATGTTAATAAAATGGCAAAAGTGTGATCTACCGCAACACGGAGACCTGACATCAAACGGCATCAAATGCAAGAGTCAAAATAATGTCAAAAAATTCAGGAAGCATCCTCCTACATAAAAATGATTTGGATGATCGCATTTACATAGAAAGTGCAGCTCAAACAATAAACTGAAACAAATTGTGTAAATTAAATTGTTGTTTTTATTTGTTTTTACTTAACCATAACCACTACCACTACATACTAACTAATTTACTTGTGACGGAGACGACGCAAGATAGAAGCTGGCAAGTAGTTTTCGCTTGGAGTAGCAGGAGCCACATATTGGCCAGATGGAGCAGAACCAGCAGCAGTGTACGATCCATGAGAAGCTTGAGAGGCAAAGTTCAAAGCGGAAGCAACACCCCCATTGAAATGTTGTGTGGTACCACCCAAACTGTCGTATTGGCCTTGAATGGCACGTTGGGCATTGGCAGCATCTTCGGCTGTACGGTATTTGACAAAGTGAACTTCGGGTTTGTGGTTAATATTGTTGTTGATGTTGTTGAATTTGTCAGCCAAACCAGCGAGATCAGGTTGTTTGTTGAGCACATAAATGGCGGTTCTTTGTTCAGCAGCTTTTTTGGCCAAGCCAAGGACAGCATCTTCCAAGCCATTGTTTTCAGGACCCTTAATGAAAATAACACGAAGACCTTGTTTGGCAACTCGGTTGTATTGATTGGAGGCAGCACCATCATTGAAGTCAGCATCATTGGCGGTGAATGTGTAGAATTCCTTCTCCAATGTGGAGCTTTGTGGAGCAAAGGAAGGAGTTACACTGCTGGCAGCTCCATAACTTCCACCACTGGTACCTGCTCCATAATTATATTGGGCACAGGCTGTGGCCACCAAACACAATACGACGAAAGCACGCATTTTACCAGTTTGCTGTATTTACAAAGACTCAAGCTACGAATGATTCTGAAACTCAGTGCTTTGATATTTTATACAGATTTTAAAATTTGTACAAAACCAAAAATCCAAACCCAATCCATTAACTGTTGCACAGAACTATCCAGATTCCTCTAAACAAGAAAACCAATTATTCTCATTAAATTATGTCAAATTTCAATTATGATCTGATATGATTAAACTTAATTATAATTTATGCAAGGAATTTAATAATATTCAATTGTTTTAGAAAACTTTATTTTAAAACTACCTAAAACTAATTCCGTTTTTGTTTCAAAACAGGTTTATTGCATACATATTCTATTATGACGCCGCAACTTTCTTCTAAATATTTTTCTTAATTATGTTGTCAATTTGTTATAATATATTTATAGAATAACACCAAATAGAGTGAAATCGTTCAATTGGTCCACAAGTTAAAGCTGACCAGTATGAAAATATGCGTTGTTCCGCAGCACCAAATGTGTTGTGGGGAATATACACTTTTGTTATATGTTGACAGTGATGTAATCAACAAGCATAACAAGTAAGAACGGCGTTAAGATCGGCAGAACCGAACTTTCTATACTCTCCGCCAGGAGCTGTATTGAAGTACACTGAAAAAAACGAGTAAGGAAAGAATCAAAGTCGGGCGGGGCCGACTATATGATACCCTACACCACTGTGAATATTAAAATATGTTTGGGAGATATATATAAATCTGAACTGATTTCGATATAATATAGTACACTTATTATTAGACCAAATTCCGTCACACATTCACAATTTCATCATAATCGGACAGTTGTAGAGTGCTTGGTACAGCAAATAAGTGAATAATAATAATAATTGTTCCACAAACATCCCATACGGGACAAGGCAGACTTTTCTCATATCTATGAGTGCACCCCGATTCATATTTGGCTCAATGATATGGGACCTACTGTTTATCGCCGAGTCCGAACGGCGTGTCTTAAGACACCACTTGTAGAGAAGTTTTACATGGCTGGAATACTCAGGAAATGCCGCCAACATTACTGAGGGGTATTTTGCCACCGTAAAAATTGTTCGATGTTGCTTGGCCGGGGAATCGAACCCACGACCAGAATCTCAGAAAAAAGTAAAAAAAAATCAAATATATTCAGAAGTTTTACGCTATTTACACCATTAAGGAGCGTTCATAGACAGTTCGTATGTTCCAGAAAGTTGTTTACTGGTATTTTTGCTACATTAAAATGGTTGTTGTTTATTGAGACCTAAGGTATATGGTGGTGTGCTTCAATTCTGCTCGGTTTGATATCTGTAGCCTAAAATCTGAGAAAAGAATTGAATTTTATGTGTTCACAATTATTATTCTTTAAGACCAAAGCTACAACTTTGCTTCCAAGAGTATATATATGAGCCCCACAAAATGATCCCTTTTGACATCAATGCCTCAGGAATTTGTGGGCCCATAACCTCGAAAGTTGAAGTGAAAAGAAAAATCGCCGGGACACGTGTCTTCTTATTTTTGGTCTTCTATCACGCTGCTGTGTCAAAATATGGTTAATAAACCCTGACTCAAAAAATGACACACAGTGTTACACAAAGGTCTTTAGAAATCTGTATCGGTGCGGAAACTGGAGATGGAGATTTCTGAGTGAAATCGATCATTTTTGAAAAAAAAAAATGGTTTGTGATTTCCTTTGTTTATTTCAGTAAATTTGCATATTTTTGTTTGGATAATCACACAATGAAAATGTTGAATTCTGTAAAAACTATATGCAAAAAAATAATCATAACTTCTTTAATATTCGTCCAAATAGAAAGAATTTTTTTCATCAGCTATCTAATAGAAAATAGAAAGAAATTCTGCACAGTGGGCATGATGCAACTTTCGTGATTCAATATCGAAAATCAATTTTTATCAATGATTGTACTCTTCGATTTTCTTGAAATTTTTTGTAATAAATTATGATCAATTAGAGAAAAGTAAAAATGAACTTGGTAGAGGGATTCGAACAATTACTATGTATTTGTGTTTAATTATACCCTACACCACTATGTGGAAAGGATATTTTTGTTTTGGGAAAAATGCATGTAACACCGCGAAATATTCGTCGTAGACCCCCACATTGTACCAATCTTCATATTTCGACGATATAAAGCGATTTTGAGATGTGTGTCCCTCCGTCTGTCCATTATAAATTGTTATCAAACTCCAGGCCGCAATTATGGATCGATCGTCACGAAATTTTGCATGTAGGTCGGGTTCAGACCAGAATATACACCTATTGTTATTGGCAATGATTGTGAAATATTTAGCGGTAAAATGGACCAAAAACTAAATTTTAGCCGATTTTTAGCTGCTCTGTAGGTCGCAATAACAGTTCGATCGCCTCGAAAGTTTAAATAAGGTAAGAGTATATTACAAAGTAGAAGTTTGCAATTTGTGATGGTGATCAGATAAGATTAAGAGGGTTAAATGGACCAAAGCTTTTATGTGAAAATTGTGAAAATTTTGTATATACAGTTTATATCTTTAATCCTGGAAGACACATTCCGGGCAAGTAAGCTATGTTTGGAAAAGGAACTTTTGTCCTTTCTATTGATGCCAATTGTATTGATCTACATAATTATATAACAGAGTTACAACCTAATATATCCAGTAATTGGTGGTATAATCATAAACACGCTGGAGGTCGCAATTTTAGCTCAATAGTCACGAAAGTTTGTACGAGGGAAGAGTTTAGGTCGAAGAAGATGCCTGCAATTTTGGATAATGAACTGATATTATTTAGCGGGTGAAATGGACCATTACTTTGGTATAAAAAATATCAAATATTTATTTTTGGTCAATATTTTAATTTCTGGTGGATTTCATGCGTCCACAATTTATATTCTTTATGACAAGTGCTACAACTTTGCCTCCATGAGCAAATTAAAATTCTTCGCGGTTTAGAAGATATGCGCCTGCCAAAATGCTCACTTTTGATTTAATTTTTCAAGGATATTTTTAATGTCCTTTTCATCCTGGAATGCAATAATTTATAACTATTATATAAAGCCTATACTCTCCTCTTTAATGTGACACCAATACCAGCATCGTACGAAGAGTACAAGTATTTAAAATATTTTTTTTTGAAAAATGTTGACCTTTGAAATTTGTTTGACCTCTAAAAGGTCAAAACGATGAGAAAACGAACAAGTAAAAAAGCATTAAGTTCGGCCGGGCCGAACTTTTCATACCCTCCACCATAAAATATTCATTCCTGTCCCCAACTTTAAGTGAGTACGTTAAAATGTCAGATAATGTACATAAAATGCTTCATTCGGGAGGCCCTTTTTTATGGTGCCTATATCTAACTGTTGACAATTTTTGGTGGGCTAGAAATTAGGAGGTACTGTTATATAGGGGTTATATAGGGGTTATAATAAAACATGGGCCTATGTTGACAGTTTTTGATGGGAGCCTTTAATGTCAAATAACTCCTAATTCGGTTAAAAAATTTAGCTAGAATCCTCAAAATGTCGAAAATCGGTACATAACGTGGGAACTTCAAATGTCATTAACAGCTAGTTCGGAGGTATTTGGGCTATACGAAAATATGAACTTAAATGAACAACTTTTTTTGCAGAATTTTTGTTGACTTTTAAATTTCAAATTACAGAAAGTTCGTCCTAAAAATAAAGCTAAGGTACGGAAAATCGGGAGGTTTGTTTTGGGGCTATACAAAAACATGGACCTACGTTCGGTTAAACATTTTAAGTAAAATCCTCAAAGTACCGAAAATCGGGAAGTATCACATGTCAAATTACAGTTAGTTCTGTTAAAAATTGTAGCTAAAATTGCCAAATTACTGAAAATTGGGAGGTACCGTTACATGGGAGTTATTCCCGAACATGGACCTATGTTGACAATTTTTGATGGCGAGGTGTTGTGACCACTAAGAACTTCAAATGTCAAATTACTGCTAGTTTGGTTTAATATTGTACCTAAAATCATCAAATTACTGAAAATCGGGAGGTACCGTTATATGGGGGCATTCTTGACAATTTTTGGTGGAGAGGTGTGGTGACCACTAAGAATTTCAAATGTCAAACGTTCAAATGCCGTAAATCGGGGTACCGTTTTATGGGGGCTATACCAAAACGTGGACCTAGGTCCACAACTTTTGTTATATAAGTTTAGTTACACTTAAGAACCCTAAATGTCAAAATATAGCTAAGTCGGTCTGAAAATGTAGCTAAAACCGTCAAAATACCGTAAATCGTGGGGTACCGTTATATGGGGGCTATACCAAAACGTGGACCTATGTCCACAACTTTTGTTATATAAGTTTATTGACATTTAAGAACCCTAAATGTCAAATTATAGCTACATCGGTCTGAAAATGTAGCTAAAAACGTCAAAATACCGCAAATCGGGGGGTACCGTTATATGGGGGCTATACCAAAACGTGGACCTATGTCCACAACTTCTAATATATAAGTTTATTAACACTTAAGAACCCTAAATGTCAAATTATAGCTACATCGGTCTGATAATGTAGCTAAAAACGTCAAAATACCGTATATCGGGGGATACCGTTATATGGGGGCTATACCAAAACGTGGACCTATGTCCACAACTTTTGTTATATATGTTTATTGATACTTAAGAACCCTAAATGTCAAACTATAGCTAAATCGGTCAAAAAATGTAGCAAAAACGTCAAAATACCGCAAATCGGGTGGTACCGTTATATGGGGGCTATACCAAAACGTGGACCTATGTCCACAACTTTTGTTATATATGTTTATTGATACTTAGGAACCCTAAATGTCAAATTATAGCTACATCGGTCTGAAAATGTAGCTAAAAACGTCAAAATACCGCAAATCGGGGGGTACCGTTATATGGGGGCTATACCAAAACGTGGACCTATGTCCACAACTTCTAATATATAAGTTTATTAACACTTAGGAACCCAAAATGTCAAATTATAGCTACATCGGTCTGATAATGTAGCTAAAAACGTCAAAATACCGTATATCGGGGGGTACCGTTATATGGGGGCTATACCAAAACGTGGACCTATGTCCACAACTTTTGTTATATAAGTTTATTGACATTTAAGAACCCTAAATGTCAAATTATAGCTACATCGGTCTGAAAATGTAGCTAAAAACGTCAAAATACCGCAAATCGGGGGGTACCGTTATATGGGGGCTATACCAAAACGTGGACCTATGTCCACAACTTCTAATATATAAGTTTATTAACACTTAAGAACCCTAAATGTCAAATTATAGCTACATCGGTCTGATAATGTAGCTAAAAACGTCAAAATACCGTATATCGGGGGATACCGTTATATGGGGGCTATACCAAAACGTGGACCTATGTCCACAACTTTTGTTATATATGTTTATTGATACTTAAGAACCCTAAATGTCAAACTATAGCTAAATCGGTCAAAAAATGTAGCAAAAACGTCAAAATACCGCAAATCGGGTGGTACCGTTATATGGGGGCTATACCAAAACGTGGACCTATGTCCACAACTTTTGTTATATATGTTTATTGATACTTAGGAACCCTAAATGTCAAATTATAGCTACATCGGTCTGAAAATGTAGCTAAAAACGTCAAAATACCGCAAATCGGGGGGTACCGTTATATGGGGGCTATACCAAAACGTGGACCTATGTCCACAACTTCTAATATATAAGTTTATTAACACTTAGGAACCCAAAATGTCAAATTATAGCTACATCGGTCTGATAATGTAGCTAAAAACGTCAAAATACCGTATATCGGGGGGTACCGTTATATGGGGGCTATACCAAAACGTGGACCTATGTCCACAACTTTTGTTATATAAGTTTATTGATACTTAAGAACCCTAAATGTTAAATTATAGCTAAATCGGTTTAAAAATGTAGCTAAAAACGTCAAAATACCGCAAATCGGGGGGTATCGTTATATGGGGGCTATACCAAAACGTGGACCTATGTCTACAAGTTTTGTTATATATGTTTATTGACACTTAAGAACCCTAAATGTCAAATTATAGCCAAATCGGTCTGCAAATGTAGCTAAAAACGTCAAAATACCGTAAATCGGGGGGTACCGTTATATGGGGGCTATACCAAAACGTGGACCGATATAGCCCATCATCGAACTTGACCTGCCTGCAAACAAAAGACGCATTTTACCAAAATTTCAGCGTCCTATATCCATTTTTGTGGATGCTAGAGTGATTACCACAGACGGACGGACGGACGGACGTGCTCAGATCGACTTAGAATTTTACCCTGATCAAGAATATATATACTTTATAGGGTCGCAAATGAGTATTTTAATGCGTTACAAACGGAAAAACAAACTTAATATACCCTCCATACTATGGTGGAGGGTATAAAAATTAAAAATGCCATTGTACTCCATTTTGCCTATACTTTCAAACGCATGTATATAGTCCGGTTCAAGTGTAATTTTGGCTGTCGGACAGTGTAATCACGTATATCGACTTATGTATGTATGACAGGACGGCAAAAATATGTCGCAATCATATTAAATTAATCTCAGTCTGATTGCTTTGCTATTCGGTTGTGTGCTATGGATCCTCCGCCAAAAAATCTGTGCGCGAAATGTTTCAATGCGCTTAATAACAAATTTATCTCATGTCATTTATGTAGAGCCAGATATCATCTTTTCTGTGCCAGAGTTGATGAAAAATATGGTGAACTATTCTTATCGAATCCGAATATCGTTTTTAATTGCAAAGATTGTTTACAAGTAACATCTAATTTAATTTCCCATGTCTCTTCTTTAACTGTTGAAGTGAGAGAGCTTAGAGAGCTTATTAAATCAACAATCTCTGTTCAGTTGCTTGAATTGCAACAACATATTGTGGATAATGGCAAACAAGAGAATCAAAGAAATGTCAATAAAAAAGACACTCATCAAAATAGTGCTCAATCATCAAAAGATAGCGATGCTTTTGTTGTACCACAAACAACAATAAAACCTCAAGCTAAGTCTGGTGAACAAAACAGGAGAGTTATTATACCTGCTTTGTCGTGTTCTTCTTTGTCGTCAACGCATACTGAAGGAAACAATGCAAATGACGTGGGTGAAGAAATGTTTGATGCTCGTGATGTTCAGAATGACATGTTTGATACTGTCTCTCACCAAACTGACGGATTTACCCAAGTGCAGAGACGACGCACACGTAGAAGGCGCAACGTTGTTTTTGGTTCGAGCTCGGAGCCGACAGAGCTGGAAATCATAAAGTCTAAAAAATGGGTGCATTTATCATCTTTCAAGCCAAGTGTTTCTGGTGAACAAATAATTAATTATGTTGCAAATAAATCAAAAATTGCTAAAGAACACATGCAATGTTTCATGCTCATAAAGAAAGATGTTGATACAGCTAATTTAAAAAAAGTGAACTTTAAATTTGGAATCTCCGCCTGCTTTTATAATAAAATTTTGGATCCAAGTCTTTGGCCTATTGACATCAAGGTGCGGCCTTTCGTAAATTTTCAGAAGAATCCAATGCAACAGCAGCAAACATAGTTAATGCCAATCAAGGAATATCAATATACTATCAAAATGTATCTGGTATGCGCACAAAATCAAAAGATATTTTTGAGTTTTCATCACAAGTCGATTATGATGTCATTGTTTTGGTTGAAACGTGGCTAAATCCTGATTTTTTCACTGCTGAATTTTTTGATGTCAATCTATACAATGTTTATCGAAAGGACAGAAATGCTTATATTACTGGTTGTTCAAGAGGAGGTGGAGTTCTTATAGCTGTAAAACGCAATTATACGTCTTCCCTTCAAGCATTGGATACTGATGACGGTTTACTCGACCAGCTGATTGTATGTATTTGTGGAGCTAATATCAAGCTTTATGTATGTGTTTCGTATATTCCACCTGGTAGTCCAGGAAGTATTTATGATAAACATGTTTTAAATATCTCGGCATTGGATGGGGATATTCATCAGAAATCTTTTATATGCGTTTTAGGGGATTTCAACCTGCCTAATGTTAGTTGGACTCAATTCGATAATAGTAATTTTTTATCTTCTATTAATTTAACCAAAGAGCATGAAATTAATCTCATAGACACATTTCTTGGCATGAACTTAGTTCAAATAAATTACATTTTTAATCAATTGCACAGACTTCTTGATCTTGTTTTTGTTTCTATTGATTGCAAATATAAACTTGTTGAGCCATTAATTATGATCTCCCCACGTAATGCCCATCATAACCCACTTGCTATTGAAATTGATTCTTTTGAATATCTACAATTTACCTCTTCATGTAATTCTCCAAATTTCAATTTTAAGAACTGTAATTTTGACATGCTAAACACTATATTAGATTCTCTTAATTGGGATTCATTATTCGCTGATTATCCTTTGGAACAGTGTTATAATATCTTTTTAAATACAACAGTGAATATTCTTTCTCAATACGTGCCTTTAATGGAATGTAAGAAGTACAGACAGCCGTGGTACAACAAAAATCTTAAGAAATTGAAAAATCTCCGAAACAAATTTCAAAAGAGATTCAAAAAGTTCAATGACCCTCGGGATAGGGATATGTTTGTTCACTATCAGCGTGAATTTAAATTCCTGAACAATTTTCTTTATAAGCAATTCCTTCTTAATAAGGAAAATGAAATCAAATCAAATCCTAAATCATTCTGGTCTTTTATAAAGTCAAAACTTCAACATACTGATATTCCAGCGAGTGTTAACTTCAACGGAAAAACTTCGCAGTCGGGTGTAGATACAGTGAATTTTTTTGCAGAATTTTTTAAATCCAACTTTGAGCCTCCTTCGTCAAATTATGTTGAAGGTCATATAATTGAACCTAATATTAACTTAGGTTGCATGCAGATTTACAAAGATGAGGTCCTTGATGCAATAAATGAAATTAAGTGCAGTTTTAAATCTGACTCTGACGGTTTATGTTCTTATTTTTTAAAAAATTGTTCTAATAGTATTAGCTATGCTATTACTCATATATTTAATCTTTCGCTTAAAGATGGTTTATTTTTATCATGTTGGAAAACATCACTAATAACACCAGTTTTCAAAGTTGGGGAAAAAAGTGATGTCACTTGCTATAGGCCAATATCAAAATTGCCTTGCATTTCTAAAGTTTTTGAGCATATTATTTACAAAAAAATATTTATCTTAACTAAAGCTATTATTACGCCTAATCAGCATGGTTTTTACTCTGGTAGATCTACAGTTACTAACCTTACAGTGTTCAGTGAGCATTGTATTTCTTCACTGGAGCAAGGTAGTCAATTGGATACAATATACGCGGATTTTTCAAAAGCTTTTGATAAAGTGCCGCATTCTATATTAATATCTAAATTAAAATGTTTAGGGTTTCACTCGACATTCCTACGTTGGGTTTCATCATATTTATCCGGCAGAATTTGTAGAGTTGATGTTGGTGGATTTATATCTAATCCTTATCTACAAACATCAGGGTGCCTCAAGGAAGTATTCTGGGGCCTCTGTTGTTTAATTTATTTATTAATGATATTGCACTATGTTTCCAAAATTCCAAATTTCTACTATATGCTGATGACCTTAAGATTTTTCGTCAAATAAATTCTCTGTCTGATGCTGTTGGTTTACAACTAGACTTAGATAATCTTGTTTTATGGTGCCGGAATAATAAATTATCGCTTAATATTACAAAATGCTTCCACATTTCCTTTCATAAAATTAGTCATCCTATTCAGTGTAAGTTTACATTGGGTAATTATACTTTGGCAACAGTTACATCAATTCGAGATCTGGGTGTTGTTTTTGATTCGTGCATGTCTTTCCAACCTCATATAGACTATATTCTGCCGAAGGCCTATAGAATGTTGGCCTTTTTTAAAAGAAACTGCTATAACTTTTCAGATCCATATACTCTGAAAGTTATTTATACATCTTATGTTAGATCTAAAGTTGAATACGCCTCTATTATATGGGATCCACTGTTTAAAACTCAAATATCTCGAATTGAAAGATTGCAACGTGTTTTTATCAAATTTGCTCTAAGAACATTTACGTTTAATGATCATGAAGCATATGCATCAAAATGTTTATTGCTGGGCTTGCAAACGTTGGAGCAGCGACGGAACTTGCATTCTGCTCTTTTTGTTTTTGATATAATTAACAACGCTATTGACTCGCCTGATTTGTTGTCGCTTATACCGCTGTATGTACCTCCTAGGCAAATGAGATACATCAATGTATTTAATGTTCCACTTCATCGCGTTAACTATGCTCTTCACAGTCCACTGACAAGAGCTTTTTGTTATATTAATGCTATTGGCATAAATTTTCAAAAGAAATATAAACAATATATAGAGTTTAGCATTTCAAAAGAATCTTTCAAATTATATTTTGCTACAAAATTTGATTAAATTTATTTCTCTACTAAATTTTAATTAAATTTATATAACACTTAATATATTCAGGCATAGTCTGTAAGGAATACTTTTATAATATTCTTAAGACTGAAATAAATAAATAAATAAATAAATAATTCAGTGGAAAACGAGTGTCCAGGGGAAGTGGTGTAGGGTATCACATGGTCGGCACCGTCCGAATATAGCCCTCTCTAGAGTTTCTGGTCGGGAATTCCCGACCCGGGATTTCCGAGGAATTCTCGATTTTTTTCGGACGGGATTTCCCGGGAAATTTTTTTGAAATTCCCGGAAATACGGGTGTTTGTAGTTTTCATATATAAGTGTTATATTATTTGCCTTATAGTTATTTAAAGTTTAAAATATAGTGGAATAGCGATTATTCATGTCCCGATAATTCCTAATTCCCGGTCATTTGTAACTTAGGCTCCATAGTAAAAATCGCGAAAATTCGTGTAAAGTTCATAAATTTTGGTCCTCTCAATAATTATTGTTTTTCTGGAATCCCGGGTTCCCGGGAATGACAAAAATTCGGGAATTCCCAAACTCTAGCCCTCTCTTATTTGTTTATTAAAATTTGTCAATAAAATTTTGCCTTTATATCTGTGTGAAACTTTTGTTATTTTAAAAGTACATTTATTAACATTTGCTTTTTTGTTTTTATTTAGGAATTCAAATTAAACATTTTAACAAACATCTGCATTTTTCGATTTTAAAAACGGATTAGCAGATAAGTAATTACTGAATGAAGTTTTTGTGTTCCCGCGATAGGTATAGCCATATCATATCTTAACTCTATTTCATATCTCATGATATGGGCACATAGACCAAGATATTGGTACATAAGACCAAGAAAAAATCGTCATTCAAAATCTGTTTTCGTAACTAACCTTGATCGTTGCGCGCAAAAGATATGACCGTTTTAATTTGAATGTTTAGAAAAAAATTTAAAACTTGCGGCTTGATATAATAATTGCCGTTAACTGAATTCATACTCTTTGATTTGAAATTGATTAGCGATAAATCAAATTTGTCACAAATTTTTACGTATTAGCAAACATATGTTGTGAAATGGCAACGCCTATGCTTACAAAATATATATGTATACAAAAATTCAACAGCATCCAGAGATTGTCAGAATTATGCCTATGTCGTAAAGGTCGAAGCTATAATAATCATGTTGTTTGCAAAGATACAAAGAAATTTTGAGGAAAAAAATAAAAATTGTATTAGTTAAAAAAAAATGTTTCGGGTTCTTTCTCTTTTTCGTCAAAATTTCGTGTAATAAGGAAGATATTCGTTGCAACCAATTTTTGCCTTATAGTTTTCCTATTGACGAAATTTTTTTAGATCATTATATTAAATCACAAGGAATTGACTAAATTCAAATAAAGGTATGTATATTGAATAAGACAATGCTTGAAACACATATAACCCGCGAAATAGTGGGAATGACATCATACGCATCCGATTTTTCAACACAGTAAATGAATCCCCTTTATTTCATATACACTTTGTGAAATTTTATTTGGCGACCACGTAGCGTTGTTGCATATTAGTGTGCAAAAACAGTAAAATGGCCATAATTTCCAGGAATGAATTTTATGCGCATCCTATTTCAATGATCATTCTATGCCGTTTCAGTGCGATCCATCAAGAACCATGGATGTATCATCTCACTCAGTTTTTAGAAAAAAAGGATTCCCTTTAGTTTTAAATATCTGTTTTGGCACATTTTAAACAGGAGTTTCGTACTATTTATTTAAGTAAAATGACACATCCACGCGATATTTTCAAAAACCTTTTTTTTCAAATTTTCGAAATTTGGACGCGTCATAGTTTTTTAGATTTAGAATGCAAAAAAAAACGTCACGCGGTTTTCCACGGAAATCGTATGACAATTGAAAATTTTGAGGCAAAAAATAGATTTTTTTGAAAAATTTACGCAAAAAATTTCTGCTGTGGAAATGGATTTATCTAATCCTTTGATGGTTACATTCTCGGGTTATCCATCTAAATATACGAAATCGCGAGTACTACAATTACACAATAAGCTTTTAGACACAAATAGTTGCGCGTCAAAAACCACCTGTTTATACGCTTACACCACCTTGTGGTAAGGGGTGTTATGTCTTTGTGCATTACACTGTGTGTAATTTTTTGTGTCATGGAAAATTAACCACATTCTGACACCGCAGCGTGATAGAAGACGAAAAATAAGAAGAAGGTGTCTCGGCGTTTTTCCCTGTTACTTCGAATTTCGTGGTTATGGGTCCTCAAAGACCTGAGGCCTTGATGTCAAAAAGGACCATTTTGTCAGGCTCATATCTTCTAAACCGCTAAGAATTTTGGTTTACTCGTGGAGGCAAAGTTGTAGCTCTCATCTTAAAAAATAATAATTGTGAAGACATAAAATCCATTCAGCCTTATCTTCAAGGTCAATATCGTTAAGGTCAAGTTTCCGTTATAATTTTTTCTCAGATTTTGGCCTACAGATATCAAACCGATCAAAATTGAATCAAACAACCAACTACAAAAATGTACCTTAGATCTCAATAAACAACTTTCTAGAACATGCGAACCTTGTAGAAATGGTTCTTAAAGGTCAAAATAGCAAAACAAATGCGATTTTTATTTTATTTTTTCGGTTTCTGCTCCATAGAAATTAAACCATTCAAATTTCAAGAAAACATTCAACCACAATAATGTAGCGAATATATCAGTATACAACTTTGTGGAACATCAGAGCACACTACAAACTGTTCTTAAAGGTCAAAATAGCAAAATACTTTAGAAAATATTCGATTTTTATACTTTTTTCTCCGATTCTGGTCCATAGATACCGAACCGTTCAAAATTCAAGAATACAAGCAACTACAAAAATGTACCTAAGATCTCAGGTAACAACTTCCTAGAACATATAAACATTTTAGGAACGGTCCTTCATGTTTAAAATTCACTAACAATTATATTATGGTTAATGCTCAGGTCTGGAAATAACAAACTGTTCAACACTCTAGACAATTTGAAAGGTTTGTTATTTACGGACCTGACCAGGAAAGAATGAGTAAAACTAATGCAATTTTGAGTATAAAGGGTCGTTCCTAGAATGTTCATATGTTCTAGGAAGTTGTTAACTGAGATCTTAGGTACATTTTTGTAGTTGCTATGGACCAGAATCGGATCTATGGACCAGAATCGGAGAAAAAAGTATAAAAATCGAATATTTTCTAAAGTATTTTGCTATTTTGACCTTTAATGTTCCGCATTGTTGTATACTGATATATTCGCTACATTATTGTGGTTGAATGTTTTCTTGAAATTTGAATGGTTTAATTTCTATGGAGCAGAAACCGAAAAATTAAAACAAAAATTGCATTTGTGTTGCTATTTTGACCTTTAAGAACCATTTCTACAGTGTTCGTATGTTCTAGAAAGTTGTTAATTGAGATCTAAGGTACATTTTTGTAGTTGGTTGTTTGATTCAATTCTGATCGGTTTGATATCTGTAGGCCAAAATCTGAGAAAAAATTATAACGGAAACTTGACCTTAACGATTTTGACCTTGAAGATAAGGCTGAATGGATTTGATGTCTTCACAATTATTATTCTTTAAGATGAGAGCTACAACTTTGCCTCCACGAGTAAACCAAAATTCTTAGCGGTTTAGAAGATATGAGCCTGAAAAAATGGTCTTTTTTGACATCAAGGCCTCAGGTCTTTGGGGGCCCATAACCGCGAAATTCGAAGCAGTGTTCGAAAATAAACACTATAATATCGTACCGTACCGTTCTGTACCGTACCAAGGTGGATAGGTACACTACGATAGTGTACCGCTCGGGAGCACAAACAGTAAAAAATATTTTAGTGATACTGTACCGGAACACAACGATAATCGTAGTGTACCGCATGCCGGAGCACTAAAAATCGTAGTGCTCCGACTGCGGAGCACTAAAAATCGTAGTGTTCCGACTGCGGAGCACTAAGAATTTTAGTGTTCCGACTGCCGGAGCACTAAAAATCGTAGTGCTCCGACTGCGGAGCACTAACAATTTTAGTGCTCCAACTGCGGAGGACTAAAAATTTTAGTGTTCCGACTGCCGGATCACTAAAAATCATAGTGCACCACGTGTTGGAACACTAAAAAATAATAAAGGTATTATGTTTTCTTAGGAAAATTAAATATTTGGTTAAATTTGATCAAATAAAAATTAAGATAAACTGTTACATCCATGTATGTTTAAATTAGTTAAACACATTGCGAAATATGGTCAAAATTATGAAAAACTATATTTAGTTTTTGTGGAATGAAGCAGAAAAATCGTTGTGCCGGAGCACTAAAAATCGTTTTGTACCACGTTTTGAAACTATAAGGTAATGAACCATACATTAATTTATTATGATTTCTGAGGAAATTAAATATTATATATATATATATATATATATATATATATATGTCCAGTAGATATTTTGGGGACAGTGAAATATTTGAACTTTGAACCGAAATTGTATTTCGTTGTAGTCTAAATTATATGTATTTTCCTAACTTTGACCAAAATTTGTATTATCCTTGCCCCCTGACCATTTTATATATCTTCTGCTTCATTTGAGGACATCATGGATGTCGTGGTAACTTTGAGACATAGTCCTCAAAATAATCACAGCAAATACTTAAAAATGGGTTGCCACCACATTCTTAATAATTTCTCGCTGAACTGAACGGCGTCAATTTGAAGTAAGTTGGCCTTTGAAATTATTATTATTTTCTTCTGTAAATTAATAATAAATGTGTCCCCGTACTCCATAATTTGCAATAATTATTACAAATTTTTACTAAAATTTAGTTTTTACTTTTTTATTGTTGCAAGAAATTTTGATTCTTCAGATTTTAACGAAATTGTTGCAAAATATCTAACATTACATATGTTTAATTGTTAAACGAAACAAAGATAATTTGTATTGATAGGGGTTGGTGTAAGTCAAATTAAAAAAAGTAAGAACGTCGTTAAGTTCGTCTGGGCCGAAATCGTGATACCCTCCTACGAATACCCTACCACGAGTTGTATTGAAGTTTCCTTAAGTTCATGAAGAAGCTAAATAACAAATTTCAGCAATTTCGGTAAAAAATACCGAAATTCGGGAGTTACCGCTCTATGGGGCCTACATGAAGGCGTGGACATATACAGACAAAATTCTGGGGGAAAGTTTAATACCCCAAATGAAGACTAAATACCAAATGTCAGCCATTTCGGTAGATTTTTGCGGCCACAACCTTCAAAATACTGGAAATTGGGAGGTACCGTTCTATGGGGACTATATGAAGGCGTGGTCCTATACGGACAAAATGCTTTTTTATCCCCAACGTAGACTATGTACCGAATTTCAGCTATTTCGAAGAGATAATGAAGCTAAAACCTTCAAAATACAGAAAATGTGGTGTACCGTACTATGGGGGCTATATGAAGCAGTATCCATATACAGACAAATATATGGAAAAAAGTTTTGTTCCCCAAATGAAGACTAAACACCAATTTTCAGCCATTTCGGTGGAATATTGAGGCCACAACCTTTAAAATGCCGAAAATTGGGAGGTACCGTTCTGTGGAGGCTACACAAATGCGTGGGCCTATAACGACAAATTTAGGGGGGGGAAGTTGAACATCACCAGCGAAGACCAAAAACCAAATTTTAGCCATTTCGGTGGATTATTGAGGTCAAAATCTTTAAAATACCGAAAATCGGGAGGTACCGTTCTATGGGACCTGTATGAAGGCATTGACCTACATATATCGGCAAAGTTAGAGGGGATAGTTGAATACCCTCAACAAAGACTAAATACTAAATTTCACTTAAATGAATTATTGTGGCCACAACCTTCAAAATACCGAAATTTTT
This sequence comes from Musca autumnalis, assembly GCF_047663935.1. Lineage (NCBI taxonomy): Eukaryota > Metazoa > Arthropoda > Insecta > Diptera > Muscidae > Musca > Musca autumnalis. The sequence goes on from NW_027411644.1 coordinate 189,571,210, forward strand.
GAGGTACCGACCTATGGGGGCTATATGAAGGCGTGGACCTATACCAACAAATTTCAGATTGAAAGTTGTATGCCCCAAGTGAAGGCTAAATAACAAATTCTAGCCATTTTGGTGAATTATGGCCGCAACCTTCCAAATACCGAAAATCGGGAGGTGTCGTTCTGTGGGGGATATATAAAGGCGTGAACCTATACCGACAAATTTCTGGAGGAAAGTTTTGTACGCCCAACGAAGTGTAAATACCAAATTTCAGCCATTTCGGTGAGGTAATAGCTAAAAATTGCGAGCTGTATCTTGATTTCAACAGACGGACGGACGGACATGGTTATATCGACTTAGAATTTTTACCCGATCAGGAATATATGTACTTTATGGGGTCTCCGATGATTATTTTGATGCGTTACAAGCGGAATGAAAAATTTAATTATACCCTCCTTTGTGGAGGGTATAAAAACTAGACGTACATAGTTGTATAACAAAAAAATTTAAAAATGATTACTTTTCCTGTATTTTTTTAGTGGAATAAATTTTTGTTGAATGGAGCGTAACTAAAAATGTAATGTCTAGACCAATTTTTTACGAATTAATTTGGAACTTATAGATTAGATGCAACTAGCCGCAACTCTTGCTGACAAATGGTCTGAAAAATAACTTAAATCCTCAAAATCCCCAAAATCTGGCGGTACAGTTATATGGGGACTATATCAAAACGTAGAATATGATCACACTTTTTGGCTGATAAGATGTATGTCCACATAGAACCTCCAATGTCAAAATTCAGCTTATTTGGTCTGAAAATGTGTATATGAGGGGAAATGCTAAAACGTATACTTATGTCCACAATATTTGGTGGAGAAAGAACACCAAATTACACCTAATTTGGGAGCTACACCAATATATTATCCGATGTTGTTCACATTTGTTCCATTATTTCCCACAAACACATACTGAGTTTGTCAACATATCTCAGTTCGGTGCTGCTAGACCAGTGATTTCGACAACTGTATGTCGTAAGCATCTCCAAACATGGACCAATATTTACAATTTTCCGTATAGGACTGACAACACGCAGTACCAAATTACAGCAATATCGCAATCGTGTTCTTTCGTACCGGATTGACCCGAAACCATAGTCTTTTTGTTCGATAATGGCACTGAAATCTCAAAAAATACCGAAAATCAGGAGGTACTATTCTATGTGGGCTATATGAAGATTTCTGGTGGAAAGTTTTTACCTCCAACGAAGAAACCCTTCAAAATACAGAAAATCGGAAGGTACAGATATTAGAACGGGGATCAGTATAGCCCATTTTCACCACAAAACATCCTAGAAGTTATAGAACTTCTATACCAAATTATAAAGCTCTATTCTAAATATTGCAGGCTTTATATTGATTTCAACAGACAGACGGAATGACGAGGCTATATCGACTTAGAATTTTATCCGGATCAAGAATATAGCTAATGCCAAAATTATAGCTAATTCGGTCTGAAAATTGAGCTAAAAAAACTTTCGGGCGTTCCGCTATATGGGAGCTATTCTAAAAAGTGGGCCTATGTTAATTGTAATGGAGAAGTTTCTTTACCACTAGCAAATTCTGTCAGAATATGTAGCGAAAACTTCAAAATACTTGTACATAGGTATTACATAGATGCAATACAAATCGTAGGCCTATATAGCAAATTTTCGAACTTGACCTGCCTGCAAACAAAAGAGGCATCTGCGCAAACTTTTAATCTTCTATAGAATCGAAGACCCATTAAAAAGACTTCTATAGAATATAAGGCACCATAAGATGTCTTCTGTAGAATAGAGGACGCCTTAAGTGGTCTTCTATAGAATAGAAATCACCTTAAGAAGTCTTCTATAGAATAGAAGACGCCTTAAGAGGTCTTCCATAGAATATAAGACGCCTTAAGAGGTCTTTTATAGAATAGTAGACGCCTGAAGAGGTCTTCTATATACGCCTAAAGGGGTCTTTTACAGAATAGAAGATGCCTTAAGAGGTCTTCTACAGAATAGAAGATGCCATAAGAGGTCTTTTATGGAATAGAAGACTTATTAAGAGGTCTTCAATACAATAGAAGACGTCTTAGGAGGTCTTCTATACAATAGAAGACGCCCTAAGAAGCCTTCTATATAATAGAAGACGCCTTAAGAGGTCTTCTATAGAATAGAAGACGCCTTAAGGGGTCTTTTACAGAATAGAAGATGCCTTAAAAGGTCTTCTATAGAATAAAAGACACCTAAAGAGGTCTTTCACAGAATAGAAGAGATCTTCAATATAATAGAAGACGTCTTAGGAGGTCTTCTATAGAATAGAAGACGCCTTAAGAGGTCTTCCATACAATAGAAGACGTCTTGGGAGGTCTTCTATACAATAGAAGACGCCTTAAGAAGCCTTCTATAGAATAGAAGACGCCTTAAGAGGTCTTTTATAGAATAGAAGACATCTTAGGAGGTCTTCTATACAACAGAAAGGTCTTCTATAGAATAGAAAACGTCTTAAGAGGTCTTCAATACAATAGAAGACGTCTTAGGAGGTCTTCTATACAATAGAAGCCTTCTATAGAATAGAAGACGCCTTAAGAGGTCTTCTATAGAATAGAAGACGTCTTAAGAGGTCTTCTATAGAATAGAAGACGTCTTAAGAGGTCTTCTATAGAATAGAAGACGTCTTAAGAGGTCTTCTATAGAATAGAAGACGTCTTAAGAGGTCTTCAATACAATAGAAGACGTCTTAGGAGGTCTTCCATTCTTAGGATGTCTTCTATATAATAGAAGACGCCTTAAGAGGTCTTCCATACAATAGAAGGCGCCTTAAGAGGTCTTCTGTACAATAGAAGACGCCTTAAAAGGTCTTCTGTGCAATAGAAGACGCCTTAAGAGGTCTTCTGTGCAATAGAAGACGCCTTAAGAGATCTTCTATACAATAGAAGACGCATTAAGAAGTTTTCTATACAATAGAAGACGCATTAAGAGGTCTTCCATACAATAGAAGGCGCCTTAAGAGGTCTTCTGTACAATAGAAGACGCCTTATGAGGTTTTCTATACAATAGAAGACGCATTTAGAGGTTTTCTATACAATAGAAGACGCATTAAGAGGTCTTCTATATAATAGAAGACGCATTAAGAGGTCTTCTATAGAATAGAGGATCACTTAAGAGGTCTTCTATAGAAGACGACTTAAGAGGTCTTCTATAGAAGGCGCCTTAAGAGGTCTTCTATAGAAGGCGCCTTAAGAGATCTTCTATAGAATAGAAGGCGCCATAAGAGTTCTTCTATACAATAGAAAACGCCTTAAGAAGTCTTCTACAGAATAGAAAACGCCTTAAGAGGTCTTCTATAGAATAGAAGACGCCTAAAGAGGTCTTCTATAGAATAGACAGACTAAAAGACGTTTAATTGGCATCTTCTACAGATGCCAATCGACATAAGATTCTAATAATAAAGATCACAACACCAAATAGTTATATAAATTTATTTGAAGGGTCTGAGATGCTTCATACTTATGCCCATCGCCCGAATTCAAGTCCACCTCTTGGATCGGCTGAAATTATTGCCATAAAAAGTCCTTGGGGCCCAGGTCACATCAATACTTCCGGAAATATGGGTTTTGATCGTCAACAGCTCTCCAAAATATGTTTAGAATGAATGGCTAAGTCTCGTTTTCGGCAACCCTCGGATAGGTCAGCAAGATTTACCATAGGCATCTCAACAACAAGTCCATACTTCACTAGATATTAGAGCGTATTTCCTTAAGAGTTTCCTTTGTGATGTAATCCGTTGTATTGGTTTTCTTCGCTTTAAGAAAATAATGAAATAAGAATTATGTTAGATATATGCCAGTGCCAACCAATCATACACTTTACCTGTAGAAGATATGGATTCCCTTCAAAAATGCCTCAAAACAATTAATTGTAATCAAAAGAAATAAACTTATGCGCTTTTGTTTTGACACTTGAGAGAAATTCAGAGCCATTTACATTTGTTTATTTACGTCGTCACAAAAATGACACAATAAACAAGGTAGTTGCATCGGCAAATTGCAACAAAAATGTGCAAAAATTTTAAACAATTGGTCTGTTCCAGTACTGCAAGAATCTACTAATTTTTACTATTATTTTCGATAACATAAAGGAAAAAGTGTTATCGTAGTAAAAAATAGTAGCTTCTTGCAGGTTCTGGAACAGAGCAAATATGAAAAAATGATTTGGCTTTTCAATACAAAGTTCATCCTAATAAAACAATTATTATTAGTTATGATCAAGGCATATTTATAGATAGTAGATGCATAAATTACAACAACTAACAAATTTACAAAAACAACATTGTTGTTATTGGAAATAAAATGTCAAGGAAAATATGGAATAATAGGATCGCTCTGAAAATTTTCTCAGGAAAACCACAAAAATATTTTCAAAATCCTATAAAATAAAACAAATTTAAATCAAAATGTAAATAAAAAGCATTCAGAGCTGTTTATAAAACGCATATATCCAGTTTACATTTACTCAATTTCAACTGTAAATTCCATTGCTCAAACGTCAAATGAAATCCAGTTGATTTCAGATGAGTTTTCACTTTACGTATACGCAAAGAAATTGACAGATGAAATCCGTAATTCGTAATTCAAACCAGCTATGAGGATGAAAAGAAGTATTTTATTTTTAAGTTTAACAGTCCATTCGTGAATATTCTGCAGAAATTCAATTCTCGCGGAATAGCTTTCTCTCGAGAAGACATTCCTCCAATCTAATGCTAAGTTTACGTTTACGAAATCCACTCGATTTCATCTGTCAATTCCATAGCTCAAACGTCAAATGAAGTCTTATCTGAAATCCATTGGATTTCATTTGACGTTTAACCTATGGATTTGACAGATGAAATCGAGTGGATTTCGTAAATGTTAATAGTGCGGTTACACTACAGTTTTTTGCCGGGTTAACCCACTTTATGAGGATTTATTGCTTAATCTGGTCAAATCTGACCAGATTTGCCATACAAAAATTAAATCCTCTCACGACTGGGTTTATTTAAAATCCGGCACAAATCCACCAAAAATACAGTGTTGTATTCGGTATTTGTGCAAAAAAAAATCCAACTCTACTCAAAAAGTACCATAAGTTGCAACTGTTTTTGCAACAGAATTTGTCGTGTTTTACACGTTTACGATTGGTCGCATGAGATTTTATGGAGTTAATAAATCTAAAGTTATTTGAAAATCATAAAATTACTTATTTTTTAAATTAGACACTTTTTTAACAATGAGTACGCTTGATACCATGATACAAACATGTATCCCTGTGTGTAAAATATACCAATATGAGCAAAGAGGGGACGATGTCTCATACGAAAAATTGTAAAAGTGTAAAACACGACTTTATTAGTTATTTTGTATGTATACGTAAACAAACATCAGCTGACAGTTTATATCCTCGAAAAGCTAAGTGTAACCAGCAAAGATTAACCCACTGGATCTATTAAACCCAGTGGGTTAACCTTCAATAGTGTAACCGGGGTATAATACCCCGTTTATATATAACCGGATTTAACAAACCGACTGGGTTTTAAATGTCAATTCCATTGCTTATATTTCAAACAAATCCTCTCAAAGAAGGTTAACCCTGCAAAAAGCTCTAATATAAACAGCATATAACTTAGCATAAAATGACATGCCTAAAATAATTATTGTATTTTACAGCACTGGAGTGCCTATTGTTAAGAAAATGTGAAGTGTTCGCATTTTTTGGACAAAGTAAACAAATTAAATGAAATAAACTACATCGTTATGTATAAAACGGCGTTTGCACGAGAGTTTTTTGCGCGTTAATCTTTTTTATGAGGATTTATTTCACGTTTATAGCTCATTTAGACTAATACCCCGTTTAGACTATGCTTGGTTTAGCAAATCCAGTGGATTGAAGTTGTCATTTTCATACAATATATGTCAAATAAATCGGGAAAATACACTTAATCATCGTGTAAGTGCATAGTCTAAACAAAGTTTTACCATAATCCTCATTCGGATTTAATAAATCCAATGCAAATCTCGTTGCATTTAGATATACCTTTGGAGGATTTAAATGGCAATCAGCTAATTTTAGTTAGTCATAGGACAATTACCAAGGTAGATGCATCAGACCATCTGATCGAAATGAAACGTCAAAAGATGTTGTTGTAATACTACATTTACAATATCGAGTAGATTTCAACTGTCAATTCCTTTATGTATACGTCAAAAATCGATTGGATTCCATTTGACGTTTAAGCAATGGAATTGACAGTTGAAATCGAGTGGATTTCGTAAATGTAAACCAAGCCTAAGTTAAATTCGCTTCAAAAAAGGTTAAATTTCAAATTTATTGTTTGGTATTGAAAATGTTAGCATATTATGCTGTCTATGCTAACTAATTACCAAACAAATAATTGGCCTGTTCCCGTACTTTATATAGTGGTAAAAGTCGTAAAAGTTGTAAAAGTCGTAAACGATTTTCATATAAATTTTGTGTACGGGAACGCAAAATGTGTAAAAGTGGTAAAAGTTGTAAAAACTTTTTAGTTCTGGAACAGAGCAAGACAAATTTATAGAAGGTATGTGCATGAATTACAACAACTAAAAAATTTACAAAAACAACATTGTTGTTATTGAAAATTAATTGTCAAAGAAAATATTGAATATTAGGGTCTCTCCAAAATTTTTTCAGGAAACACATAAATACATTTTGAAAATCCTCTAAAATAGAACAAATTTGAATCAAAATGTAAATATAACGCATTCAGAACTCTCGTATGCAATTTTTATTACACGTTTACGATGAAAATAAGTATTTTATGTTAGCAAATTTCGAAGTTTCAAATTTCATGAATAGACCCTATTACATTTTGAAATCTAAATTTACAAAAAAGTAAGAATACAGCTGGTTGTCACTTCTACCTTTAGTAAATATGCCTTGGAACAGAGCTAATTATTTTATCGTTTAGAGATCGTAAATATTATGCTATGTTTACATTTACGAAATCCACTCGATTTCATCTGTCAAATCCATAGGTTAAACGTCAAATGAAATCCAATGGATTTCAAATGAGATTTCATTTGACGTTTGAGCTATGGAATTGACAGATGAAATCGAGTGGATTTCGTAAATGTAAACTTAGCATTGTACTACGTTTAGACTTATAAATCCACTCGATTTCAAATGTCAATTTCATAGTGTACAGGTCAAATAAATCACAATTTTAAATCCACTCGATTTCTTTGACATATACGATATGGAATTGACATTTTATATCGAATGGATTTCGTAAGTCTAAACGTACTATTAGTCTTGGTTGATTAAAACTAGCTTTGTATATCAAAGTAAATTTAATTTTTCCTCCTTGTTTACAAATTTTGAAATGTTAAATTATTTTTATTATAGCAATTCTCCTATGCATCTACCTAGTTTCTAGTACCAGCTTGCAACTTTTTGTATTTTCTAGCAACATGTTGTAAAAAACAGAGTTGTATACGAGGATTTATGCCGAGTTTAAAACAAATCCACTCAACACGAGGATTTATTATTGTTTGGTAAATCTGGTGGATTAGGGCCGGATTTAGCAAATAAAACTTGATAATGAGCTAAATCCGGCTAATGAAGTCTAAAACGCCTGTAAGACTATGTTTACATTTACGAAATCCACTCGATTTCATCTGTCAGTTCCTTTGTGTATACGTCAAATGAAAACTCATCTGAAGTCGATTGGATTTCATTTGACGTTTGAGCAATGGAATTGACAGTTGAAATCGAGTGGATTTATAAGTCTAAACGTACTATTATGCTTGATTTAGCAAATCCAGTGTGAAATAAAACCAGATAATTGCTAAATCCAGCGTAGTCTAAGTCCCAATTTACATTAGGCGAGTTTACTTGCGGCAATTGTCAGTTTGTGGGTGAGAGAGGGTGTTGAGAGGCAAAGGGTTACCATGTACCTCACCTCTCTCTCCATCAAACTGACAATTGCCGCAAGTAAACTCGCCTAATGTAAATTGGGACTAACTGGACTTTTATAGGCTGTTTATATTATAGCTTTTTGCACGGTTAACCTTCTTTATGAGGATTTATTTGAAATATAAGCGATGGAATTGACATCTAAATGGTCTATTACGCTATGAAATTGACATTTGAAACCCAAACTCACTGGGTTAACCCGGTTAAATACAAACGGGGTATAATACTCCGGTTACACTATTGAAGGTTAATCTTTGCTGGTTACACTTAGCTTTTCCAGAATATAAACTGTCAGCTGATGTTTGTTTATGAGTACATAAAAAATAACACATAAAAAAAAAAAAAAAAAATACTTTCCAAAAATTAAAATGGTAATGGTACAACACGTATTTAAACAGTATTGTGATTGATTGGAAAACAAAAATATGTGATTAAATGCATAAATAGCGAGCAAAGAAAACATTTACGGAAAATGTAATAAAGTCGCGTTTTACACTTTTACGATTTCTCGTATGAGATATCGTCCACTCTTTCCTCATATTAGTATATTTTACACACGTACAAATTTTTCAATAAAGAAAATTGTATTTTTTGTATATTTTTATAATACAAGCAGCTATGTTTTGTTCTTTCATATTTCTGTGAAGTACTAGTGTAAAATGTGAACAAAGGCATAGAGATTTCCGTCATATTTATTCCCAAAATAGTGTTGACAAATTACCGATAATATCGATAGCAATCTATATTTTTAAACATGATATCGAAAATATCATTGTCAGTTTTAAATGACAGCTTTGTTGTTGCTTGCTAGTGTGACCGTTCATTTTTGTCATTCATCATGTAACCACAAAATATTTTGTGGTTGCTGGACGGTTGGACAGTTTTCGATAATTGCAAAAAAGCATCATTCAAAACTGACAATGTGTACTGTACTTAATGTTGAGAATATCGATGATTTACCAGCTCTAATATGTGCAGCTGATCGAACATAAGCTGTGTTCCTTGACATGGTCTCGGGCCACACTATAGTAATTTCACTGAAATTTTGACACGAAATTATGAGTCTCTAGATCGAGTTCCATAGTGGAGTAAAATCATAAAAATACAGTAGTGAGGAATTCGAGCTAAGAACGCATAATTTCATAAATTTTTTTAATGAAATTCACACTAGTGTGGACTGGGACTTATAGGCCGGATTTAGCGCATTTGCAGGTTTTATTTGCTAAATCCGCCCAAAATCTACCAGTAGTGCGATTCTGTAACTCTCTACCGATGGAATTAACGACAAATGTCGATATTTGTCGGTAATAGCTATTCTGTACACACATTTTACCGATTTTTATGTCGGTAATTATCGAAAATCATCGGTCAGTTACCGACGAAAAAAAAGGAATCGCACATACACACATATACAATAACACAAACACACGCACACAATAGCCCTGTTCCTTTACGTGCAAGAATCTTCAAGTTTTGCAACTTTTTACTCGAAAAGCATTCCTTTACTTCAGACACCATACAATTCATATGGAAGTAGATTACAACTTTTGCTACTTTAGCCAGTTTTACAATTTTCAAAAGTAAAGGAACAGACCAAATATATTCATTCAGAAAAATAGGAACTTCAACACAAATGTGTATCAAATAACTTAAATTAATTCCAAATACATAATTATTGCAAGTTGTTTAACTATTTATTTTCGCTTTTGTCATCGTTTGAGTAATTTTGTTTTTCTACAACACACACAAACAATGAACCGGAATGTTGTATCCGAAAATTGTTCTCATCCTATTGTTGATCGCTACCAAGAGTTGAAAGTGGCTGAGTTTACAATCTAACATTATTTTGTAAAATATGTTCAGTTTTTAATACATTTTCAACTGCAAGTAGAGCCTTTTGTTCTAAAACCCCACTAATGCTTGGGTTACATTTACGAAATCCACTCGATTTCATCTGTCAATTCCTTTGTGTATACGTCAAATGAAAACTCATCTGAAATCGATTGGATTTCGTTTGACGTTTAAGCAATGGAATTGACAGTAGAAATCGAGTGGATTTCGTAAATGTAAACATAGTATAAAAGAGCTTGTTTTAAATGTTTTGTACTAAATTGTGTAAATAGGTATGTACGATAACCCAAAAGTTTTTACAAATTTGCACAAACTTTTACAAAATGCTGTTCGATAACAAACTTGTAAAGTAAAAGAGAGCGAATTTGGAGACAATTGTGAGAGAATTTTGGAGAGTTCTATTTACAAGTTTTTGAAAGGAAAATGTTTCTTGTAAGAATTTGCAAGTTTGATCAGCTGATTTAAATTCGAATGTTTTGTGGCGGACTGACTTCTTGGCAAAAACATAAACCAACGTTTGTTTATAAAATAAATAGAAATAAAAAAGGGAAAAAATTAATAAATTATGGAAAACGATAGCGTAAGTACACACTTATTTTGTAGTTTGTGGTGACTATTTTTTTATTTTAAAGGTATTAAATCCCAGCAAAAAGCGGTGCATTAATGGAGTAGGAGATACACAATCTAGACGGCCAGGTATTCCCAACGATATCAATAAATATATATGCCAAATATCGCACTGCGTTCCATTTTCCTCTTATTGCTCATATTTTTCTAATTTTAAATGAAAAATAAAAAATTGGTAAACACCTTCAATTGTTTAATTCAATCTTTTCCGCCAACTTCTTCTTCTTGTTTATTAAATCATCTGACTTCTTCAAAGTATTTGCAAATTGCTGTTCGATAACAATCTGCAAATTTTTAGTTTCGAGAGAGTAAAATTAGTGGAGAGAGGTTACTGAGAACTTGCTGAGTACTTGCAGGTACTTTTCACTTGCGAAGTTATCGTACAGACCTAATTGTTCTCATCCTATTGTTGATCGCTACCAATAGTTGAAAGTGGCTGAGTTTACAAACTAACACTAGGTCTGTTCGTTTACTCAATAATTTGTACAAATTTGTACAAGTCCCGTTACCTCTTGTAATCGACTAACCCTGCGTTTACAAAAGACAGGACAGTTGACTTCGTGTATTGATTGTCAAAAACCAAAAACTTGCCTCCGTGACGTAGGCGTACAGACAACTGCAAAAACTGTTGTAAAATTATGAATGAAAACTATAGATTTCTTTTTGCTTTCCGTTCACATATTTTGTTTTGTACATATTCTTTTATTTTCAACACATTTAAATTATCACCTCACTTCTTTTTCACAAAAATGTCAAAACTTTGTTAACCTTATGCTTGGTTTACATTTACGAAATCCACTCGATTTCAACTGTCAATTCCTTTGCGTATACGTCAAATGAAAACTCACCTGAAATCCATTGGATTTCATTTGACGTTTGAGCTATGGAATTGACAGTTGAAATCGAGTGGATTTCGTAAATGTAACCAAGCATTACTTGATTATTGTGATATGTTTGAAATCATCAAAAAATAAATGTAAACAGCGAGGTGTATTTCAAGATTTCGCGAAATCCAGAGGATTTTGAAGCGTGAGTATAGGTAACTTGTTTCGAAAACTAAAGTTTGGACGTGTTTCATTCGCACACCTTTTCGTTTCGACATACAGAAACATTCAGTAATGGGTACTTTACACGATATGTTTTTTACATATGAGTTGTCACTTCTCCCATACAAAATGTATATGCAAAGTGACAACTCATATGTAAAAGACATATCGTGTAAAGTACCCATAAATAACATCTTCCAAATGTATTTTATAGCACGGGTTCACTACAGCTTTTTGTCGGGTTATAGTAAGTTTACATATAACCAGATTTAACAAACCCACTGGGTTTTAAATGTTAATTCTATTGCTTATATGTCAAGCAAATCCTCATACTAAAGGCTAACCCGGCAAAAAGCTCTAGTGTGTACGGCGTTTTAACCCACTTCATGAGGATTTATTGCTTAATCTAGTCAAATCTGACCAGATTTGCCCTACAAAAATTAAATCCTCTCACGGCTGTATTCGATGTATGTGCAAAAAAATTCAACTATGCTCAAAAAGTACGAAAAGTTGCAACTGTTTTTACAACAAATTTTGTCGTGTTTTACTCTGTTCGTACCCCTTTAGTTCGATTTTCAAAAATATCAGCCTATATCACTCTTACACATTAACAGCGAGACCAACGTTGCACACCAATACTCATACCTTAATTCTAAAAAAATACAGATTCCAGCACTATACCTTCACCCTACAACAAATTGAGTACCATTAGGCACTTTTCGTATACTTATGGTACGTATTTCGACGACATATCTCAACCCTACACTGACATGAATACAAAATAATAACAGTAATCGTAATTCGAAATCTCAAGATTCCAGCTATATCCATTCGTGCAATTCCAAACTCAGTACCATTTCCTATTCTTCGTACCCAAAAGTAAGATTTTCGAAAACTGCCTCAGTCCTTTAATTTTACAGTAATCTTAATTCCGAATTTTAGGACTCCAGCTCTATCCGTTAAACCAAATCCAAATTGTACCAAATTTAGAACATATTAGAACTTTAGTACACATAAGTACGAATTTTCCTTCTTCAAACCAACAGGCCTACAATAATCATAATTTCAAATTGCAGGATTCCTGCTCCATCCGTTCACCCCAAATCCATATTGTACCATATTTAGTACCATTTAGTACTTATCTTACCCATAAGTACGAATTTCCAAAACTTCCTCAATCCTACACTCCAACAGTAATCTTATAGCACGGTTACACTACAGCTTTTTGCCGGGTTAACCCACTTCATGAGGATTTATTGCATAATCTGGTCAAATCTGACCAGATTTGCCATACAAAAATTAAATCCTCTCACGACTGGGTTTATTTTAAATCCGACACAAATCCACCAAAAATACAGTGTTGTATTCTGTATTTGTGCAAAAAAAATCCAACTCTACTCAAAAAGTACTGTTTTTGCAAGAGAGTTAGTCGTGTTTTACACGTTTACGATTGGTCACATGAGATTTTATGGAGTTAATAAATCTAAAGTTATTTGAAGATCATAAAATTATTTATTTTTTACATTAGACACTTTTTTAACAAAAAGTACGCTTGATACCATGATACAAAACTGTATCCCTGTGTGTAAAATATACCAATATGAGCAAAGAGGGGACGATATCACATACGAGAAATTGTAAAAGTGTAAAACATGACTTTATTAGTTATTTTGTATGTATACGTAAACAAACATCAGCTGACAGTTTATATCCTCGAAAAGCAAAGTGTAACCAGCAAAGATTAACCCACTGGATCTATTAAACCCAGTGGGTTAACCTTCAATAGTGTAACCGGGGTATTATTTCCAAATCTATCCGTTTACTAAAATCCAAATTGTTCCGAAGTATGCATTGCCACCACTCCCTCAGTCATACACTTCAACGGTAAACTTAATTCCGACTTTCAGGAGTCCAGCTCTATCTTTTAACTCAAATCCAAGTTGCACCAAATTTAGTACTGTTCATACCATAAGTACGAATTTCCAAAACGCCCACAATCCCACACTCCAACAGTAGCCTTAATTCAAAACTTCAGGATTCCAGCTCTATTCGTTCACCCATATCCAATTTGTAATAAATTTATTACCACTTAGTGCTTTCCGTATCAATAAGTACGAATTTCCCACACCACCTCAATCCTACACTTCAAAAGTAATCCTAATTCCAAATTTCAGGATTCCAGCTATATCCGTTCACCCAAATCCAAATTGTACCAAATTTAGTACCATTTAGTACTTCTCCTATCCATAAGTACAAATTTCTAAAACTTCCTCAATCCTGCAGTAGAACAGTAATCTTATTTCCAAATTTCAAGTTTCCAGCTCTATTCATTCACTCAAATCCAAATTGTACCAAATTTAGAACCATTTAGTACTTCTCGTACACATAAGTACAAACATCCATATTTAGTACCCTGTAGTATTTTTCGTACCTTTCTAGGACGGCTTTCCAAAAACCCCTTTACACAAAAACAAATTGTAGCAAATTCTGAAACATTTAGTACTTTTCATTTACAAAGTCATCTATCTGCATATGCTAACTCCACACACAAACAGTGACTCTACACCCGATACCAAATTTAGAACGATTTAGTACTTTTCGTATATGTATGGTATGCACGTACTTCTTAAACCACCTCCATATACGCTACACAGCAACACTCACCCTGATAACCACTTATATCAATTCTACACTAACATTCACAGTTTATACAGTTGGCCATTCAGCCCAAACTAGTTAGCCCTGACTATTTAGTTTGCTGTCAAATACATAAAATACAAAGGAAATCAAATCACAATAATGAACAATCTATTATGTTTGTTGTCAAATGTTGTTAACAGAACTCTGAATGGCCAACTGTATAAACTGTGCTAACATTAATAGTCAGGGCTAACTAGTTTGGGCTGAATGGCCAACTGTATAAACTGTGATTAATACCAAATAATAACAGTAATATTAAGTCAAAATTCGTCCAATAACAAATTGTACCAAACTAAGTACCGTTAAGTCCTCTTCGTACGATTTTCCAAAACTACCTCAATCCTTCACTCCAACAGTAACCTTAACTCCAAATAACAGGATTCCAGCGCTATTCGTGCACTCAAATCAAAATTGTACTATTTAGTACCAGTTGGTACAATTTGTGCCAATATGTACAAATTTCAAAAACTACCTACATGTCTCAATCCTACACTCCAACAGTAGTTTTACCAAATCCAAGGGTTCCAGCTCTATCCGTCCACCAAAATCCAAATTGTTCCAAATGTAGTACCACTTAATACTTTTCGTACCCATAATTATGAATTTCCAAAACTTCTTCAGTCCTAAAATCCAACAGTAATCCTAATTTCATATTTCAGACCTCAAGCGCTATCCGTTTACTATAAGTACGAATTTCCAAAACTACCTTTATCCTACACTCCAACTGATTTCCAATTCCAAATTTAAGGATTCCAGGTCTATTCGTTCACTCAAATCCAAATTGTACCAAATTTATTACCATTTAGTACTTTTCGTACGCTCATGGTTTTCAAAAACCCTTTGGAACATTTTTTTTACTCTTCATCAGTGACCTTCAGTCCAAATTTGAGAAATCAAGCTCTATTCCGTTTGAACTGTATCAAAACATTCCGTGACAGAACTAGTCCACATTGCACTACTTCCAATTTATTTTGCTGGGTATGTAAACGTAGGTTGTCATAAAAATTATTATGCAAAATACTTATTTTTTTTAATTGCTATAAATCTATAAAATTGTTTATATTAATAACCCAGTTTGTTGTGTTGGCATACACCATATACACAATTCGAACGCAGGCAAAAAATAAAACAAGCGACAAAGAGTTCTTCATGTGTCAAAACAATGGCGCTAAAGTTTTTTTTTTGTGGAATAAACAAATTTTGTAAAATGTTCTTGTTTTACACGAATATAGATCGATTTTCTCGCCTTTGCGAAAGTGTAGAGCGCTGATTTTTTAATGAGGAATTCTTTACTATATATGCAACGCGTCTACGAAAAAATAGGTCTGTATCTCATGTGGGGACTATGAATGCCTAAATTATTACGAATATAGACGCCGAACAAAATTTAGTTACAATAACTAAAACCTAGGACAACAAAACAAATACTTGGATATTTGTTTACGAGGAGCCTTTCAACACAATTTTCTCCATTCTATAAGGTAAGAGGATAATTTTCGTTTAGGATGACTAGTCCAATGTTTCACGAAATGTAAAATGTTTCCTTTACCTAGGAGGACAAACATATGAAGAAGACACCGAATATATCGGACCAGTCATGGGGAACCAGAGAGCCTGCTTTTAGAAATGGGAGCTAACTTTCATCCGTGGACAAGGACAATAAAAAAGGATTTCTGTTCCTGATCCATTTATATTTTAACATATGTACATATGTATTTTCGTCAATAAATAAAAATCATGAAATCGTAGGGTATCTTCTATAGAATAGAAGATCCCGTAGTGTATCTACTATAGAATAGAAGATGCCGTAGGGTATCTTCTATAGAATAGAAGATGCCGTAGGGTATCTTCTATAGAATAGAAGATGCCGTAGGGTATCTTCTATAGAATAGAAGATGCCGTAGGGTATCTTCTATAGAATAGAAGATGCCGTAGGGTATCTTCTATAGAATAGAAGATGCCGTAGGGTATCTTCTATAGAATAGAAGATGCCGTAGGGTATCTTCTATAGAATAGAAGATGCCGTAGGGTATCTTCTATAGAATAGAAGATGCCGTAGGGTATCTTCTATAGAATAGAAGATGCCGTAGGGTATCTTCTATAGAATAGAAGATGCCGTAGGGTATCTTCTATAGAATAGAAGATGCCGTAGGGTATCTTCTATAGAATAGAAGATGCCGTAGGGTATCTTCTATAGAATAGAAGATGCCGTAGGGTATCTTCTATAGAATAGAAGATGTCGTATAAAATAGAAGATGCCGTAGGGTATCTTCTATAAAATAGAAGATGCCGTAGGGTATCTTCTATAGAATAGAAGATGCCGTAGGGTATCTTCTATAGAATAGAGGATGCCGTAGGGTATCTTCTATAGAATAGAGGATGCCGTAGGGTATCTTCTATAGAATAGAGGATGCCGTAGGGTATCTTCTATAAAATAGAGGATACCGTAGGGTATCTTCTATAGAATAGAGGATGCCGTAGGGTATCTTCTATAGAATAGAGAATGCCGTAGGGTATCTTCTATAGAATAGAAGATGCCGTAGGGTATCTTCTATAGAATAGAAGATGCCGTAGGGTATCTTCTATAGAATAGAAGTGGCCGTAGGGTATCTTCTATAGAATAGAAGATGCCGTAGGGTATCTTCTATAGAATAGAAGATGCCGTAGGGTATCTTCTATAGAATAGAAGATGCCGTAGGGTATCTTCTATAGAATAGAGGATGCCGTAGGGTATCTTCTATAAAATAGAGGATACCGTAGGGTATCTTCTATAAAATAGAGGATACCGTAGGGTATCTTCTATAGAATAGAGGATGCCGTAGGGTATCTTCTATAGAATAGAAGATGCCGTAGGGTATCTTCTATAGAATAGAAGATGCCGTAGGGTATCTTCTATAGAATAGACGATACCGTAGGGTATCTTCTATAGAATAGAAGATGCCGTAGGGTATCTTCTATAGAATAGACGATACCGTAGGGTATCTTCTATAGAATAGAAGATGCCGTAGGGTATCTTCTATAGAATAGAAGATGCCGTAGGGTATCTTCTATAGAATAGAAGATGCCGTAGGGTATCTTCTATAGAATAGAAGATGCCGTAGGGTATCTTCTATAGAATAGAAGATGCCGTAGGGTATCTTCTATAGAATAGAAGATGCCGTAGGGTATCTTCTATAGAATAGAAGATGCCGTAGGGTATCTTCTATAGAATAGAAGATGCCGTATGGTATCTTCTATAGAATAGAGGATGCCGTAGGGTATCTTCTATAAAATAGAGGATACCGTAGGGTATCTTCTATAGAATAGAGGATGTCGTAGGGTATCTTCTATAGAATAGAAGATGCCGTAGGGTATCATCTATAGAATAGAAGATGCCGTAGGGTATCTTCTATAGAATAGAAGTGGCCGTAGGGTATCTTCTATAGAATAGAAGATGCCGTAGGGTATCTTCTATAGAATAGACGATACCGTAGGGTATCTTCTATAGAATAGAGGATGCCGTAGGGTATCTTCTATAGAAAAGAAGATGCCGTAGGGTATCTTCTATAGAATAGAAGATGCCGTAGGGTATCTTCTATAGAATAGAAGATGCCGTAGGGTATCTTCTATAGAATAGAAGATGCCGTAGGGTATCTTCTATAGAATAGAAGATGCCGTAGGGTATCTTCTATAGAATAGAAGATGCCGTAGGGTATCTTCTATAGAATAGAAGATGCCGTAGGGTATCTTCTATAGAATAGAAGATGCCGTAGGGTATCTTCTATAGAATAGAAGATGCCGTAGGGTATCTTCTATAGAATAGAAGATGCCGTAGGGTATCTTCTATAGAATAGAAGATGCCGTAGGGTATCTTCTATAGAATAGAAGATGCCGTAGGGTATCTTCTATAGAATAGAAGATGCCGTAGGGTATCTTCTATAGAATAGAAGATGCCGTAGGGTATCTTCTATAGAATAGAAGATGCCGTAGCGTATCTTCTATAGAATAGAAGATGCCGTAGGGTATCTTCTATAGAATAGAAGATGCCGTAGGGTATCTTCTATAGAATAGAGGATGCCGTAGGGTATCTTCTATAAAATAGAGGATACCGTAGGGTATCTTCTATAGAATAGAGGATGTCGTAGGGTATCTTCTATAGAATAGAAGTGGCCGTAGGGTATCATCTATAGAATAGAAGATGCCGTAGGGTATCTTCTATAGAATAGAAGATGCCGTAGGGTATCTTCTATAGAATAGACGATACCGTAGGGTATCTTCTATAGAATAGAGGATGCCGTAGGGTATCTTCTATAGAATAGAAGATGCCGTAGGGTATCTTCTATAGAATAGAAGATGCCGTAGGGTATCTTCTATAGAATAGAAGATGCCGTAGGGTATCTTCTATAGAATAGAAGATGCCGTAGGGTATCTTCTATAGAATAGAAGATGCCGTAGGGTATCTTCTATAGAATAGAAGATGCCGTAGGGTATCTTCTATAGAATAGAAGATGCCGTAGGGTATCTTCTATAGAATAGAAGATGCCGTAGGGTATCTTCTATAGAATAGAAGATGCCGTAGGGTATCTTCTATAGAATAGAAGATGCCGTAGGGTATCTTCTATAGAATAGAAGATGCCGTATGGTATCTTCTATAGAATAGACGATGCCGTAGGGTATCTTCTATGGAATAGAAGATGCCGTATGGTATCTTCTATAGAATAGACGATGCCGTAGGGTATCTTCTATAGAATAGACGATGCCGTAGGGTATCTTCTATGGAATAGAAGATGCCGTATGGTATCTTCTATAGAATAGACGATGCCGTAGGGTATCTTCTATGGAATAGAAGATGCCGTATGGTATCTTCTATGGAATAGAAGATGCCGTATGGTATCTTCTATAGAATAGACGATGCCGTAGGGTATCTTCTATGGAATAGAAGATGCCGTATGGTATCTTCTATAGAATAGACGATGCCGTAGGGTATCTTCTATGGAATAGAAGATGCCGTATGGTATCTTCTATAGAATAGACGATGCCGTAGGGTATCTTCTATGGAATAGAAGATGCCGTATGGTATCTTCTATAGAATAGACGATGCCGTAGGGTATCTTCTATGGAATAGAAGATGCCGTAGGGTATCTTCTATAGAATAGAAGATGCCGTAGGGTATCTTCTATAGAATGGAAGATGCCGTAGGGTACCTTCTATAGAATAGAAGATGCCGTAGGGTATCTTCTATAGAATGGAAGATGCCGTAGGGTATCTTCTATAGAATGGAAGATGCCGTAGGGTATCTTCTATAGAATGGAAGATGCCGTAGGGTATCTTCTATAGAATGGAAGATGCCGTAGGGTACCTTCTATAGAATAGAAGATGCCGTAGGGTACCTTCTATAGAATAGAAGATGCCGTAGGGTACCTTCTATAGAATAGAAGATGCCGTAGGGTATCTTCTATAGAATGGAAGATGCCGTAGGGTACCTTCTATAGAATAGAAGATGCCGTAGGGTATCTTCTATAGAATAGAAGATGCCGTAGGTTATCTTCTATAGAATAGAAGATGCCGTAGGGTATCTTCTATAGAATAGAAGATGCCGTAGGGTATCTTCTATAGAATAGAAGATGTCGTAGGGTATCTTCTATAGAATAGAAGATGCCGTAGGGTATCTTCTATAGAATAGAAGATGCCGTAGGGTATCTTCTATAGAATAGAAGATGCCGTAGGGTATCTTCTATAGAATAGAAGATGCCGTAGGGTATCTTCTATAGAATAGAAGATGCCGTAGGGTATCTTCTATAGAATAGAAGATGCCGTAGGGTATCTTCTATAGAATAGAAGATGCCGTAGGGTATCTTCTATAGAATAGAAGATGCCGTAGGGTATCTTCTATAGAATAGAAGATGCCGTAGGGTATCTTCTATAGAATAGAAGATGCCGTAGGGTATCTTCTATAGAATAGAAGATGCCGTAGGGTATCTTATATAGAATAGAAGATGCCGTAGGGAATCTTCGATGGAATATAAGATGCCGTAGGGTATCTTTTTAAGGCGTCTTCTATTGTATAGAAGACTTCCTAAGGCGTCTTCTATTCTATAGAATACCTCTTAAGTCGTCTTTTATTCTATAGAACACCTCTTAAGATGTCTTCTATTCTATAGAAGACCTCTTAAGGCGTCTTCTATTGTATGGAAGACCTCTTAAGCTGTCTTCTATTGTATGGAAGACCTCTTAAGGTGTCTTCTATTCTATAGAAGACCTCTTAAGGCGTTTTATATTGTACAGAAGACCTCTTAAGGTGTCCTCTATTGTATAGAAGACCTCTTAAGGCGTCTTCTATTCTATAGAAGACCTCTTAAGGCGTCTTCTATTCTATAGAAGACCTCGTAAGGCGTCTTCTATTCTATAGAAGACCTTTAAGGCGTCTTCTATTCTATAGAAGACCTCTTAAGGCGTCTTCTATTCTATAGAAGACCTCTTAAGGTGTCTTCTATTGTATAGAAGACCTCTTAAGGGTCTTCTATTCTATAGAAGACCGCTTAAGGCGTCTTATATTCTATAGAAGACCTATTAAGGCGTCTTCTATTGTACAGAAGACTTATTAAGGCGTCTTCTATTGTACAGAAGACCTCTTAAGTCGCGTTCTATTGAATAGAAGACCTCTTAAGAGGTACTCTATATAATAGAAGACGCCTTAAGGGGTCTTCTATTATATAGAATACGTCTATTAGACTACGTAATAGACTTATATTATGTAGACGACTTCATAAGGCGTGTACCGTTCTATAGAAGACCCCTTAAGGCGTCTTCTATTATATAGAATACGTCTTAAGGCGTCTTCTATTCTTTAGAAGACCTCTTAATGTGTCTTTTATTCTATAGAAGACCTCTTAAGGCGTCTTCTATTCTATAGAATACCTCTTAAGGCGTCTTCTATTCTATAGAAGACCTCTTAAGGCGTCTTCTATTCTATAGAAGACCTCTTAACTCGTCTTCTATTCTATAGAAGACCTCTTAAGTCGCCTTCTATTGTATAGAATACCTCTTAAGTCTTTTATTATGTAGACGACTTCATAAGGCGTGTACCGTTCTATAGAAGACCCCTTAAGGCGTCTTCTATTATATAGAAGACCCCTTAAGGCGTCTTCTATTATATAGAAGACCCCTTAAGGCGTCTTCTATTATATAGAAGACCCCTAAAGGCGTCTTCTATTCTGTAGAAGACCTCTTAAGTCGTCTTTTATTCTATAGAAGACCTCTTAAGGCGTCTTCGATTTTAACGAAGACTTTTTAATGCTACTTCTATTCCTTGTAAGACCTGTTAAGGCGGCTTCGATTCTATATAGAAGACCTCTCAAAGCGTCTTTGATTTTACAAAAGACATCGTAAGTCGTCTTCTATTATATAGAAGGCTTCTTACGACGATCACCGTTCTATAGAAGACCTATTAATATGTCATCTATTCTAATGAAGACCTCTTAAGGCGACTTCTATTCTATAGAAGACCACTTAAGGAGTCTTCGTGTCTATAGAAAACCTATTATTAATTTAATAAATTATTATTAGGAAATTTAATTTCCTTTAAAATTAAGAACTCTTTAGAAATCACTCTTCCTGTGTTTTAAAATGATACCCATTGGTTAATTAATAATGGCGAGTAAAAAGTCAAGACCCATATCTCGGAAAGTGTAGACTTCCCCCGGTAATCTATATATCGTTGCGAATAGTGTAACAAGAAGTAACTATGATAGGATTTTTAGCCCGATTCGACAGGTGTCCATAAACAAGGTAGCGATGTTAAATTAAGCCATTTTCCAAATGTTAAGACCCATATCTCAGGAAGCATAAACTTCCCCCGGGAATTTCAGCCCGATCCGTGAGGTGCCCCTAAATTAGACTTGTTCCGTTTTTTGCATCCACGTCTGAATCTTTTTTGCTGTTTCTATTTCGCCACGAAGTCTATCTGCTCATTAATTTACACACAAGTCTCAATTAATATGATGTAGGCCAATTATTGTTCAATTTTTTGCCTTCTATGACAATACTCTTTGTTATTGATACTCTTCTTCTTTGTAATAGTTGTTGACGTAACTAAGTTACTTCAAAGTTGGTCTAAGTGTTTCAACGGCGTTAAAAATTGTCAGAAATTCCATGAAAAGTGGTAACCCTGGAGGAAATAAATACTTAATTTTTAGGAAAAAATTGGATATAATTGCTATATATACATAAAACGAATATATACATCGAACAAATATAAAGTGAACTTGAAATTAAACATGCAACATAAATTTGTACATTAAATGTCCCTAAAATTAACATGTCCCCAAAATAACCTCAGAATAAATAAAATTTCGGGGACTGTCCCGAAAATTTCAAAATGTCCCCGAAAAAATCACTGTGTCGAAAAAATGTCCCTGAAATAATCACACGACATATATATATATATATATATATATATATATATATATATATATATATATATATTTTTTTTTTTTAATAAATAAAAATTAAAAGAAAATGTGAAAAACATCTGATTTGGTTTTTGGACAATGGAGCACTAAAAATCGTAGTGTTCCGACTGCCGGATCACTAAAAATCGTAGTGTTCCGACTGTCGGATCACTAAAAATTGTAGTGTTCCGACCGCCGGATCTCTAAAAATCGAAACAATGGATCAATAAAAATTGTAGTGTTCGGTTGTGGAGCACTAAAAATCGTAGCGTACCAAGAGCCAAAACGCTAAAAATAACGTTAAAGTAATCGTCTGCTTATTATAATTTATGAGGGAAATTAAATATTTTATGTTTTTAGGATAAATAAATACATATTAATAAATAGAAATTAGAAGTAAATGTGTAAAATATCTGATTTGATTTTTGGACAATGGAGCACTAAAAATCGTAGTGTTCCGACTGCCGGATCACTAAAAATCGTAGGGTTCCGACTGCCGGATCACTAAAAATTTTAGTGTTCCGACTGCCGGATCACTAAAAATTGTAGTGTTCCGACCGCCGGATCTCTAAAAATCGAAACAATGGATCAATAAAAATTGTAGTGTTCAGTTGTGGAGCACTAAAAATCGTAGTGTTTCTACCGCAGGATCACTAAAAATCGTAGTGTTCCGATTGCCGGATCACTAAAAATTGTAGTGTTCCGACCGCCGGATCTTTAAAAATCGAAACAATGGGTCAATAAAAATCGTAGAGCACTAAAAATCGTAGTGTTCCGACTGCCGGATCACTAAAAATCGTAGGGTTCCGACTGCCAAATCACTAAAAATTTTAGTGTTCCGACTGCCGGATCACTAAAAATTGTAGTGTTCCGACCGCCGGATCTCTAAAAATCGAAACAATGGATCAATAAAAATTGTAGTGTTCAGTTGTGGAGCACTAAAAATCGTAGTGTTTCTACCGCAGGATCACTAAAAATCGTAGTGTTCCGATTGCCGGATCACTAAAAATTGTAGTGTTCCGACCGCCGGATCTTTAAAAATCGAAACAATGGGTCAATAAAAATCGTAGTGTTCGGTTGTGGAGCACAAAAATCGTAGTGTTCCTACTGCCGGATCACTAAAAATCGTAGCGTTCCGACTGCCGGATAAGTAAAAATCATAGTTTGTCCGACTGCCGGAGAACTAAAAATCGTAGTGTTCCGACTGTCGGAACACTAAAAATCGTAGCGTACCACGAGCCAAAACGCTAAAAATAACGTTAAGGTAATCGTCTGTTTATTATAATTTATGAGGGAAATTAAATATTTTATGTTTTTAGGATAAATAAATACATATTAATAAATACAAATTAGAAGTAAATGTGTAAAATATCTGATTTGAATTTTGGACAATGGAGCACTAAAAATCGTAGTGTTCCGACTGCCGGATCACTAAAAATCGTAGGGTTCCGACTGCCGGATCACTAAAAATTGTAGTGTTCCGACCGCCGGATCTCTAAAAATCGAAACAATGGATCAATAAAAATTGTAGTGTTCGGTTGTGGAGCACTAAAAATCGTAGTGTTCCTACTGCAGGATCACTAAAAATCGTAGTGTCCCTACTGCTGGATCACTAAAAATCGTAGTGTACCACGTGCAATGTACCACACATGAGTTTATTATGATTCGTGAGGAAAATTTAATATTTTATGTTTTTTTTTTTAATAAATACAAATTAAGAAATAAAAATAAGTAGGAAATGTGAAAAACGTCTGACTGGTTTTTGGACAATGGAGCAGTAAAAATGCTAGTTTTCGACGTTTAGGTAATCATCTGTTTATTATGATTTATGAGGAAAATTAAATATTTGATGGCTTTTGGGTCAAGTAAAAATTAATAAATACAAATTAAGATGTGCATGTTATATCCATGTACTTAAAATTAGTTTGAGAATGTTAGTAGAAAATATGACAAGATGTATGCGGTACAAATTTTTATAAACCACAAACATCCCATACGGGAGACTTCTCTCATATTAACGAGTGCACCCCGATTCATATTAGCTCAATGATATGGGACCTACTGTTTATCGCCGAGTCCGAACGGCGTGTCTTAAGACACCACTTTGTAGAAAAGTTTTACATGGCTGAAGAAAGATGTACATATTCGTATAAAAATTGTCTTCTTGATCTTCATGAATTACTTAATCTTTTTAATGTGAACAAAAGAAATAGCAAACAGAAAATATTGATAACAACACAATGTTTGCGGAAAATGTACCTGTAACTTTTTGTATCAAAAACAAAATTCCTCAATAAATGCAGTTGAAGAAAGTATGTGGATTTTCCCAAGTAGACTTGTACGTTTGAAGTGCTCCGCAGCCGAACACTACGATTTTTATTGATCCTTTGTTTCGATTTTTAGAGATCCGGCAGTCGGAACACTAAAATTTTTAGTGATCCGGCAGTCGGAACACTACGATTTTTAGTGCTCCGCAGCCGAACACTACGATTTTTATTGATCCTTTGTTTCGATTTTTAGAGATCCGGCAGTCGGAACACTAACATTTTTAGTGATCCGGGAGTCGGAACACTACGATTTTTAGTGCTCCGCAGCCGAACACTACGATTTTTATTGATCCTTTGTTTCGATTTTTAGAGATCCGGCAGTCGGAACACTAAAATTTTTAGTGATCCGGCAGTCGGAACACTAAAATTTTTAGTGATCCGGCAGTCGGAACACTACAATTTTTAGTGCTCCGCAGCCGAACACTAAGATTTTTATTGATCCTTTGTTTCGATTTTTAGAGATCCGGCAGTCGGAACACTAACATTTTTAGTGATCCGGCAGTCGGAACACTACGATTTTTAGTGCTCCGCAGCCGAACACTACGATTTTTATTGATCCTTTGTTTCGATTTTTAGAGATCCGGCAGTCGGAACACTAAAATTTTTAGTGATCCGGCAGTCGGAACACTACAATTTTTGGTGCTCCGCAGCCGAACACTAAGATTTTTATTGATCCTTTGTTTCGATTTTTAGAGATCCGGCAGTCGGAACACTAAAATTTTTAGTGATCCGGCAGTCGGAACACTACGATTTTTAGTGCTCCGCAGCCGAACACTACGATTTTTATTGATCCTTTGTTTCGATTTTTAGAGATCCGGCAGTCGGAACACTACGATTTTTAGTGCTCCGCAGCCGAACACTACGATTTTTATTGATCCATTGCTTCGATTTTTAGAGATCCGGCAGTCGGAACACTACGATTTTTAGTGCTCCGCAGTCGAACACTACGATTTTTATTGATCCTTTGTTTCGATTTTTAGAGATCCGGCAGTCGGAACACTAAAATTTTTAGTGATCCGGCAGTCGGAACACTAACATTTTTAGTGATCCGGCAGTCGGAACACTACGATTTTTAGTGCTCCGCAGCCGAACACTACGATTTTTATTGATCCTTTGTTTCGATTTTTAGAGATCCGGCAGTCGGAACACTAAAATTTTTAGTGATCCGGCAGTCGGAACACTACGATTTTTAGTGCTCCGCAGCCGAACACTACGATTTTTATTGATCCATTCTCCAAAAATCAAATCAGACGTTTTTCACGTGTTCTATTATAGTTTATTTCTTAATTTGTATTTATTAAAAAAAATTATAAAATATTTAATTTTCCTCACCAATCATAATAAACTCTTTTGTGGTATTTTCTATGTATCCACAGTCAGAACACTACAATTTTTAGTGCGCCATTGTACAAGAACCGAATTAAAGTTTGTCATATTTTCTACTTAAGTTCCCAACGTTATTAATTAATATGTATACATACATGGATATAACAGGTGTATCTGTGTTTTTTTGTCTTAATTTGTACTTAATTCAAAAATTATAAATATTTAATTTTCCTCTCAAATCATAATAAACTCGTGTGTGGTACATTATCATTACGTTATTTTTTAGTGTTCCGACATGTGGTACACTACGATTTTTTAGAGCTCCGACTGCGGAACACTACGATTTTTAGTGTTCCGACTGCGGAGCACTACGATTTTTAGTGTTCCGACTGCGGAGCACTACGATTTTTAGTGTTCCGACTGCGGAGCACTACGATATTTAGTGTTCCGACTGCGGTACCCAACGTTTTTAGTGTACCAAAATGTGGTACACTACGTTTTTCGTTGTGCTCCGGAACAGTATCACTAAAATATTTTTTAGTGTTTGTGTTCCGGAACACTAACGCTAAAAATATTTTAGTGATACTGTTCTCGGAGCGGTACACTATGTTAGTGTACTGTTTATTTTCGAACTCTGATTCGAAGTAACAGGGAAAAACGCCGAGACACATGTCTTCTTATTTTTCGACTTCTATCACGCTGCGGTGTCAGAATGTGGTTAATTTTTTTCGTGTCGCACAGTGTTAGTTTGTAACATGCAAAAGGAAACGAGATAGACCCATAGTTCCTTTTAGGGATATACATAGAATCACTTTCTGAGTCTATTTACGCATGACCGTCTGTCCGTCTTTCCATGTATTTTTGTACTCAAAGTACAGGTCGCATTTATTGTCCGATTCGCATGAAAATTGGGGAAGATAGTTTTTTTTTGGCCAAAGGACTAACGCTATTTATTTTGGTAAAAATCGGTTCAGATTTGGATATAGCCCCCTTATATATCTTCGCCCGATTTAAGGCATTTGGTGCACGAAACACGCTATATATGTCCGATTTCAATGAAATTTGGAATGTACGACGGAATTTAGTGTAGAAATAAGTGTGCCAAATTATATAGAAATTGGTTCAGATTTGGATATAGCCCCCATATATATTTTCGCCGGATTTAAGGAATTTGGTGCACGAAACGCGCTATATATGACTGATTTCAATGAAATTTGGAATGTGCGACGGAATTTAGTCTAAAAATAAGTGTGCCAAATTATACAGAAATCGGTTCAGATTTGGACATAGCCCCCATATATATTTTCGCCCGATCTAAGGCATTTGGTGCACGAAACACGCTATATATGACCGATTTCAATTAAATTTGGAATGTGCGATGGTATTTAGCCTAGAAATAAGTGTGCCGTATTATATAGAAATCGGTTCAAATTTGGATATAGCTCCCATATATATTCTCGGCCGATTTTAGGCATTTGATGCACGAAACCCGTTATATAAGACCGATTTCAATAACATTTGGAATGTTTGCCGGGATTTGGATTAGAAATAAGTGTGCCAAATTATATCGAAATCGGTTCAGATTTGGATATAGCTCTCATATATATTATAGGCAGATTTGAGGTATTTGATGCACGAAACACGCTATATATGACCGATTTTGATGAAATTTTGACTATGTGACGGAATTTGGTCTACAAATAAATGTGAAAAATTATATCGAAATCTGTTCTGATTTGGATTTAGTTCCCATATATCGTCTGCTCCGTCGGAAAAGGTCGTAAGTCCCTCTCAATAAATTTTTCAGGAGGAAGAAAAAACATTCCAGCGATTTCTGTATTAAAGATTTTATTATGGTGGTAAAGGCAGTATTTTTCGTTTATTTATTCCGTTTCAATACCTGTACTTTGTTTGATAAAACTCCGTCGCGTTTGGGAGATAATTGGATGTCTTTGGACTTACGACCTTTTACTTGTACAGTTTTGTATTTTTGTAGGGACTTACGACCTTTTCCTACAATTTACGGACGTTTTTAAAATAAAATATTTATACTTTACAAAACAATGTGGAAAGGGTATTATAAGTTTGTTTTGCTCATTTTCGTATAACACCGCGAAGTATTCGTCGTAGACCCCCTCCCCCCATTTTTTCATATCTTGACGAGATAAAGCGATCTAGCTATGTGTGTACGTCCATCCATTAACAATTGTAATAAAACTCCAGGCCTCAATTTTGGACCGATCATAACGAAATTTTGTGGAGAGGTCGGGTTCCGACCAGAAGTGACCCCATTAGAAAGGTGTGAAATGGACCAAACCCACAATTTTTACCCGACTTTGTAGCTGTCCTGTAGATCGCATTAATATTCCGATCGGCGCGAAATTTTAAGAATGAATTGAGTTTAAGACAAAGAATAAGCATGCAATTTAACGTGGTGATGAGATAATTATTAGCGGGATTAATGGACCAAAACTTTTGTGTGAAATCTAATATATGTATGTTCCGCATAGACTCAAAAACGGCTAAACCGATGTTTTTGAAAATTTCAGAGAACATACAAGGAACAACCGAGTTGAAAATAGGCTTTATATTTTTTGAATTTCGGAGGGGGTGGGGGCAAGCCCTTTTTTTAAAAAAACGCATTTTTGCAAAAGTTATGAAGTATCGGTCAGAAAATTAATTTGCGAGGCAACGGTTGTTGAATCTCCGACCCTATAACTCTAGGATGTTTGGTATTGACGCCTTCATATAGCCTCCATAGAACGGTACCTCCCGATTTCCGGTATTTTGAAGGTGTGGTCTCAATATCCCTCCAAAATGGCTGACATTTGGTATTTATTCTTCGTTTCGGGTATAAAACTTTCTCCCATAAAATTGTATATATAGGTCCACGCCTTCATATAGATCCATAGAACGGTGCCTCCCGCATTTCGGTATTTTGAAGGTTAGCCACATTGTTTTACCGAAATTGCTGAAATTTGGTATTTAGTCTACTTCATAAACGAAAGGAAACTAAATGAAGTAAAATTCAATACAACTCATGGTGGAGGGCATAACAAGTTCGCACGACGTTCTTACTTGTTATTGATATTCACTTGCATATCCCAACTAATTTGCGATGCAAACAAATTTAATTGACATAAGAAAAGGTAACATAAACTGTTTCAAGGGCCAGCAACGTGGACCGGCACGGCTAATATTTAATGTAAAACATGACACGTTGTACTTACGACCTTGTATTTTTGCCGTACGACCTTTTCCTTCAATTAAATTTCATGATTAATTCCGTTAATGTACATGGTTTCTTAGCTACATTGTAATCCCAAATAGTGTCCTATTTGTATTCCCAAGTATTTCTGCCCTAACTCACTGCATCTTTTGTTTTTGTCTGCAAACCATGTAGAATCTTCAGCATGTAATGTCTTCCTGCGTTGAGGAAGTTTATCATCAGAGCTTTCAGAATCACCGTGAAACCCACAGGGAACAAGACCCACGACATAATCGTCTAATTCCATTCCAAATTCATACTGCTCTTTGTTAGCAAGAACCATGATGTCTTCTTAGTTTAATAACATTAAGTAAGATATACGACAAAAAAAATTGATTTTTTTTACAAATTTTTCAACATATGAGGTATTTGAACACCTACAGCATCCCAATTTGTATCAATGAAAAGGCCAGAAGTCTATCTTTCATAATCAGTTCGCTTATAGGGGAAAATAGATTTCAAATGTAAATTTTCGTTGGAATATAGAAATTATCACATTTTTGTTCAAAAGTTTGGTCCACAGGCTCCGCCTAATATCATACGATTATCATCCAAAGGTGTAGGCTAGTTCTTTACATTGTACCCCAACCATGGATGACGTTAAACATAATATCTGAACTACATTAGCTGTAGTATTCTTTTAAAGTATACATTTTCCTGTGGACTTACGACCTTTTCGTACTCAAATTTGTACGTTTTGTGGACTTACGACCTTTTCCGACAAGGTCAAAACATATAGAAAAACGCGACATGCTACCATTTTCTTTGTATCATACGACGTGTTTTGACTTGTACTATCATCCTGTAACAAAAACGCGATTTAACATATCTATCATCATTAGGCGAATCAGTGAATGATATCTGTGCGGTGTCAAAGGAAGTACTTGAAAGTATTGTGGATTTCAAAGTGGATGATAACATATGGTCAGATCATTTCCCTATCACTACAACAATCAATATTGGGTCCGACCTACAGAGTTTTAAAAATATGTCACTTCTACCGAAGCTTATATGGAAAGATAAGGATAAGAATAATTACCAAAGAAGGATCAATGAATATTTACGTGCAGATGATAGTACTAGACAAATGGATTTCACTGGAATTTGCGACCTAATAAAGAAGTCATGCTCAAAACCGTCTAGCTTAAAACACTCGTTTGAACCAAAAAATAAATGGTACGATATAAACTGTAATAATGCAAGAATACAGAGCTTCAAATTTCTCAAAATCTACAGGAGGACAAAGGATATAGAAGATAAAAGGCGTTATATAATGTCACGACAAGAATACAAATCGATATGTAACCTCAGCAAAACATCGTATTACACCACAATTTCTAATAGATTAAACCATACAAAAAACTCCAAAGATTGGTGGAGAATTGCTAGAGAAATCCGTAACCAACAAGTAAAAAAGTATCAGTCAGCTTTGCTGACAGAGATATACCCTCAGGCTGTGTATATTGAAACAATTTTTTCTCAAAAAACGTATGTATTTAGGGGGTTCTAAAAATTTTGGATGCATGAACCGAAAAAAATGTTGATTAGGATTAAAGATCAAAAGTATTGCGGAGGAGATACGTAAAAGAATGGATCGACATTGACCATTATGGAAGTGGATCTCCAGCCACTACATATGGTGCCATAGGGGGTTTTTACATCCTTCGGGCTGTTTGCTCAAGAAGTATGGATTTTTTAAAAAACCACATAAGAAAAACTCCACCTAGGGCATCAAAATCTATAATATATAGAAAATTTTACATAATTGCTGAATTTCTGTTCAGTATCGGCTAAACTATTGGGAGTTGAACCAAGTAACCTTTTGCAAAAATCTTCCAAATAAAGTTCTCAACAATTCTTTAGAACATTCTGAAACTCTAAAATGTTTACTCAATGTTGTTTCAGCGGTATTTTGCATCATATATTTTACAACACGTATTTCAAACACAGTTCACACCAACAGTTTATTCTCGCATTTCGGATTATTGACATTTTTTTAAATTGTCGTTGAAAAATGTACTAAAAACAACGGCATAGAGGCATTTTCCAACAATGACATGTTCTGAAGTGTTATGTATTACATTCCAGGGAACATTTTTCCAAAGATACTGTGCGAAATGTATAAAAATTGTAGAATTTTTGCACATATTTTGAAATTTGAGGCAATAAATGTAGTTTTTCGAGTTCATTATTTCTCCAAATATTTTATTCTTGTCCTTATCTACAAATTTGCTTCAGAGGTCAGAAGAAGATTCGCATTGGTTTCAGAGATATAGCCCCGAATTTCTTTAAAAACCAAAAATTTAACCATGTTTAGATGGGGCCATAAAATCCAAGCTGGATCTGACACAACAAAACCCAACTAGGTTTTCTTGTCGTTTGAGTCCGTACTTTCAAAAAATCTTCAGTTCGAATTGTTTGCACAAGATCACCTTAAAAATTTTGCACAGTGTAGTTTTTTTTCAAAAATTCTTTAGGTTAGTCGTGCTAAAACAGTTAATTTCATCGAAAAAAGTTTAAACTTTGTGTCGAAGAAAAACAGTTCGCTCTTTACAGTACTCCAAACATGCCCTTCTACGTATGTTAAATTTTTACATAATTGTCCATATCTCCTCAACCGTTAGCCTTACTAACTTAATATTTCTTCCATACTATGGTGGAGGGTATACAAATGTGCCACTTTTTACTTTAGTGAATTTATTTACCACTTCGATTGAAATCACGCTTCATTTATCACGATTTCATCCCACGTATACATCAAGTATTAATTTTATTAAGAATAATATTTAACACTATTTTTTAAATTATAAATAAATAATTTATATTTTTTTGAAAAAAAAAGCAACGAAATTATTTGTGACGAAGGCGACGCAAAAGAGCAGCTGGCAAATAGTTTTGGCTCAAAGAAGCACCAGAAGCTGGGGCAACATAGGAACTGGCTGGAGCAGATGCAGCGCCACTGTAAGATCCTTGAGAAGCAAAGTTCAAAGCGGAAGCAACACCACCATTGAAGCTTTGAGAAGTACCGCCCAAACTATCGTATTGACTTTGAATGGCACGTTGGGCATTGGCAGCATCTTCGGCTGTACGGTATTTGACAAAGTGAACTTCAGGTTTGTGATTAATATTGTTGTTGATGTTGTTAAATTTGTCAGCCAAACCAGCGATATCGGGTTGTTTGTTGAGCACATAAATGGCGGTTCTTTGTTCAGCAGCTTTTTTGGCCAAGCCAAGGACAGCATCTTCCAGGCCATTGTTTTCAGGACCCTTAATGAAAATAACACGAAGACCTTGTTTGGCAACTCGGTTGTATTGATTTGAGGAAGCACCATCATTGAAGTCAGCATCATTGGCGGTGTATGTAAAGAACTCCTTTTCCAATGTGGAGCTTTGAGGAGCAAAGGAAGGAGTTAAACTGCTGGCAGCTCCAAAACTTCCACCACTAGTACCAGCTCCATAATTATATTGGGCACAGGCTGTGGCCACCAAACACAATACAATGAATGCGAGCATTTTGTATTTGTACAAAAACTCGTAGAGAAAATGACTTTGAACTCGTACATGGCTGTGATCTTATATACAAACTTTCTTTCGCCCGCAACTACTATTCCACCTACAAATTAGTGCACAAAACCATCCAGATTCCTCTAAACTGGAATATACATTACTATGATGATTTATGTGGAATATCCATTATGATATTTTCGACATCATTATAGTTAACTTAAATGAAGTTATGCCAAGAATTTTACGGCAATTATTGCTTGATATTTTTTAAAAACTATTTCGATCTTTGTTTCAAAATCCGGTTTTTGCATCACTGTGTTGCCATAACTTTCTTTTGTGTTTGATATCTTATTTTTGGTATTAAAAAAAAAAAAAAAATTAAAAAATATTAAGAAAATTTAAGTTCAAAATTTGCAAACTGACACTGCAATCAAGTCTGACAGTAACATAGGATATATTCATTTTAAAAATTCAGAGCGGTTGTGAAGCCATAGCATCAAAGTTGGAGGTGACATTTTTCATATAAATCAAGGTCATAGGTAACATTTTTAGAGGTTTTTAAGTTTTCAGGATGTTGCTTGAAAACGACAAGTTCTGTCGAAATGAGACTGAAGAAAAGGATGTAGCTGTAACAATTCTCTACAAGATTGATATTTATGATTTGTTCCTAGGTTTTATCATTTTTGAAATATAGAACATTTTCCCTAGCCCCATTTCGATAGCACTTGCTGTTTTCAAGCAAAATCCTGAAAACCTTACGAAATGCTAAAACTATGACCTTTGACATTGTTTTCTTTAAAAATCCTTCCCGCGTTGCTGACCCGTCGTAATGAGTTTTAATGACAACTTTTTATGGACAATTCAAAAATAGGTATTATCTACCTCACTTCTTCGGTTCATTGTCAAACCGAGGAGGATTTTAAATTTATCAACAAATTTTGTGTCTAACCTCTTACTGACTTTGTCGGATTTTTTCGCCCATTGATGCTGTTTAGAATTTGTTATCGTCCATGTCCCTTGTTTATACCCTACACCACTATGTGGAAAGTGTATTATAAGTTTGTTTTGGGAAAAGTGCATGTAATACCTCGAAATATTCGTCGTATACCCCCAAGGTGGTATACCAATCTTCATATCTCAACGAGATAAAGCGATTTTGAGATGTGTGTCTGACCATTATAAATTGTAATCAAACTCCAGGCCGCAATTATGGATTGATCGTCACTAAATTTCGCATGGCGGTCGGGTTCAGACCAGAATAGACACCTATTGTTATGGCGGGTGAAATTGACAAAAACATAATATTTATCCAATTTTGTAGCGGCTCAGTAGGTCGCAATAATAGTCCGATCAACGCGATGTTTTAAATAAGGTAAGAATATATGACAAATAATAAACTTGCAATTTAAGATGGCCATCAGATATGATTAAGAGGGTTAAATGGACCAAAATTTTGTGTGAAAATTGTGAACATTTTTTATATACAGTTTATATCTTTAATCCTGAAAGACAAATTCCGGACAAGTACGCTATCTTTGGAAAAGGAACTTTTGACCTTTCTATTGATGCTGATTGTTTTGGTGCACATGATTAGTTAGCAGAGTTACAGCCTAATATATCCAGTTATTTGTTTGTAGTATAATCATAAACACGCTAGAGGTCGCAATTATAGTCACGAAATTATGCACGAGATGCCTGCAATTTTGGCAAAGTACCGGCAAAGTAGCCTACATATGGAAAAGGAAGTACTGACTTTTCCCCTGATGCAAATAGATAATAATGTATTTGCTACATACCGGGCCTACTGTCTATTATATAATGGGTTTTGATGCTACAAATTTGCAATATTAGTCTGATCGGCGCCAAATTTTAAGTAAGGATTAGGTTTACGACGAAGAAGAAGCTTGCAATTTAATATGATGATCAGATAATATTTAGCGGGTTTAATGGACCAAAACTTTTGTGAAATATTTGTATTAGATTCTGAACGACAACGTGATTTATATTTGGAAGACGATCTTTTAACCTTTCCACTGATGTCAATTATGTTGATGTACGTGGTCCGATAACAAAGTTACACCCTATTATATACAAGGATCCCACAGTTTTAATTGTGTGCAGTGTTATTACATTCACGCTAAAGGCCACAGTTATAGTTCAGTACTGACAAATTTATGCACGAGGTAGGGGTTTCGGTCAAGGAATATGGCAATATTTCTGGACAATGATCGGATAATATTTAGCGGGTAAAATTAACCAAAACTTTTGTGGGAAAGATATAAAACTTTTCTGGGGGCATATTCAGTCAAAATACGAAAATGAAACTAGAAAACCAACTCGGGACCTCTCTCTTGATGTAAATTATATCAATGTAGCGGTTAGATAACGGAAGCACTGTCTATCTATATATATAAAAGAGCTTAGTGATAAGTGAGTGAGTGAGTGACTGACAGATCATCGCATACAGTTTGTATTAGGCAAACGGGAAGAGCTAGAATTCTGAAATTTGGAATGAGGGTCACTGGTGGAGAGTTAGAAAGATGTACCAAAAGGGGTTTGGAATTTCGACCTATAAGTGTACGAAAAGTACTAAAAGTTATCAAATTTAGTACCAATTGTATATTTTGAACGGATATAGGTAGAATCTTGGAATTTGTTATGGAAATCAAAGTTGGGAATTGGTATTTATAAAAAGAAATGGTTTTGGAAATTCGTACTCATGTGCACGAAAAGTTCTAAATGGTACTAAATTTAGTACAATTTGGATTTGGATGTACGGATAGAGCTGGAAACCTGAAATTCGGAATTAAAATTACTGTTGAAGTGTAGGATTGAGGTATGTAGGTGGTTTTGGAAATTCGTACTTATGTGTACGAAAAGTACTAAATGGTAACAAATTTGGTACAATTTGAATTTGAGTGTACGGATAGAGCTGCAAACCTGAAATTTGGAATTAAGATTACTGTTAAAATGTAAGATAGAGATATGGGCGTAGTTTTGTAAATTCGTACTTATGTGTACGAAAAGTACTAAATGGTACTAATCTTGTTACAATATTTATTTTGGAGAACGGATGGAGTTGGAATCCTCACATTTGGAATTAAGATTACTGTTGGAGTGTAGAATTGAATTATGGAGGTATTTTTGGAAATTCGTACTTAAAATGTACTAAATTTGGTACAATTTGGATTTGGTTGAACGGATAGATCTGGAATCCTGAAATTTGGAATTAAGAATACTCCTGAAATGTAAAATAGAAATATGGGCGTAGTTTTGTAAATTCGTACTTATGTGTACGAAAAGTACTAAATGGTTCTAAATTTAGTACAATACTTATTTTGGAGAACGGATGGAGTTGGAATCCTCAGATTTGGAATTAAGATTACTGTTGGAGTGTAGAATTGAGTTACGGAAGTATTTTCGTACTTAAAAGTACTAAATTTGGTACTATCTGGATTTTATTGAAATTTGAAAATTAGATTGCTGTTGGAGTATAGGATTGAGGTAGTTTTGGAAAGTCGTACTTAATGCGTACGAAATGTACTAAATTCAGTACCATTTGGTTTTGAGTGCACGGATAGAGCTATCATCCTGAAATTTAGAATTAAGATTACTGTTGGAGTGTAGGATTGAGATAGTTTTTGGGAATATCGCACTTATGTTTACGAAAAGTACTAAACTGTACTAAATGTGGTACAATTTGGATTTGGGTGAATGGATAGAGGTGAAATCCTGAAATTTGGAATTAAGATTACTGTTGGAGTGGAGGATTGAGATATGGAAGGATATAGTTTGGGATATAGGGATGTAATTTTTGAATCTTATACCTTTTCTACTAAATTTGGTACCGTTTTGATGTTGCATAAAGGGATATAGCTGGAGTTTCGAATTTTTGTATTAGGGTCTATGTTGATGTTTAGATAAGGAGTTTTTGAAATGCATATAAATTCTGGAAGTAGGTGTGGAGGTCGATACTAAGGTTTGAATTATTGAATTGGTGTTTGAAATACGAAAAGTACATAATGGTACTAAATTTGGTGTTGGGTGAAGCTGGAATTATATAATTAGTATGGGAAAAGTACGAAAGTGCAATAAACATGGTACTGGGCTAAGGAGTAGAAGTGGAATCCTGATTTATTATTTACTAGGGGACCCGGCGAACTTCGTCTCGCAGTCTTTTAGATACAGAAGTCGATGGCTTTGGTTCAAACCTTTTATACTATTTTTGCTATCTCGTTGTCGAGTTCAATTGCAAATGTTTTTTTGTTTTGAACTATTCAGGGCGATCTTTGACGCAGATGAACATTAGACAATTGTAATTTCGATGTCAGATTGTCGAAAAAGAGGCTACTGAGTGGCAAAGTGTTTCTATTTTCCTCGAATCTCTGTCCCATAAACTGACAATTGGGCAACTGTAAATCGGGACTAAGATATATTTATTAAGCAAATAACACATTTTGCGACGCACAGTTCAAAGTAGTATCGTTTCATAATCGATGGTTTTCTTCTTATCATTTGATAGTTTATTATTGTGATGGACTATTGTACTGCTTCATTACTAATGGGTACTTTACACGATATGATTTTAAAATATGTGTTGTCACTTTGTGTATATGTGTAAATACATATGTAAAAAACATATCATGTAAGTAGCAAAAAGTAATGAACGCGATTTTTTTGGGGTGGAGAGAATTTTGGTTTATTAGAGCTCATTTAAATTTACGTTTAAAACAATTAACCTATTTCGGACAGAGGGATTCCATTACTCCGATACTTGATAAAAGTAACCATCTTCGTTTGCTTTTCTTTCTGACTTCTCTGTTTAAAGTGATCTCCCGAATTCGAAAGTTCGGAATAAAAATCATAGGTGAACACGGAGAGTGCATTTGTATGCAAAATCCTAATTTAAATTAGAGTGACGCACTCTTCTTGCTCATATCTGAATTAAATGCAATGGGTCTGGTAACACGGACAACTGCGGTAATTGTATCAATATCACAAATTAATATGTCACCCGATACAGAATATTTGTCCATAATTCGATCAAAACATCTTCAGTACCTCCTATTTCTTGTTTTTTATACCCTCAGCCTTTAGGCTAAATGTGCCTCATCGAAATAATAACTTTAGACCCCAAGAGTGTTTGAAAGAAGTTCTTTCAGACAATTTGGAGTCGATTTAGCCCTGTCCGCCAGTTTGGCCGTCTGTCTGGCTGGTGTGCACGATAACTCTCTAACGGATCAACCGAACCAAATTTTGAACTTCGTAATACCTTGCCAAAATTTAGTTTATGTTTGAAGTTGACCCATATCGGTCCACTCCTTCGGGTACCTCCCCCAAAAAAGTTCGAAATTTTTCTGTAAAATAGTGTGAACGATAACTACCGAAGGGCGCCATCGATTTGGTCCAAACTTTGCAAATCGTATTACTCCTTCCGAATATAGATCGGGTTAAAATATGGACCATATCAGTCTATTCCTTAGTGTAGCTACCACACAAAACTCGGAATAAATGAAGTTTAAGAGCTTCCTTCGGATTGTTTTGACATTTTTTCGGTAGATTGTCCTTACGGCTCCTTTACCAAGGCACAAATTTTTCTGGGGCAAGTCCATACTTCCTGAGATAATGGCCTAAAAACTCCAAGAAACCCTGACGGCACCATCTAAAATGCCAAATCCTGAAGATAACTCTCGCAGGGAGTTTCTGATAGGTCCAAACTTTGCACATCATATTATGTCATCCAGTTCAGTCGGCCCAGTCCTTCGGGTACATTCCACACAAAATTTGGGAAAAGTGAACTTTTCACGATTCCTATTATAAGGGTACAATTTTTTTCCAGAGTAAGTCCATGACACCCTGCCGGCATATACTTAAACTGCTAGTATGAAGGATAACTCTCACATTTTTCAACAATTTTTCCAGACTTGGTTTAAACTCGCCGTTTAAACTTGTGTTTGTTTTATTTTATTTCTTACTTGTTTGTATTTGACCATTTGCAATTGTGTTCCAGCTCTGCGGGCACTAAACTTTTAAGTGGGGATATCATTTTTTAGTAACATGACAGGACCTAGACAGTATCAATGTATATCTGGTACTGGTCGAAATAAATCGGAAGTTGGTTTTTCGAAGATGTTTTTACTTACGGTTTAAAAGTATACATACGTATGTATGTATATGCCACAACCTCATTTCCAATGAAGTTACCTCCGAGCTTTATATTTTTCAAATAACCCACCAATTCTGTGGATTTTGTACTTTTTACCTCAAAACTGTGGAAACCATTTCCTGCGTTATAATCTTCATCTTTTAAATGGGAAACTGATCAAAACCACTACTAATCTTTACAAACTCTAAACTAAACTCTATCTTTTTAACAAAGTTTTGCTGTTAATTGTCTAAAAAGACGCCTAAAAATAAATGAAAATCGATTTGATTGTGAATAAAAAATGTCTATACAACTTTCCGAAATTGAAACAGAGTAATACAATGGACCCTGACAGTTGGTGCATATAAAATTTTTGCCAAAAGCTGTCAAAAAAAATTTCACGGTATACTCCTAACACGAAGCTACATAGAAATGTGTAAAAAAAATGTCAAAAATATTTTTGCAATTTTTTCGCAGATTTTCGCGATTTTTTTAGTTTTTATCCTTTTCTGCCATGAGACCATTCCAAATTGGTGCGAATTATTGAAATCATTTCAGCCGTTCTTGAGTTATAAGCGTAGTAACTAACATCATCCTTTTTTATATATATAGATTTGTTAGGTTCACTGTTAGAGGGGGTAGTACAACAATGTACTAGAAGTTTTAATAATACCAAATATTGAAGCACTGGCATTGAGTGAACCAATAAATGAATTTTGTTATGAGGATCACTGTTGAGATTGCTTCAGAATGTTTATGAAAATCCGCCTTTAAAATATATGAAATGTTTCTACATGTAATACCATGGAAATGCACTAAAATCAAAAAGTCAAACGTATCTTTTGAACAAATTTTTATTCTTGACATTTAAGAAAGTATATTTAAAAACATAAATCTATGCGACTATTGTTTTACAAGAAGGTTTTTATCCCCTGATAACAAAAACCTTCTTGTTTATTTGTGTGTTATTTCCTTTCCGCATACGAGGTAGCGGACATTTTGTTAGTATAAAATTAATGGGTTTCTTTATTGTTTTGGTTTGCTTGTAACGAACTACATTTAGTTGCTATGCTACGAAATGTCTAGCGAAATTCCCACAACTTAAATTGATGCAAATTGCAGTAATATACTAGTCTTGACAGTTTTGTGCTACGTTTGGTCAAAATTAATGTAATACCAAACACATTTGTCGTTTTTATCATTGAATGATTGGGTAAAACTCAGCGAAAACTATTTCTAAATGCCTTTTGATATTTCTTTCTTTATACAAATGTTAATTTTCGAAAAAAAACATGTATATAGCCAAAACGGTATGTGTCCATTACACTGTGCAACAAAATGGAGCTCAAAGTCTGGGGGGTGGAAAATTCCTTTTGGGGGTGAAAGCTCTTGGTGAGTATATACAGAACCCAAAAGGACAAATCCGCCGTGAGTCGAACTTTTGAGATATGGTGTGATGAATATTTTGCTGGAGACCCTATAAGCCCTCAGATATTAGCGTTATATCTTTGTCCGCTGTTGTTTTAGCATATTTTTGAAATCACATTTCTCCAGCCAAATCAAATGAGGATTGTTTTCGTAGAGCATTTTGACCTTATATCTTGCTTCCTTCAATGTCCTTTTCGTCCTTTATTTTAAGAGCCGCCATAAAAGTACCACAAGATGACGTTTTTCAGCTTCGAAATGTTCTGCAAAAATGTCGCTCAGAAAATTTTAGGTACGGCTCTCATTGACAACAAATCGATATTGTCGCGTTTTCGTGGTCGTTTTGTGCATTTACCCTGTTTTTGTTAAGAAAAAGACTATATTTTGTTTTTTGTATATTCGTTACAGAACATACAAAAACACAAAACACAGTTTTTTTCTTAGCAAACAGGGGTAAATGTAAACAAGTAAGCAAAGGCTATAGTCGGACGGGGGCGACCATGTGATACCCTACACCACAACCTGTAGGAATTAGCTATGTGCTACCGCCATGCACTCTGGATGTCCGGGTTCGATTCCCATCAAATTGTCTACGGTTACAAAATACCCCTTAGTAATGTTGGCCATATTTCCTGAGTATTTCAGCCATGAAAAACGTCTCTACAAGTGGCAACTTAGGACACGCCGCACAGTGTTGCCGCTTCCTTGTAAACGTGGACAAAAATAGAAGGAGTTGACCTAGGTCGATGAATTTTTATACAAGTACTTATGCGGGCATAGGAATGAAAAATTCCCATTTTGGTCCATATCGGTTCAGATTTGGATATATCCCCCATATATATATTTCTCCGATTCTGCTATAACTCAGCCAATTTTAATTGAACCGCCTTCAAATTTAATATGCGATATTTGGTTGGGCCTCTGATCAGTTTTAACGATTTTGTTAAGAATCGGTTCAGATTTGGATATATCCCCCATATATATTTCTCCGATTCTTCTATAACTCAGTCAATTTTAATTGAACCGCCTTCAAATTTAATATGTTTATGATGATATGGTTGTGGCTCCGAGAATCGGATTTTATAGGATGCAAACTTTGCATTTTTTAATTCGAAAGGGATGTCTGTTTCATGTACCAAATGGTCGAAACTGCAATTTGCTGCAATTTTTAGATACACTCCATGAAAGAAACGAAATTCGTGAGTTTTGTATAACACGTTACTGTTTCAATCAACATAACGGTACTTTATGTATACACATTATATGTAAACGTTTTTTTCATAAATTGCAAGACTATCGACCACTCTTTAATTCCCTATTCAAAAGTTGTGGAATATGTCAATAACTTCTTTAAAAAATTTCCATGAACATGGGTTTCTTTTTAAATACATTTTAGTAAATGTCACATACGAAAAATTTTCTATGTCTAACGAGCTATAACTTTATAGTAACACCAAATATCGACAACATCTTTGAGGTTTGTCCTATTTGAAGTGTTCTCAATAAAATAAAACCATTAAATTATAAAAAAGTCAAGAACACATTTTTCGATTTTTGTCCACTGAGGCAACACTGTGCGCCGTTCGGACTCGGCGATAAAAAATAGGTCACATATCAATAACTTAATATGAATCCATTGATATAAGAGAAGCCTCCTTGTCTTTACTGGGATGTTTGTGGAAAAATATATAAATTTTACATTTCTAAAAAATATTCGAAAATAATATATTGTGATATCAAAAATATATTTTATACCGGTAGAAATAAATAACAATGAATAGAAATTCAAAAACATGCATGCAAACAAATTTATAAATCCCAAAATTATTCATGTTCAATTATACAGTGAAGAAGATAGAAGATGTAACACTAGTTTGCTTCAAAATACGTGGAATCTGTAGGTATCGTAATATGGGGCTATACCAAATCAATTTTAGTAAGCTAACTTATGAGTTTTGGAAAAGTTTGAGAATTACTTTTTCAGATTTGTAATTTTAGTTGGAGCCGGCAGGGGATTTTGGAACTTCTGGACTATAATCTCAGGAAGTATGACTTATCCCGGGAAAGGGACCAGAATAGGGACAGTAAAAAGAACATTCTTCTTCAAAAAAAAAAGAAAATAATGATCAAATAGATCCGATACGGGTCCTCAAACTGCACTTTTCCCAAATTTTGTGTGGGAGATCCTCGAAGGACGGACCGATATAGTCCATATTATGACCTGACACATGACTGGATGAAATAATACGATGATACGACCAATCAGAAAATCCCCTTGAGAGTTAACTTGCGGATTTGCGGCGCAAGTACAATCTGCTGAAGAAAATTCAAAACAATTCGAGAGGACTCTTAAAATTCCCTTTTCCGAATTTTGTGTGGGAGGTACCCTAAGGACCGATATAGTCTTATCCGATCTATATCTGGAAGGAATAATAATATATGGAAAGTTTGGAGCAAATCGATTACTCAGTTCGCCAGTTATCGTTCACACAATTTTTCGAAAACAATTTTAAACTTATTTGGGGGAGGTGTGGACCGACATAGCCTACATTCGAACTTTAACAAAGTTTGGGCAAAATATTACGTTGTATACAATTTGGTTCTAATCGGTAGATATGTTCGAGAGTTATCGTGCGCACCAGCCAGTTAGACATTAAGAGAGACAGATGAACGGACAGCGCTAAATAGACTCCAAATTGTCTGAAACGAATTTCGTCCAAATATACTTGGGTCTAAAACCAATATTTCGATGAGACACATATTTGGTCGTATTTTGTTTGTATCCCCTTTATCCTAAATCCTGAGGTACAAAAAAAGGTGGCGAGGCGACCCCATGTTGCAATATTTGTATAAAAATCCAATTTGACAACTGAACTGAAAATTTCTCTGTCATGAAAGAGACAATTTGTAGCATGGGAGGAAATTGTGGTTCTCTGCACAAAACACATTATATATCAGGCAGTAGGTGCGTTATCTAGCAGACACATTATTGCAATTTGCATCAGGGGAAAGGTCAGTAGTTATTATTCCATATGTAGGCTAATTTGCCGGTATATGCCCTCCAGGAATCAAAATATCAACAAAAAATAAAATTTGTATATTTTTCATACAAAAGTAATGGTGTATGTCAACCGCTAAATAATATCAGATCATCATGCAAAATTATAGGCATTTTCTTCAACCTAAACTCTTACCTCGTGCAAAATTTCATGATTATTGAGCTATAATTGCGACCTCTAGTGTACTTATGATTACACTACAAACAAGAAACTGGATATATTAGGCTGTAACCCCAGCTAACAATTTTTTCCGAGGGCTCTGATATCAGATTTTTTCTGAATTTTTTTTAGAAATGTGGCCGATTTCTCTAATATTTTCCTAGAAATTGGACCGATTTTCTATAAGTTTATTTTAAGAATCTCTGCACATTTTCTAAAGAATCTTAAGAATCGTTATTCCGAATTCGTTCCGATTTCTAATGGATTTTCTAAGGGAATTTTTTTCGGTTGATGTCGAAGAACAAAATGACTGGTCATAAAATTCGCATATACAGTTTTACAATTTTTTTAATATAAATGCAACATATAACAATTCAAGCTAGTGTTGATAGCTTCAACATACTTCTGCACATTGTTCTACTGTCAATCATAAAATCATAACAACAGGCAAAATCATTAGAAAGTTTGAAATTATAATCTAATCTATAATCTAATCTATAATCTATGGAAGCTTCCATAAATAGTACATTAAAAGAAAATTGTCTCTGAGTGGGGTTTGTTCAGTACAGTACGACACGTGTTGTGTCAATATCAAAGGCGTCAGCGTCAGAATTTTTTCAGAAAATTTGAACTTTTTTCCGAATTTTTCCAGAATTTCCTTCCGAATTCGGACGGATTTTCTTAAGAAAATCTAAATTTTTCATCGAATTTTCCAGAATTTTCTTCCGAATTCGGACCGAATTCTGTCAGAAAATCTAAATGTTTCTCCGAATTTTCCATGAATTTACTTCGGAATACGGACCGAATTCGTCGCGAAACTCTAACATTTTTTAAGAATTTCCTTCGAAAATTCTTTCCGAATGCGGTGACCACGTCCATACAACTTTCGTACCGAATT
Source organism: Musca autumnalis (assembly GCF_047663935.1). Lineage (NCBI taxonomy): Eukaryota > Metazoa > Arthropoda > Insecta > Diptera > Muscidae > Musca > Musca autumnalis. Next base: position 189,615,970 of record NW_027411644.1, read on the forward strand.
CGGTACAAATTCGGCATCAGAATCGGATATTTTTTCAGAAATTCTGTCCGAATTCGATTCGAATTCGGAAAAAAATGTTAGCTGGGACTATGTTATCTGATCACGTACATCAACATAATTGACATCAATTAAAAGGTCAAGAGATCGCCTTCTAAATATAACTCACGAGTGGGGAATGTGTCTTTCAGGAACAAAGATATAAGCTGTTTATTAAAAATTTTCACAATTTTCACACAAAAGTTGTGGTCCATTTAACCCTCTTAATATTATCTGATCGCCATCTCAAATTGCAAGCTTCATGTTTGTCATATACTCTTGCCTTATTTAAAATTTCGAGGCGATCGGACTATTATTGCGACCAACAGAGCAGCAACAAAATCTGCTAAAAATTATGTTTTTGGTCCATTTCACCCGCTAAATATTTCACGATCATCACCAATTAAAAAAGCGATCTACTCTGATGTGAAACCGACCTCCATACCAAATTTCGTGACGATCGGTCCATAATTGCGGCCTGGAGTTTGATTACAATTTATAATGGACAGACGGACACACGGACGGACGGACGGACGGACGGACACACATCTCAAAATCGCTTTATCTCGCCGAGATATGAAGATTGGTATACCACATTGGGGGTCTCCGACGAATATTTCGCGGTGTTACATGAATTTTTCCCAAAACAAACTTATAATACCCTTTCCACATAGTGGTGTAGGGTATAAAAATGACTATGAAAACGCGACAAAATCGATTAGTTGTCAATGAGAACCGTACCTAAAATTTTCTGAGCGACATTTTTGCAGAACATTTCGAAGCTGAAAAACGTCATCTTGTGGTACTTTTATGGCGGCTCTTAAAATAAAGGACGAAAAGGACATTGAAGGAAGCGAGATATAAGGTCAAAATGCTCTACGAAAACAATCCTCATTTGATTTGGCTGAAGAAATGTGATTTCAAAAATAAGCTAAAACAACAGCGGACAAAGATATAACGCTAATATCTGAGGGTTTATAGGGTCTCAAGCAAAATATTCATCACGCCATATCTCAAAAGTTCGACTCATGGCGGATCTGTCCTTCTGGGTTTTGTATATACTCACCAAGAGCTTTCATCCCCAAAAGGAATTTTCCACCCCCCAAAATTTCGGTTCACAGTGTTATAAAATAAAGAAAATAACACCTAACGTTTTCAGTAATGACGGTGTATGTATGCGCTTTATCTCTGTCATGTTATCGTGTATATCAACTTATGTATGTATAACCGGACGGGAAAAATAAGTCACAATCATATAAAATTAATTCAGTGGAAAACTAGTGCCCAGGGGAAGTGGTGTAGGGTATCACATGGTCGGGCGCGTCCGACTATAACCCTCTCTTACTTATTTCTTTCTAAAGCGTTGACCGTTGAACTTTACCATTTAAGGAAATTTCTAAATACCGTATAGCCTCGACAATCCGGACAACGCGGTAATCCGGACACTAGAATTTTTTACATTGTTGACTCGGTAATCCGGACATCACATATTTTTCTTACTACGATAATCCGGACATCAATATTTTTCCTATCTTGAGCATTAGATGCTTATTTATTTCATTGACGTTTTCGTTCTTAACAATAGCAGTTGGTGTATAAATAAGAGAATTACAAGTGTTCAAAGTTTTCAGTCAAAATTTCGACTTACTAGATATCCACTGTCAACTCAGTTATACAGTCAATATATCAAATAATTTTCCTATCGTTAAACCATTGATGACTGGCTATGATAAGCAAAAGTATTTAAAGCCGAATATTGGTTGTTTCCCTGTAAATCGATGTTGAGTGGTGCTTTCCTCTATAGGAATTAGTTATATAGCCCTCCTATTAGGGAGAAAGTCCCTTGGGGCATTTAATGTATTCCAAGGATATTTAACATAGAAATGTTTAAATCATTTAAAGCTTTAGGATTAATATGTTATTTTCTTTGAGATTTATAGCTAAACGAGGAAACGAGAAAAGTTCTTATATAGGAATTTTAATAAATTTAAATTAAATTGAATTCTGGAGTTCTATCGCGAGTCTTGGGAGCCTTATGTCCATGGACAAGGGAAATCAATATATGTATGTATATTAGGATCCCAGCAAAAATCCTCATTACAAAACTCCTTTCCCACCCATTATTTTAACAAGGGCATGTCGCGCGAAATATCTGGTTATTTTGTAACCACTGAACAAAGTAGATGGTAACCATTGAAATAAGTAGATACTGAGTAGATTCTGACTACTTATTTCAGTGGTTACAAAATAACCAGATACTTCGCGCGACATGCCATTGTTAAAATAATGGGTGGGAAAGGAGGTTTGTAATAAGGATTTTTGCTGGGATTATAACTTTTTTTTTTGGAATTTTTACAAATATCAAAAATACCACCGCAAAGCAGTGTAGAGCATGAAAAACTACTATGAATTACGGTGTCATTTTATCTCTATCGCGAAAAAAGTTTCCGCACCAAATGCATTGAAGTTCAGTAATGCATTACTTAATTATGCCCTCAGCCTTTAGGCTAAAGAGGGTATATGAAGAAAGGACAAAATTTTTTAGTTTTCCATAAAAAAAAAATTAAAAAAATTTTTTTAAGCTACATGAAAGATTTTTGGTACATAGATTGGGAAAAAAATGCCATTCTTAAATCTGTTTGTGATACTAATTTTGGTTGTTGCGCGCAAAAGTTATGGCGGTTTCAATTCTGATAAAAAGAAAAAAAATCATTATATTGAGAAACTCTCTTAATTAGGGGCTCCCTATATACTATTTGTTTACTGAGGTCCCATAACTTTAGTGAAAAAGTTGTGCATTTTCGCGGGAATTAGGAAAGAATTCCAAACAATTGGTAGTTTGCAACTTGTTTTAATAAAATTCAACCTGCTTATGCCTCTGAAAAATATATAAAAATATGTACGTAATCTATACATCGCGAAGATTCAAATGAAACCAAAACTATACAAATCCGTTTAGTGGTTTTCATATTATAGCGAAAACAAAAAAAAATATATTGAGGAAATTTATAAAATTTTTGTAAGAGAACATATTTATTAAAATTTATTTTGTGAGTTAGTTGAACAAAATGTAAGAAAAATACGTCGGAGTTTTTCTTCTATTTTAGTTAAATTTCACGCAATAAATCACATTTTTTTATTCTAATCACTTCTCGAAAACACGCTAACATCTAGCAGAAGATATGAATATCTTTCAAATAAATGTTGGGTTCCTTTAAATGGGGTATAATCTTGAAAGAAAATTGTATCGGGTAATGTTCATTTTGAAATGCGTGTAAATCGCGAAATCCTCAAAATCACTTGATGCGCATGCGGTTTACCAATACAGCGAATTCTTCTCTTTTAATTTATACACATTTGCCAGGATTTACTTTGGCCGCTAAGATGTAGCATCGTCTGCAGTTTAGTGTGCAACAAACTGTATAACGCTTATATTTTGCACAAAGTGCATACACTTTTTATGCGCATCCGATTTCACTATCAGCCGTGAAAAAATAAATCGATCTAAACATATTTCAATAAAATCCATCAAGAACCGTGGATGTAGCATCACACAGTATTTTTTGGATAAATCGTATACAGCTCCCACGCCACTAAATTTTTCAAACCGCTGTTTTCGCAAAAACGCGAGTGATGATTCACTTTCTTCATTGAAATGGAAACGATCCACATAAAACGCGAATTAGTCAGCGATATTTTGAAAAACATTTTTCGCAAATTTTTCAATTTTTGCAGTAGCCATTTCCGCTGTTCTAGTAGATGGATTTTTATGATCTGTGATTCATATGATCCGGATCGTCGAAAAACTAAAATATTGCGGGGTACCAGCACACTCAAAACGATATTGTAAATACTGTACCCAAAAAATAGTTTTTTTAGAAAAAAAAATCACACTAAATTTTGGCCTTTGGCAGTAGATTACTCTGCTGCTGTGTGGGCTACATACTCAATATACATATCAGATTATGCAAAATCGCGAGTTCTTTAATCCTATAATTGGTTTTTAGAAATATCCGAATGCGCGTCCCAGTTACATAAAAAATACAAAAAACACCTGAAATCCGGCTTCTAAATGTCAGCATCCATAAAAGGTGGATGCAGTGGAAATTTTTGAAAGTGATACATTAGAAGTGTAATCTTCATTTTGTATTCTCCTACTTTTACTTTGGACAGATGTCCGTCATTTGAATGGTTTAATCAGAAATCGAATAGCAACGTAAAAAACCTGTTTAGCTTCAACGTGTTTTTACCTATGTTTTTTCCTTTACGCGGTCGTAACTACCACGTCAATTAAATTTTTTTGCTAACTTTTTGAGCTTTGTACAAAAACATCTAAAATAATCCAGCAATAGTCATAGTTACTGTAAACTACAATAGTTCGCGTATTATAATAGTGCAAACCTTGGCTTCATGGAAACTAAAAAATTTTGACTTTTCCTCATATCACCAATATTTTTGAAAATTTAACATAGCTGAAGCCAAGGTTTACCCTTTTAGAAAGCGCGACTCGTGATTGTATATTATACAAATTAAATACTTTTGGATAAAATGAAATGTTTTTGGTTGTGGCAAAAAATATTGGCCTTAAAAGATAATTTGCGTGGAAGCTGTGGCTACATTTATGTTAAAAAATTGGTGAAAATGGGTTGAAGCCACCATGTCTTTTTTTGTTATATCTCGATTTGTGAGTAAACCACACTTCTCTCGAGTTTCCTGTCAAAGTAAAAGCATAAGCAAACTAAATAAGGATCATCTCACTAATGTATTACTTTTCAAAATTTCGTCTGCTTCTACCATTAAATGATGCTGACATTTTGAAGCCAGATTTACAGTGTTTTTTGATATTTTCTTCTAATGTCATTCCGCAAACAGGTTTTTCAAAAAATCATATATAGAATTGTAATACTTGCGATTCTGAGTTATTTGATACGTATATTGTGAATGTAGTCTGCACAGCTTCATAGAAATCTGCATCCAAATGCGGAAATTTTGTGTGAACATTTTTCTAAAAATCATATTTTTCGGGTCTAATATTTGCAATTGTCTCTAGAATACTTCGTACTCCATTGCACATTTTAGTTTTTTACGTTTCGGATCCAATAAATCATTCCTCGTGAAAATCTATCTACTAAAACGCGAGTTACGAGAAATTCCAAAGTAGAAAAATCACCTAAAATTGTTTTTGAAAATATCGCGTATTTTATCGCGTTTTCTGCACATCGTTTCCACTGCAATGAAAAAACTAGTGCAGCATCTTCGTTTTAGCGGAAACAGAGATTTGAAAACTTTACTGATAAGGAAGCTACATTCATTTTATCCCAAAAAATAGTGTGTGATGCTACATCCGCGGTTCTTGATTGATCGCCTTCAAATAGATATATATCGATGTAGATTTTCATGGTTGACATTGAAATCGGATGCGGACAAAAATTGTATGCACTTTGCGCAAATTAGCGATATTTTATAGGGTTTTTAATGCTAAGATGCAGCCGATGCTACATCTTAGAGTCCAAATTATATTTCGAAAAATATATACAACTTAATAGATATGGTCTTGCTGTACACGAAAATCACATGCGGGCAAAATGATTTTGATAATTACGCGATTTACACGTATTTTAAAATGCATATAAATTAAAATGGGTTATTTGACCTCTATTTCCATTTCAGAAGCTTTGAGATACGTCCTCATCAACCCAATTACCTTCCCTAATGGAAAAGCTTTAATATGAATGTCAATAAAGCAAAATCCGTCTCTTTTATTGGGAGATTTAAGCAAAATGAAGGAAGTATTCCTATAGATTTTTACAATTTTTTCTACTACATGCATGTGAAAAAATATTTTTTCAAACAAAAAATATTTTTTTTTGACCAAAATATGTGCTTATTTTGGCTGTAACATCGAAACTATAACACCAGTCTGTATGATTGTAGTCTCATTTGATTCGCCGTGAAGTTTTGATCTAGAACAAATTTTTATGTAATTTTATGACCACTAAATGGGCCTTAATTTTGAAAAAAGTTGACTTATATTCAATAATTTATCAATTTTATGTACATTCCGCGAATTCTGTGTAACATTTTGCAGGTATTATGCAATCTACTCGCTGAAGTCACTTCGAGAGAACTTTTTTGTAACAATTGTGCTCATTAAAATAATTATCCATGTCCGTCCGTCTGTCTGTCCTGCTGGCTTGAGCGCACGATAACTCTCGAACGGATTAATCGATTCGGTCCAAAATTTGGCCTTCGTAATATTTTGTCCAAACTTAGTTTAAGTTCGAAGATAAACCATATCGGTCAACTCCTTCCGGTACCTCCCCCACAAAAGTTTGAAAATGTTCGGAAAATTTGTGCGCACGATAACTCTTGAAGGGAGTAACCGATTTGGCCCACACTTTGTACATCGTGAAAGTTCTACCAGACTTAGATAAAGTTTCAATATGGACTCAATCGGTCCACTACTTCGGGTACCGCCCATACAAAATTTCGGAAAAGTTCACTTTAGGACCTGCTCTCGAATCGCTTTGATTTTTGTTGTAACAACTTGTATTCGCTGTCCCCCATACGACGGTACAAGTTTCATAAGGGGCAAGTCCATAAAAAAAGATGCAAAAAAACCCTATGACACCGTATGTAGTGGTTGGAGCGCAAAATAAATCTCGAACGCATCTGCCAATTCGGTCCAAAATTTGGCCTTCGTAATATTTTGTGCAAATATAGTTCAGGTTCGAAGATAAACCATATCGGTCCACTCCTTCAGGTACCTCCCTCACAAAAGTTCAAAAATGTTCGGAAAAATTATGCGCACGATAACTCTTGAAGGGAGTAACCGATGTCATTCATACTCTGCACATCCTAATGTATCTACCAGATATAGATCAGGTTCGAATATGGGCTATATTTGTCCACTCCTTTGGGTACCTCCCACACAAAATTTCGGATAAGTTCACTTTAAGACCTGCTTTCGAATCAAAGTTTACGAATTCAACAAAACATAAGAATGACGATGAACTTAAAAGAAGACACCGATAACACTGTGAACCGAAATTTTGGGGGGGTGGAAAATTCCTATTGGAGATGAAAGCCCTTGGTGAGTATATACAGAACCCCTAAGGACAGATTCGCCGTGAGTCGAACTTTCGCGATATGGCGTGATGAAGTTTTTGCTAAATACCCTGTAAGCCATCAGGAATTAGCGTTATATCTTTGTTCACTGTTGCTTTAGCTTATTTTTGAGATCACATGTCTGCAGTTAAATCGAATGAGGATTATTTTCGTAGAACCTTCGATCTTCTAACTCGCTTCCTTCAATGTCCTTTTCGTCCTTTATTTTAAGAGCCGCTATAAAAGTACCACAAGATGACGTTTTTCAGCTTCGAAATGTTCTGCAAAAATGTCGGCCAGAAAATTTTAGGTACGGCTCCCATTGACAACAAATCGATTTTGTAGAGTTTTCGTGGTCGTTTTGTGCATTTACCCTGTTTTTGTTCAGAAAAAGAATATATTTTGTTTTTTGTATATTCGTTACAGAACATACAAAAACACAAAACACAGTTTTTTCTGAGCAAACAGGGGTAAATGCACAAAACGACCACGAAAACTCGACAAAATCGATTTGTTGTCAATGAGAGCCGTACCTAAAATTTTCTGGCCGACATTTCTGCAGAACATTTCGAAGCTGAAAAACGTCACCTAGTGGTACTTTTATAGCGGCTCTTAAAATAAAGGACGAAAAAGACATTGAAGGAAGCGAGTTTGGAGGTCGAAGTGCTCTACGAAAAAAATCCCCATTCGATTTAACTGAAGACATGTCATCTCAAAAATAAGCTAAAGCAACAGTGAACAAAGATATAACGCTAATTCCTGATGGCTTACAGGGTATTTAGCAAAAACTTCATTACGCCATATCGCGAAAGTTCGACTCACGGCGAATCTGTCCTTAGGAGTTCTGTATATACTCACCAAGGGCTTTCATCTCCAATAGGAATTTTCCACCCCCCAGACTTTGAGCTCCATTTTGTTGCACAGTGTAATATAAGCGCCAGTTACGGAGTTGAAATTTTGTAAGCAGATGTGATATTAGTTTTTAATTCGTGTTTTTTGTTTATATGTTTGTTTAGTATAAACTTAATGTAACGCGTTTTATAAACAATATTACGAAGTCCCCTGAAGAAGTCGCCACAAAAGTGACGTAGGGATGAAAAGCAAAAATTCTCTTTGTTTTATTTGCTAAAACCATAGTAGGTCAAATAGCTAAAAAACCTATAACAATATAAACAACTTTTGACCAAAACAAACCACAACACTTTGATTTTTGTTGAAGCGATTTGCATTCGCTACTTCCGTTACGACGGTAAAAGTTTTTTTCAGGGACAGGTCTATATTTCTTGGGAAAACATCCCGAAAGGTGCAAAGAAACCCTTTGTCACCAATGTGGCTCTCGAACTGTTCTACCGATTTGGTGCAACATTTGGTCTTCGTCATATTTTATCCAAACTTAGTTTCATGGGGCAATACCGGTCCCCAATTTCCGGTACTTCTCCCCAATATTTAAAAAAAAATTTCACTAACATGTTAGGACGATATAACTCGAATGGTGCAACCAATTTGGTCCAAATTTTGGATCTCGTAATATTTTGTCAAAATTTAGTTTCACTTCTAAAATGGCCCATATCGGTCCTCCCTAAGGGAACCTCCCCCACAAAAGTTCAACATTTGTGTTAGTTCCTAATCCACGTTTTTGTGGACAAGTTTAAATCTTGAAAAAGGGCCACAAAATTCTGAAGAGACGCTAAATACATTCTCTCTGTCTGTAGATGAAAGTTTCAATTCACATTGGCTGAGGGTATACCTCTGTCGGCAAAGCCGACTGACACTTTTTTACTTGTTCTTTATAAACTCGCGAATGTTATGTTTATATTTATTATACCTATCGGACTAGAGAATATGTGGTCATTTGCAACAAATTCGCGAAAGTTACAGACTGTTTTTTATGACTTTGCCTGTGAGAATCGTATTTGTTTTCTATAAATATTTATTCAGACAAAGCAAATTTAAAATTGTAAATAGAACAAGTAAAAAAGTGTCAGTCGGCTTTGCTGACAGATATATACCCTCAGCCAATGTGAAGCGAAACTTTCATCTCCGGACAGATCGAATGTATTTAAGGTCTCTTCAGAATGTTTTGGCCCTTTTTGGACATTTGAACTTGGAATTAACTGCACTAAGACACAAATGTTGAACTTTTATGGGGGAGGTACCCTTAGGGAGGACCGATATGGGACATTTTAAAAGATGGACCAAATCGGTTGAACAGCTCGAGAGTTATCGTGCTGTCCGACCGCCACATATAGTGACATAGGGGTTTTTTACACCTTTCGGGCTGTTTTCCCAAGAAATATGGACTTGCCCATCAAAAAACGTTTACCGTCGTAATGGAGGTAGCGAATGCAAACCGCTTCAACAAAAATCAAAGTGATTCGAGAGCAGGTCTTAAAATGAACTTATCCAAAATTTTGTGTGAGAGGTACCAGAAGGAGTAGACAAATATAGTCCATATTCGAACCTGATCTATATCTAGTAGATATATTGGGACGTGCAAAGTATGGATTACGTCGGTCACTCCCTTCAAGAGTTATCGTGCGCAAAATTTTTCCGAACATTTTTGAAGGTTTGTGGGGGAGGTACCTGAAGGAGTGGACCGATATAGTCCATCTTCAAATTTAAAATATGTTTTGATAAAATATTACGCAGGCCAAATTTTGGACCAAATCGACAGATCCGTTGGAGAGTTATCTTGCGCTCCAACCACTACACAAGGTGTCATAGGGGCTTTTTGCACCTTTCCGGACATTTTCTCAGGAAGTATGAGCTTGCCCCTGATGGAACTTGTACCGTCGTATGGAGGGCCGTGAATACAAGAGGCTACATCAAGAATCAAAACGATTCGAGAGCAGGTCCTAAACTGAACTTTTCCAAAATTTTGTGTGGGAGGTACCCGAAGGCGTGGACCGATAGAGTCCATATTGGAACCTCATCTAAGTTTGGTAGAAATTTCACTATGTGCAAAGTATGGACCAAGTCGGTTACTCCCTTCGAGAGTTATCGTGCGCACAAGATTTGCGACAATTTTTGAACATTTGTGGGGGAGGTACCTGAAGAAGTGGACCTATATGGCCCATCTTCGAACTTAAATCAAATCAGGACAAAATATTTCGATACCCAAAATTTAAACCGAATCTATTGATCCGTTCGAGAGTTATCGTGCGCACCAGCCAGACAGACAGACGGAAAGACAGACAGACAGACAGACGGAAGGACATTGCTAGATCTACTCAAAATTATCTGAAACGGATATCGTACAAACATACTTGGGGTCTAAAACCATTATTTCGGTGAGGCACATTTTTGGTCGTATCAAAGTGTAAATACCCTCTTTAGCCTAAAGGCTGAGGGTATAAAAAATATCAAAAGGGCTTTAGTAATCGCAGTCGGTCCATGAAATCGAACTAACATACCCATTTTCGTTATCAGGACAATATTCCGCACATCGTACTGGCGTGGTATTTTTTTTTTTTTTTTTTGGATATAGCCCTTATGTACATGGGCTTCAAAGTTTATATACTTAAAAACTATGCATAAATATACACCAGTTGTAAAGAAGTTTTAGATGACAAAAGTAATCAGAAAACGTCAAATAAAATAAGCTGGATAAATATAAGACGTAAATTTGGTAGCCAGGGAAGCTGTTTCCGGTCTTAAAATGTTAGCAAACTATAATATTTGTTTAATATGAATTTGTTTGCCTTATATGTCAGATTATTATTAATGATTTAAACGTACAAAATTATATGTTTTTGTTATTTCTCGGTAATCCGGACAACGCCGAAACATGTGGTGTCCGGATTATCGAGATTATACTGTATCTCCCTAAAAGGAACGTTGATCCGTGAACAATTTATGCACAAACGAAGTGGTGTAGGGTATAACATAGTCAGCCCCTTCCCGACTATGGTCTTTGCTTTCCTGATGTTTCTATAAAGATACATCAATATTGTTTTCTATGCATGGTATGCATCTCTATGTGAGGTAAGCATCGAAGACTCTTCAGTTGATTCCTTAGACAGACGAGTACTATTATAAAGTATAACATAATCAGTCCCCGTATTCTTGTACAAAATGTCGAACTTTTCAGTTTATGAATAATACTTTGAAATAAATTGTAAAAAGTAACACAAAAAATTAAATTTTGATGAAACTTTTTTTTATTTGTTTCAGTATACTCTGACAAATCATCAATTATCCAAATTTACTTTGAAAATCAGTCGTCGATTCGCGCAACTTATAGACGACTTCGTCATTTGTATGGCGTACATAATCGTCCATCTGAACAAGCCATTCGTCGAACTGTGGATAGATTTCGTACCACATACTCTCTAGAGGATGCAATAAGAGACCCTACAGACTCCATTACATCCAGAAAAATGCACCGTATGGTGCGGTTTTCACGCTGGTGGCATCATCGGACCTTATTCCTTCAAAAATGAGGCCGGAGCTCGCGTTACGGTCAATGGAGATCGTTACCGCACCATGATCAATGATTTTTTGTTTGAAAATATGGATGACATTGATCCGGAGGAGATGTGGTTTCAACAGGATGGCGCTACGTGCCATACGGCGAACGCAACCATCGACTTATTGAAATCAAAATTTGGCGATAAGTTGATTTCGAGAAGTGGACCTGTGAATTGGCCTCCAAGGTCGTGCGATTTGTCACCTCTCGATTATTTCCTGTGGGGCTACGTGAAGTCACTGGTTTATGCTGATAAACCAGCAACAATTGATGCCTTGGAGGCCAGCATTGTTCGTGTTATTCGTGACATACGGCCAGTAGTGCTCGAAAAAGTGGCCAAAAATTGGACGTCCAGAATGCACTTCGTCAAGAACAGCCGCGGTGCCCATATGCCAGAAATCATTTTCAAGTGTTAATGTCACGTATTGATCCTTCGAATAAAAAAAAAATTATTGATTACAATTTAATTTTTTGTGTTTTTTTTTACAATTTCAAGTTCTATCGGGCTTAAAAAACACCCTTTAGTTGGCAAATACAAACATTATGGGGTTTCAGATAAAATGTTCTACGAAAACATAATATGTTTTTATTATGAGCAATATTAAGTAGAGGACTCAAATATTGAGAGAAAAATAAAATAGATTCTGATGCAATTGTCAAATGTGATCGTTTTATATGTGCACAAACTGAAACGAAATTTAAAGTTTGGAATACGAGTGCTGTACATATTTTGCATCTCTGGTAAAATTGTTTAAGAGTTATTTTAAAACCAATCTTAAATTCTATGTTAATTTATTATCTTCCATATTATTTAACGTTTCTACGTCTCTCTTTAGCTATTCACACAAATGCCCCACATTATCTTCTAGTTTCAAATTCCATTTGTCTTTTTTTAGTATTTGTTATTGACAATTCTGACCGCAATTTATAATACTAAACTGGATTACCGTGAAGAGTTAAAAACAGACGTCATTATACACTATTCGAACTTTACTAAACATATACACCGCTTATGCAGACTCTGTTTGGCGAAAAGTTGTTTTCCTTCAAAAATCAAAGATTGACCAAACATATTTTTATAGCTTCATCTCAATGCTGATTGAAATAAAAATTCAAATTTATATTCTGGTCATCATAATGGTATGCGGGTGTCAGTGGATTTTATGAAAATTCCAGCCTATGTTTTGTTTGTTTTTTATCCCCAATAAAAAATCATGAAAACAAAATATTTTAATTTTAACTAAAACAATTTATTTAACTAGATTCAAAAATAACAACAAATCAATCATATGGTAGAACAATTGATAACAATTTCGATTCGATTCAGTCTTTAAGAAATTACCTCTTATCCGACGTTAACACTTTAAAGGCGGAATAAACGAAGAATGGAAGCAGGCAAGTAATTGGTGCTAGGTTCATCGACTGGTGTTGCTGGTGGAATGTAGGTGTTGGATGGTTCCGAGGCAGCTGGAGGAATGTAGGTGTTAGTGGGTGCTGGTGGGACATAGGTTTTGGCAGGAGTGGTAGCAGCAGTTGGTGGGATATAAGTGTTAGCAGGAGCAGAAGGGGCTGGGGGAATATAACTGGTAGCAGGTGTTGCAGGAGCTGGGGGAATGTAACTGTTGGATGGACCAGAGACGTAGTTGCCGGAAGCGGAGGTAGCAGCAGGAGCTTGAGAAGCAAAGTCCAAGACTGGAGCAACACCACCATTAATAGTTCTGGTATTACCACCCAAACCATTGTATTGATCTTGAATGGCACGTTGGGCATTGGCAGCATCTTCAGGAGTACGGTATTTGACAAAGTGGACTTCGGGTTTATTGTTGTTGTTGTTGCTGAGGTTGTTAAGCTTGTTAGCCAAATCACCAAGATCAGCTTGTTTGTTGAGCACATAGATGGCAGTCTTTTGTTCACCAGCTTGTTTGGCCAAAGCAACGGCGGCATCTTCAAGACCCTTGTTTTCGGGACCCTTAATGAAAATCACACGAACACCCTTTTTCAAGTTATTGGCAGCTTGTTGGGCATCAAATCCATCATTGAATTCATTATCGTTGACAGTGTAGGTAAAGAATTCCTTTTCAATTTCGGGAGCAACAGCAGTGGGTGCAACAAAAGATGGAGCAGTCAAGCCACCGCCAACACTGTCAACACCACCGACAACACCACCGCCAACACCACCGACATTACCAAAATTGCTGGCACCCGAGGAATTTGGTTGATAGTTGTACTGGGCACATGCCACAGCTACCAAAGATAATACTATGAAGGCACGCATTATTCCGCCAGTGACTATTCGTTTGGATTGAAGAGTAAATTGAGAATGATACTCCAGCAGTGCGAGTCAATGATTTTATAGCATTAGGAAATTTTGCTGATGGCGCCAAACACCAACAATTAAATATGATTTTATGTTGTTGTTGTTGTTTTTTTCTTTTCTTCTTTAAGCTATTTAAACTGTAACATATTTTACGATTTGTTGCCTTTATTTTGTTTGGAGTTTTTACGATTTTGCTATTTTGGTTTGTTTTCATTTCTACATGGACCCATAATTCTGCGGGCAGCTGTCGTTAAAACATGTAATCAATATTCAAAATTATTCATAGATAAAGTCGTAAAATTTCATATGATCGTGACGATGACGATCGTGATGAGGGTGATGAGGGTTTCTTCATGTTCATACAAAATATAACATTTGTGACAGATGTCAAAAATCTCATAAATTTATAATTTATATATGTTTGTTATTTCACATTTTACAAAGTGTAAAAATGTGGACAAAAATATTCGAATAACAGTCAAAGAGTAATTAAAATTGTCCTACATAATTAAGCTAAATATTTTCTTTGTTGATTCATGGAATTGTGTAGCAGTAAATTTAAGCTAAAATTGTCAAATCGAAGATATTCCTTCAATTGGCTGATATCGCGGACACAAGGAAGGTAAAGAGTTAGTCCTATTTAGCTCATTTTGTAGACAACTCAAAACACCGAAATTGATGAAATATTAAGCCGTTCACATTGACCAACAATTTAATACCCGAAATAGCATTTCGGGTCAAAGTGCAATAACATTTAAACGTATTACTAATAAAACACTGCTATTACCAAATATATATTATTATTAAACTAGCAATGTACCCGCTACTTAGTAGGCGGAAAGGATACAAAAAAAAAATAATAAAACAAATAAACAATATTTAATATGGAGATTGCGAACACTGAAAATTTTGTTGTACTACATTCATTTTTATTTACGTACTGTTCGTACCACTTTAGTTCGATTTTCAAAAAAAAAAAAAACGAAAAAAATTAGCCATATCTGAGGCATTCTTATTAAGGGCTTTCTGTCCTTAGAATGTAAAACATTCTTGTAAAAATTAAACCCAAGATCAACACCACCATTTAGTGCTTTTCTTAACCTTATAGTAGGTATTTCCAATGCCATTTCATCCCGCCGCGACCCTCATTCTAAATTGCAGAATTTTGTACGCATAAACCCAAGATAAGTTTTAGTACTTTTCGTAGCCTTATAGTAGGTATTTCCAATACGATTTCATCCTGCAGCGACCCTCATACCAAATTGCAGAATTTTGTGCGCATTTAAAAAATCTAATTATATTCGTACATGCAATAAAAACAAGTATGCAAAGTCAATAGTCGGACGGGGCCGACCATATGATACCCTACACTACAACCTCTACGAATTAGCTATGTGCAACCGCCTTGCCTCCTGAATACCCGGTTTCTATGCCCAGGCCTGGCCACATAAAATTGTCAACTGTGACAAAATGCCCCTTTGTAATGTTGGCGATATTTCCTGAGTATTTCAGCAATGAAAAACTTTTCTACAAGTGGCAACTTAGGGCATGCCTTTCGGATTCGGCAATAAAAACCAAGTCACATATCAATGATCTAATATAAATCCATTGATATAAGAGAAGCCTCCCATGTCCCTACTGGTATGTTTGTGGAACAATTATATAAATATTTAATTGTGGTTACATATTGTGCGCACCAGCCAGCTAGACACTAAGAGAGACAGATGAACGGACGGGGCTAAATCGACTCCTAATTGTCTGAAGCGAACTTCGTCCAAATATACTTGGGATCTAAAACCATTATTTCGATGAGGCCGAGAGTATAAAATAGCTGGCGAAGCGACCAAATGCTGCAATATTTGTATGAAAAATCCAACTGGACAACTGAACTGAAAATTCTCTGTCATGATAGATACAATTTGTAGCATGGGAGGAAATTGTGGTTCTCTACACATAACACATTATATATTAGGCAGTAGGCCCGTTATCTAGAAGACACATTATTGCAATTTGCATCAGGGGAAATGTTAGTAGTTATTTTTCGATATGTAAGCTACTTTGCCGGTATATGCCCTGCAGGAATTAAAATATGGACCAAAAATAAAATTTGTATATTTTTCATGTCCATGTCACCCGCTAAATAATATCAGATCATCATGCAAAGTAATAGGCATTTTCTTCAACCTAAACTCTTACCTCCAGCAAAATTTCGCGACTATTGAGCTGTAATTCTGTTAACTTATCATGTACGCCAACACAATTGGCATCAATAGAAAGGTCTAGCGTTCCTCTTCTAAGTTAGGTTACTTGCCCGGAATGTCTCTTCCAGGAAAAAAGATATAAGCTGTATATTAAAATTTTTCACAATTTTCACACAAAAGTTGTGGTACATTTAACCCTCTAAATATTATCTGATCGCCATCTCAAATTGCAAGCTTCTTCTTTGTCATATACACTTACTTTATGTAAAATTTCGAGGTGATTGGACTATTATTGCGACCTACAGAGCAGCTACAAAATCGGATAAAAATTATGTTTTTGGTCCATTTCACCCGCTAAATATTTCACGTTCGATCTATTCTGATGTGAAACCGACCTCCATACCAAATTTCGTGACGATCGGTCCATAATTGCGGCCTGGAGTTTGATTACAATTTATAATGGACAGACGGACACACATCTCAAAATCGCTTTATCTCGCCGAGATATGAAGATTGGTATACCACATTGGGGGTCTCGGACGAATATTTCGCGGTGTTACATGAATTTTTACCAAAACAAACTTATAATACCCTTTCCACATAGTGGTGTAGGGTATAAAAATGGTACCAAATTTAGTACTTTTCGTACACGTGGATATAACCATCTCCATATCTTAACCCAACATACCAACAGTGACTCTTAGAACAAATTTTACCATTCATACTCCGTTCCCACATCCGATACAACATTTATACCGAATCTCAGGATTCCACACAGAAAAAAATTGTAGCCATTTGATAAAGAAATTCAAAGAATCAAACACAAATTTATCCATTTTCCGGCAATAAAACAATTGTCATATTGACAAAATTCGATAACATTATTTGATTACAAAGTAAAAATACAGTTTGATGAAATAAAATTGTAATATTGACTAAAATATTTGTCGAATTTGTTTATCTTGAACTGATAAAACAAAGAAATTTCAATAAATTATTTGTTTGAAATCGTTTATCGATCGCTTTATAGTAACAAATTCATGTTTGATAAACATTTTCCCTATATATTCGTAATATTTTATCGCCATTCGACAAAAATATGGTGATAAAGCCTTTAATCAAAATTTTCAGGTTGGTTTTTTTCTGTGCACCTGTATCCGTTCGTCCATTACCAAATTGCCATAAGTACGATTTTCCAGAACTATCTCAATCCTTCACTTTAACAGTAATCTTAATTGAAAATCAAAATTGTACCATATTTAGTACCATTTATTACTTTTCGTACCCATAAGTACGAGTTCTTAAATTTCAGGATTCCAGTTCTATCCGTTCACCCAAATCCAAATTGTACCACATTTACTACCATTTAATATTTTTCGTAGCCATAAGTACGAACTTCCAACGGTACCACCTTATCTCAATCCTACACTTCTACAGTAATACTAATTCCAAATTTCAGGTTTCCAGCTTTAACTGTTCAACAAAATACAATTTGTACCGATTTTAGTACCGTGTAGTACTTTTCGTACCCATAAGTTCGAATTTCCAAAACTTCCTCATCCCTACACTCCAAATTTCAGGATTTCTGCTCTACCCGTTCACCCAAATCCATATTGTGCCATATTTAGTACCATTTAGTACTTTTCGTACCCATAAGTACGAATTTTCAAAACTTCATCAATCCTAGACTCCAATAGTAATCTTAGTCCATATTTACATTAGGCAATTTTCCTTGCGGCAATTGTCAGTTTGATGGAGAGAGAGGTGAGACATATGGTAATAACCCTTTGCCTCTCAACACCCTCTCTCACCTACAGTCTGACATCTGCCGCAAGGAAAATTGCCTAATGTAAATATGGACATAATTCAAAATTTCAGGATTCCAGCTCTATCCGTTCACCTAAATCTAAATTGTACCAAATTTAGTACCCTTTAGTACTTTCCGGACCTATTTCCAAAACTACCTTAACCCTTCACTCCAAAAGGATTCAGGATTTCAGGATTCTATCTCTTTCGTTCAACCAAATTGTACCAAATTTAGTAGCATTTAGTACTTTTCGTACCCATAAGTACAAATTTTCAAAACTTCCTCAATCCTACAGCCCAACAGTAATCTTAATTCCGAATTTCAGGATTCCAGCTCTATCGTTCACCCAAATTCAAATTGTACCAAATTTAGTACTTTTCGTACAAATAAGTTCACATTTCCAATACTACCTCCATGTCTCAATCTGCAATACAAACAGTAATCATTATTCCATATTTCAGGATTCCAGGTTCACCCATATTCCAGCCCTTTTCGTTCATCCAAATCCAAATTGTACCAAATGTAGTACCATTTAGTACTTTTCGTAAACATAAGTACGAATTTCCAAATGTACAGTTTAGTACTTTTCGTACAAATTAGTTCGCCTTTCCAATACTACCTCCATATCTCAATCGTCTCCTCCAACAGTGACACATAAGTACGAATTTCCATAACCATTTCCCTACATCAACACAACTTCCCAACCTTGATTCCATACTACATTTCAAGGTTCCAGCTATATCCGTTCAATATATACAATTGCTACTAAATTTAGTAGATTTTATTACTTTTCGTACACTTATAGGTCTAATTTCCAAAAACCCTTTCAGAAATCTAGATCTTCCAGCCTCATACGAATGATACCATAATTTGTACTTTTCGTACCGTTCTTGATCGAATTTCCAAAATCCAAGCCTTTGGTCCAAGGGTGACCCTCACCCAAAATTTCAAGAGTATAGCTTTACCCGCTTAGCCTGGGCGTTGATTATCAGTCAGTCACTCATCATTACAGAACTATTTTATAGGTATAGATTATTAAAAAGGTTTATTTGGTCGATGCTACCATATGGACGCTCAAATCCCCTGATGAATGAAAATTGGAAGCCTTAGAAATATGTATTTAGCGGCGAGTACTGAAAATACAATGGACTGCAAAAATTTATAATGGCGAAGTACTGAGAGAGAATAATGTGAGCCGGCAATTAATAACAATAATATGAAACAAGTAAAACAAGTAAGAGAGGGCTATAGTCGGACGGGCCGACCATGTGATACCTTACACCACTTGCCCTGAGCATTAGTTTTACACTGAATTTATTTTATATTATTATTACGACACGTTACATTTTGTCTTAAAATTTGTATTAAGAATGAAACTAAAAGAAATTAAAAATAACAATTGACGACTTTTACCGATGTGCTGACGAAGATACATCCTCAGCCTGTGACCAAAAAAAAAAAAATTAAATTAAATATAGTATTGTTTTGTATCACGAGTTTGCTTCAAATAGATCCGAGACGAGTCCTCACACTGCACTTTTCCGCACTTGCATCGATTGTTCGCTTCAAGAGTTATCGTTCGCACCATTTTACAGAAAATTCCTGAACTTTTGCGTGGGAAGAAGGAGTGGGTCCATATGGCCCATTTTCGAACTTAAACTAAATCGAACTTCAAAATTTGATTGATTTGGGTGGAACATGTGTTCCAGCAATAAAGATATTGTAATTATTGTGAAGTTTTATTTTGAGTTTTTTCGACCTTTCAATTTTCTATGTCAATTGATAAATTAATTCAAGCTCGAGGTCATGTTTTTGATTTGTATATTTATTTATTCATAATCAATATTTCGCAATTTTCATGAATTGCATCCTCAGGATAATCTACAAATAATAAATAAATACAATTTTATTGCTTTACCACAGAAGGTTATAAAACACGCACAAAAAAGAATATAAAAAGATTCGCAAAAAACACGTAAAAACATACATTTATATTTTCTTAGAACTACAGTAGCCTCACTACCATCGTCATCAGTTAAAAATATTGCACTGTTGTTTCTGTTCATATTGCGATCTGTTTATATGTTTGGCTTTGCCAATTAAACCTCTGTAGCTTAACGCGCTGTTGTCGACGTCCGATTTAAAATTCATTCTTTTTGTTGTTGGCACGTTGAGTATATGCAGCATTTCCATCGTGTAACGTTTGTTGTAATGTGATTCACTCTCCAACACTCTCACTCTCTCAAAGTCGGGATGGTGAGTTTTGCTTGCACAGTGGCTCACAAGTGCAGTTCTGGGTTTGTCATGCTGTTGCCTTAATTTGATATCTGACTTGTGAGCTGATATTCTTGTTTTTAGTTTGTTTTTAAACGTAAACTTCTTGACATGTTTCTTTGTCATTTCCACAACATGGTATCTGGTATACAACATTAGTTTTTTCATTTTTGTCTAATCGTGTTTTTTGTATTTGTGAACAGTTTTTTTAAAGTGTTGTTGCACTTATGTGCTATTGTGCATTTACTGTTATTGTATATGTTTGACTTTTCGAACCTCTCCGATATATTAGGAACATAAACCATCGATTTATAGATTTTCTCGTTTTTGATGGTGCTTTCGTTGTTGTTTTTTGTTGTATTGTTATAATCTTTGATTAGTGAATTTATTATATTTGTTGGAAAATTGTTGTTGTATAATATGTTCTTAATTTTGGTTTTATTTTCTTTGTGAAATTCATCAACGCTTAACGATAGGATTCTAAATATGAGGTTTTTTGCAGTGTTAATGATGATTCTTTTTGGATGTTTTGAATAGAAATTGATTATCCTTCCAGAGGCGGTTGGTTTTTGGTACCAATCTACCGCTAAGTGCTCTCCTCTTTTCATGACTAGTGTGTCTAAGTATGGGAGTCTATTGTTATTTTCCTTTTCTAGGGTGAATTTTATACTTTTATGGTAGCTATTGAGCATATTTAAAGTTTCTTCTATTGCACTTTCATTTGTAATGGCAAATAAGTCGTCAACATATTTAGTCAATAAAGCCGGTTTTGTTGTCAGGTTATTCATGCAGGTATCGAGCAGTTTCTCCATGACTATGTCAGCTACGACGGGAGAAGCTGGAGATCCCATTGGTAGGCCAGATTTCTGTTTATATATCTTGTCCTCGAATTTAAAATATCTATTTTCTTTAATACAAAAGCTTAGAATTTTTAGAAATATACTCTTAGGCATATTTGTAAATTCCTGCAGCTCTTCCCATCTGCTATCTATGATACTTATAGCAAGATCCACTGGAATGCTTGGAAAAAGCGACACTACATCGAATGATACGAGCACTTCGTCCTTCTTAATAGTCAAGTCTTTTAGCTTATTCCTAAATTGCAATGAATCTCTTATATTATACTTCGAGTCTTTGGTTAACTTTTTTAATATGTTGACAATATATTTGCACATTTCTCTGGATGGCGAGTTTATTGAGGAGCAAATAGGTCTCAGTGGATATCCATCTTTATGAATTTTGGGTAATCCATAAATTCTTGGCGCATTAGCCACGTCAGTTTTCAATCTTTTCCTCTCTCCTGCAGTTATATATCCGTTTTTAAAAAGCTCCTCCACTATCTCGTTATTCTTCTTTTGCAATGTTGCTGTGGGATCCTTGTTTATCCTTTGGTATGTCATTATATCTCCTAAAATATTCATCATTCTGTCACGGTAATCATTTTTATCCATTGCTACTGTTGCGTTACCTTTATCTGCGTTCACAATAATTATATCTTTATTTCTCTTTTATATCTTTATTTCTGTGGTAAAGCAATAAAATTGTATTTATTTATTATTTGTAGATTATCCTGAGGATGCAATTCATGAAAATTGCGAAATATTGATTATGAATAAATAAATATACAAATCAAAAACATGACCTCGAGCTTGAATTAATTTATCAATTGACATATTGTAATTATACTAACAATTTTACCAATTTTCACACAAAAGTTTTGGTCCATTTAAACCTCTAAATATTATCTGACCATTATCTACAATTGCGGGCATATTCTTTATCGTAAACCTAAATCGTACTAACAATTTCCCGGAGGTTATACATGAAGGAATCGATCCATATTATGTCAGCCAGCATAGCCTTCCCCACGAAAAACATAATATCACTGTAAACAGGAGTAGCTTCGGTACAAATTTGCAAAAAGAATTTTCGAACAGAATCAAAATTACACATGAACAAAATTGTTGAACTTTTGTGGGGGAGGTACACTAACGAGAAGACGGACCTTTATGGTCCATCTACGAACTTCAACTATGTTTAGACAAAATATTACGAATGCGTAATTTTGGACCGAATCGTGCGCTCTGCCAGACGGTCATGGTTAAATCAACTTCAATTTGTCTGAAACTGATTTCGGTCTAAAACCATTATTTCAATAAGGCACACTTTGGTCGTATGAAAGTGCACGGTGCGCCTGAACCAACTTTAACCCTTTGAACCAGGAATTTTTTTGTAGAGATTAAAATATTTTTTATATTTATTGTGATTAGTAGTCTCAAAAAAAAGTCCTCTGCGAAAAAATTCTTATCAATTCCTCGCGGTTAGGGAGTTACCAAATGTTGCCTATGGGCAACATCGGGCCATTGCACAGTGGTCCCACTTGTATGGGAAGCTGCGACAAAAATATTTATACTCGTCGGATCAATCTGATTTTTTCAGCATATGCTAAAAATATGTAAAAAATACTTTAGCAAAAAAAAATCATCAATATGGGTCCAGTTTGGGTGACGTAGGGAATGGAGGATATAAAGGAACGGTCCTGACCGGTTTTAACATGGCAAAGCCCAGGATTTATCTTGGCCCCTCTTTCATCTCAAGTGGACACTGACCTCCCCTTGGTGTCACCTGGGGAACTGCCTTTAACACCCGTTAAAGGCAGTGAGCTAACATGTGCCGCGCGTTCACCCATAAGAACGTTAAAAACGTAAAGCATGAGTTTGGTTGCGGATTTGTAGTTAGTCGAAGACTAAATCATCTGGTATCCAGCTTCACCCCAGTGAATGAAAGACTTGCTGCAATTCGAATAA
Source organism: Musca autumnalis (assembly GCF_047663935.1). Classification (NCBI taxonomy): domain Eukaryota; kingdom Metazoa; phylum Arthropoda; class Insecta; order Diptera; family Muscidae; genus Musca; species Musca autumnalis. The sequence continues at coordinate 189,638,987 of NW_027411644.1, forward strand.
AAGCTAAACTCTTCAACTTCAGCTTTATTTGCGCTCATGCTCCCACTGAAGAAAAGGACGAACAGACCAAAGATATATATCACCAATATTATTGAAAATTTAACATAGCTGAAGCCAAGGTTTACCCTTTTAGAACACGCGACTTGTTATTGTATATTATACAAATTAAATATTTTTGGACGTGGCAAAAAATATTGGCCTTAAAAGATAATTTGCGTGGCTGTGGCTATATTTATGTTAAAACATGGGTAAAAATGGGTTGAAGCCAACATGTCTTTTTTTGTTTTCTCTCGATTTGTGAGTAAACCACATTTCTCTCGATTTTCCTGTCAAAGTAAAAGTAGAAGCAAACTAAATAAGGACCATCTCACTAATGTATTACTTTTCAAAATTTGAACTGCTTCTACCATTAAATGATGCTGACATTTTGAAGCCAGATTTACAGTGTTTTTGAAAATTTCTTCTAATTTCATTCCGCAAACAGGTTTTTCAAAAAATCATATGTAGGATTGTAGTACTTACGATTCTGGGTTATTTCATACGTATATTGTTAATGTAGTCTGCACAGCGTCATAGAAATCTGCATCCAAATGCGTAAATTTTGTGCGAACATTTTTCTAGAAATCATATTTTTCGGGTCTAATATTTGCAAGTGTCTCTAGAATAACTCGTACTCCATTGCATATTTTAATAGTTTACGTTCCGGAACCAATAAATCATTCCTCGTGAAAATCCATCTACTAAAACGCGAGTTACGAGAAATTCCAAAGTAGAAAAATCACCTAAAATTGTTTTTGAAAATATCGCGTATTTTATTGCGTTTTCTGCGGATCGTTTCCACTACAATGAAAAAATTAGTGCAGCATCTTCGTTTTAGCGGAAACAGAGATTTGAAAACTTCACTAATAAGGAAGCTACATTCATTTTATCCCAAAAAATAGTGTGTGATGCTACATCCACGGTTCTTGATTGATCGACTTCAAATAGATATATATCGATGTAGATTTTCATGGTTGACACTGAAATCGGATGCGGACAAAAATTGTATGCACTTTCCGCAAATTAGCGATATTTTATAGGTTTTTTAATGCTAAGATGCAGCTGATGTTACATCTTAGAGCCCAAATTATATTTCGAAAAATATATACAACTTAATAGATATGGTCTTGCTGTACATGAAAATCACATGCGGACAAAATGATTTTGATAATTACGCGATTTACAAGTGTTTTAAAATGCATATAAATTAAAATGGGTTATTTGACCTCTATTTCAATTTCAGAAACTGTGAGATATATCCTCATCAACCCAATTACCTTCCCTAATGGGAAAGCTTTAATATGAATGTCAATAAAGCAAAATCCGTCTCTTTTATTGGGAGATTTAAGCAAAATTAAGGAAGTATTCCTATAGATTTTTACAATATTTTCTACTACATAATGCATGTGAAAAAATTATTTTTCAAACTAAAAATTATTTTTTGACCAAAAGATGTGCTTATTTTGGCTGTAACATCGAAACTGTAACACCAATCTCTATGATTGTAGTCTCATTTGATCCGCCGTGAAGTTTTCATCCACAACAAATTTTTATGTAATTTTATGACCACTAAATGGGCCTTAATTTTGAAAAAAGTTGACTTATATTAAATTATTTATCAATTTTATGTACATTCCGCGAATTCTGTGTAACATTTTGCAGGTATTATGCAATGTACTCGCTGAAGTCACTTCGAGAAAACTTGTTTGTAACAATTGTGCTCATTAAAATAATTAGCGTTTTTATAATATGTTCTTTCTTAAAAAATAAATAAAAGCGCCATAACTTTTGTCCGCAACAACCAAAAATTGGCTCTCAACCAGATTCGTACTGGGAATTTTTTTCTTAACCTATATATCAAAAATCGTTGATGTAGCGCGAAAAAGTGTATCTTTTTTTCTGAAATGGAATATGAAATAATTGACAATATTCGTGATATATAGATATAGAAGAAACATATGACCGTTGTCCTGAACATGACATTTAAATTATTCTAGGCGATTTTAATGCCAAAGTTGGAAAGGAGAATATCTTTGGCCCAACAGTCGGGAATTTCAGTCTCCACAGTGAAACATCTGACAATGGTATGAGGCTGATAGACTTTGCAGCTGCAAAAAACATGGTAGTTAGCAGTACCAGATTTAATCATCTCGATATTCATAAGGGCACCTGGCTGTCTCCAGATCAAAGAACAAGTAATTAAATTGATCATGTTGTGACAGATGGAAGACATTCATCGAGCGTGTTGGATGTACGATCGTTTCGAGGCGCAAACATTGATTCCGACCACTACCTTGTTGCAGCAAAGGTACGTACCCGTCTAAACGTTGCAAATAAGGCACGAACAGACACAACGCGGAAGTTGGACATCGATAGACTGCAAACACAACAGATAGCCACAGCATATTCCACTCAACTAGCCCAATTGCTTAATGAGAACACTCCTTGTCCCGATAACATAAAAACACAATGCCAAAATATTGCCCACTCCATGCAAACAGCCGCAAAATCCATTCTTGGATACCAGAGACCTCCCAAAGCAATTCGTGATATGACCAGGAGTGTCGTGCTGCTACCGAAGAAAAAAATGCGGCATATAGAGCTACTTTACAATCAGTAGCAACGCGTAGCGCACGAGAGAGATATCGGGAGAAAAGGAGAGAAGAGAAACGTTTTTTCCGCAAGAAAAAGAGAGAAATAGAAAAGCGGGAGTGTGAAAAAATCGAGATGTACAGGAGCCACAATGAAGTCCGAAAAATCTACCAAAGAGTGAAACATCAAACAGATGGCTTTGGTACAGGCACATCCTCCTGCAGAGACCAGCAAGGTAATCTGGTAACACATACAGATAGCGTGCTCAGGATATGGAAGGGACATTTCTCTAATCCGCTGGTATCCAATAGTAGCGATGACGATGATACCACAGATCCAATCCCAGAAGATGGTATAGAATGTATACCGCCCGGCCAAGATGAGGTAAAAACAGCAATCAACCGGCTGAAGAATAAAAAGCAGCAGGAGCCGGAAGAACGCGTACCCGACGATTGGAACCTGAGCATCCTATGTCCCGTCCACAAGAAAGGAGACAAAACTGTATGCTCCAACTATAGGGGCATAAGTCTTCTCCCTATTGCCTATAAGATAGTGTCAGGGATATTGTGCGAACGACTAAAGCCAATGGTCAACGAAATAATTGGACCATATCAATGTGGCTTTAGACCTGGCAAGTCCACCATTGACCATATATTTAAACTGCGGCAAATCCTGGAGAAGACCCAAGAGATGCAGATCGACACATATCACCTTTTTGTCGATTATAAAGCAGCATTCGACAGTCACCTCCGATCAAAGGTATTCCATGCAATGTCTGAATTTTGTATTCCCGCAAAGCTCATTCGGCTTTGTAAGATGACTTTAACTGATACTAGGTCCTCAGTTAAAATTGGAAAGAACCTCAGTTCAGTACCAAAAGAGGTTTCAGACAAGGAGACAGCCATTCGTGTTACCTATTCAACATTTTGCTGGAAAATGTAATGCGAGATGCAAATGTCAAAAGAAATGGCACAATTTACAACAATAGCCACATGTTACTTGCTTATGCTGGTGACATAGACATCATGGGACGATCAGAAAAGGAAGTAATTGATACCTTTAGGAAGGTCGAAGCAGAATCTGCGAAAGTGGGTCTGGCGGTAAACGACGAAAAGGCCAAATTGATGGTGTCGACGCGCAAAGCGTCCATAGAGCTCGGACCAACTGTGGAGTTGTTACCCATAATTTTGAAGTAGTTAAGACTTCGTCTACCTCGACACTGTCATAAACACAACAAACAACATCAGTTGTGGAATAAGAAGAAGAATTATATTGGCCAACAGATGCTACTATGGTTTAAGTAAGCAATTTAAAAACAAAATCACATCTTGTCTAACAAAAATAACACTATAAAAAACGCTGATACTACCCGTGCTAATGTATGGCTCCGAAGCATGGGTACTTGCGCAAGCAAATAAGGCAATGCTTGGTGTGTTTGAGAGGAAAATTCTTCGAAAGATCTACGGGCCGATTTGCGTTGACGGTGAATATCGGCGTCGTATGAACCACGAGCTATATCAGCTATACAAAGACATGAATATAGTTAAACGTATCGAGATGCAACGATTGCGTTGGCTAGGCCATATTATAAGAATGTGCGATGATGAACCCGCTAAAAAAGCGTATGAATACATGCCACATGGCGGTGTACGCAGAATTGGCAGGCCAAAGAATAGATGGCGCAAACAAGTGGATGAAGAGAATACAAAGCGCTGTATTCCAGAAAGCGAAGCGAAAAACAGATAGAATTGGACATCTTTTCTTAGTTCAGTCTGTGGTACAAATGTTCTGTAATGGGCCAGCTAAGTAAGTAAGTATGGGTCCGGTTTTTCCTATAGCCCCCATGTAGCGGTACCATCCGATTTCAGGTATTTTGAAGCTTTTATCTACATTTTCGACCCCAATTGGTTGTACTTTGGTATTTGGGGTTCCCAATTCAGGTCCAAGTTTCGGTATAGCTCTCATATTACGATACCTCCCGATTTCAGGTATTTTGAAGATTCTATCAACATTTTCGGCCCGAAATGGTTGTAATTTGCCATTTGGAGTTTTCAATGATCAAAAACCTTCTGCGCCAAAAATTGTGGTCTTAGGTTCAGGTTTCGGTATAGCCCTCATATTACGGTACCTCCCTTTTTCATTTATTTTGAAGTTTTTATCTACATTTCCGGTTCGAATTGGTTGTAATTTGGTATTTGGAGATGTTAGTGGTCAAAAAACATCTCCGACTGGTATCGTGGACAGGAAAGGAAACAAAGTATTCCATTTGAGGTCAGAATATTTCATGGTAGGGTATATGATAAAGTTCGGTGCGACCGAACTTTAAATTTTTCCAACCAGAGGCATCGTCAGTATTTTTAATGTCACATACGGAAATGCAAATATATGCAGCTGGAACCAAATTTTTTGTAAACTTGACATTATTTCGAACAGTCTTCAAAAAATTTGGAGAATGGTGAAGGATGGCGAAATTAGTAAAACTCAACTTCAATTTTTACGAATAATGTGTACAAATTTTTATGTAAAAGTAAAACTTCCATTTCGAAAAACAAATTATCCTTATATTTTAAGTTACTTGCTTTATAAGAAGTCACAACCTTACTGATGTTTTTAAAGTTTTTAATAGATCATACGTAAATGTCAACTTCTTCTGTTTTGTTTTGTTAAATACCGTTATAAATTACAAAAACAGTGCTGCAATATTAAAATATATGTTTAGAGACAATTTGCTGAATTGTCGTAGAGATTTGCTCATATCGATTTTTCGGGTTGGGATCAGTGTGCATTGTGGTTATAAAAATTAACAAAGTTTGTTTCTAAAGTCTTTGAGTTATGATTACACTGTACAACACATAAAATAATTTCAGGAAAAATCGTGCAGATTATGAAAGAGGGCCAAAAACTAGAAGACACGTGTTTCGACATTTTGAAAGTTTACGTCGGAAAGTACCCTAAATGCGTGCGAAAAGTTTCCCATATTTGTACATTTTTGGAAATAATCGAGTTAGAATACCTTGGAATCCTTGCATTTTAGGAATAAGGTGTCTTTGACAATACTACTGCCAATAATGCAAGGAATCTTTAAGCTACAAAATTTAAGTGGTTATCCCTAGTTGTGCTGGCCAAATAAAACTTAATTTTCATAATTTTTTCTGAGAAAACCACCAATATTTTTAGGTAAATCTTATTCCTATGAAAGAGCACATCTTAAACTACCTTTGGAATATTTGTTGTTGAAAAATATTGCACCGTTTTGTGGTAAATGGCTACCTGCGAAACCCATTTTTTGTAAAAGCGTTTTACACTGCCAACACTTGCTCGAAAACGAATCGGCCGATCTTCATATATTTCAGTGCGCGTTTTAAGAACCTAATAATTTGGTTTTTAAGCGAGGCAGAATTTACAAAAATCTATTTTAGCAAAAATAGTGACCTGTAAAAGTCAAAATTTCGATTTTAACGAAAACGAGTAAAAAAGTATCAATCGGCTTAGCCGACAGAGATATACCCTCAGCCTGTGTGAATTGGAACTTTCATCTACGGACAGATCAAATGTATTTAGGGTCTTTTTAGAATTTTGTGGCAGTTTTTGGATATTTGAACTTGCCGACAAAAATGTGGATTTGGATTAAAGTTCAACATAGTGCATTACGAAAGTGGATCTTATTTTGAGAGTCATATCTTTTCGATAGATATCGCACCCACTAGTCATTTCAGTGGGTTATCGTACACCTGTTGGACCAGTATGCCAGGAAGCATGGACTTGTCCACGGAAAACATATATAGCTGTAAACAGGACCACAAAAACATCATCGGTATACATTTGCCAAGGATCTCCAAACAGACCGTAAACTGCACTTGGACACGAATGTTCAACTTTTGTGGGGTGGTATCCTAAGGAGAGGACCGATATGGGCTATTTTAGAAGTTCGAGAGTTATTGTGCTCTCCAGCTACTACATATTGTGCCATAGGGGTTTTTTTACAACTTCCGGGCTGTTTCCCAAGAAGTATGGACCTGCCACTGAAAAAAATTTTTACCGTTGTAATTCAGACAGCGATTGCAAGTTGTTTCAACAGAAATCAAAGTAAGTCAAAAGCAGGTCATAAAGTAAACTTATCCGAAATTTTGTGTGGAAGGTACCCGAAGGAATGGGCAGATATAGTCCATATTAAAACCTGATCTGCATCTGGTAGATATATTAGGATGCGTAAAGTATGGACCAAATCGGCCCTTCTCTTCAAGAGTTATGCGCAATTTTTCCGAACAGTTTTGAATTTTTGTGAGGGAGGTACCTGAAGGAGTGAACCGATATGGCATATCTTATCTTATTGTGAAGGCCAAATTTTGGATCGAATCGGCAGATTCGTTCGAGAGTTATCTAGCGCTCCAACCCCTATATACTGTGTCATAGGGGTTTTTTGAACCTTTCAGGCTATTTTCTCAGGAAGTATGGGTTTTTCCTTGATGAAACTTGTACCGCCGTATGAGGGGCCGTGAATACATGTTGTTACAACAAACGTCAAAACGATTCGAGAGCAGTTCATAAACTGAACTTTTCCGAAATTTTGAGTGGGAAGTACTTGGGGTCTAAAACCAGTATTTCGATGAGGCACATTTTGCCCGTATGAAATTGTATATACCCTCGTTAGCATAAATGCTGAGGGTATAAAAATGGATCGATCCTTACCCGAAAATCGGCAAAAAAAAATAAAAAAAAATCTGTCTCGTTTGAAGACAAGTTTTTATGTATTTAATAAGCTCACCAAAATATATTTAGATCGGTCTATCCGTTTTCGAGCTATGGAGCCATTCAAAAAGGGCATTTCGAGAAAAACACGTTTTGAGTTTTTATTTCGGTTTACATGAATAAAAAATGTATTTTTGGTAAAATTACAAGGAGTTTCTATTCCTGGTCCATACAGGAGCTCTTCCGCCGACGATGCAGCTTGTAAAATAGAAATTTGGTGTTGCCTTAGCAATAGAGTTTGGGAATTCCCGACTTTTTTCCATTCCCGGGAAATCGGGAATGAAAATTTCTCATTCCCGGGACTATGGTAAATGGAATTCGTGGGGCATAGACGTGACAGAGAGTAAGCAAACATGAAATACCTACTCCCTTTATGTGTAGTTGTGTCATTAGTTATCTCTTTGGAACAATATAAAGGGAAAAATAGCAATATGGTCAAAAAGCAATAGCAAACATCTTAAACGACGTTGTGCCAAAATCTTGAAAGAACCAATAAATCATATATGACATATGGCAGCTGTTCAAGAATATCTTATGTATGCGGTCAAAATCCAATTATACCTGACTAATTAGCGGAGGTTATATAAAATATCTCTTTCCAACTACCATCCTAGCAAAGCTTCCTTGATATCGAAGAGTGCTGTCCGATTACATTTTTAAAGTCAACGATATCGTATGTTCTTCTTATGGTTCGAAATGCGTGTTGATCATATAACAAATCCGTTTATAAAGAATTTTTACACGGCTGACTTTTTGAGTACACGGCTTCACAATGGCAAAACGTTGGCACCAATGATATAGAGTCGTACTTATATGAACATACATACCATTGTTATTACTGGTTTCCAATCCTAATATGCTCTATTTGCCACTTACATATTATACAGTGTTTTATATGGCAAACAATAATTTTGGAGAAAACAACAATTCGAATGGATCACAGCTTTTATATCTTAGCAAATTAATATCCTTCAAGAATGCCACCAATAAAAATTTAGACTAGAGCTGCCGTGATAAACTATAAATCAAGAATTATGTGAGGTTATACACACTTCGAATTCCAGAAAAAACACCAATTGTCGAGAGGACCAATACATCCATATTTTATACGAATTATGGCGATTTTTCCAATGGGCCCGCAATTACGAATAATCGGGGCACGAATTATCGCCATTCTACTATATTTCCAATATTTAATAACTATAAGACAAATAATATTTGACTTATACATGAAAATACAAATACCCGTATTCCCGGGAATTTCAAAAAATTTTACCGGGAAATCCCGTTCAAAAAATTTCGGGAATTCCCGGGAAATCCCGGGCCGGGAATTCCCGACCAGAAACTCTACTTAGCAACATTCTTCCTTCACTAGTGCGCTCGACCGCACGCCTCTCTGCCAGTGCAATTCGTGCTTGGTCGCTTTTTTAGCATATTCGTGAGCGTTTTGTCCACAGCTCACTCCGATCGAGATCAAATAAAATAACAATGATTTTGTACCTTCGGTTAAAAGACTAATCGCAATGTAAGCTGCTAAATTTACAACAAGTGCTCCACTTGAAAGGGTTTTGGGTGAAGCCGCCGAAGCATCTTTCGAGTAAAGACTCTTTACTTAGATCGTTGTATATAGGTCTAATAGCATCCAAAACATTTGATGGAGGTGGTCTGTAATCGTGTATGAAAGCCTCTTTTCTTGACAGAGCCCGTTGATATGAACACCACGAGTCTTCACCGGCTGGACATCTCTCGTGACGTGGATTTGTATCGCTTGAACTGTAATGATCAAATGTCGCCCATATTGCCTCATGCATATCGTGAATTGAATTCGAATGGCGTCGAATTGCAAGTCCATAGTAGACAGTGAGCTTGTCAATCAATTTTCCTGTCAACATTCTTTTGGCTCCAAGCTTTTTGTTACTTTTTACTAAACATAGAAGGCGGGACCCCATACGCTTTTGGACGTGTCCGATACATTCCTTCTTTATGACTTCTACCTCGCCATATGGATTAGAATTTAATAGGCCAGTGTACGTCTTTGAGTCTCATTCATAGGTTTCAAGTGAATTCATTTCAGGGAATTCCCAACAGGTAGCCATTGTAAAATTATGCAAAAAGAAGTGATATAATAAACCAATAAAGTACGCCTAAACACACAAACCACTAAGGGTTCTCCACTTTGAAAGGTCTTATCTCAGCTAATTTTGCTCTGATCGACTTGAAATTTTTTGAGTCACACTCAATACTGCCTGTACTTCAAAATAAGCCAATATTTTTTTTCGATTTTTTTAAATTGACAAGTAGGGATAACCCCTTAACACACAACCGACTCATTAAAGGGGTATTTTTGGTCCCTTTTTCAAAAAACGTTTTAGATCACCTTTAAAATGTGACCGAATCGGATACGAATATTCTACAAAATAGTTCCCCATCAAATTTCACTATAGAACCTAGAATAAATCAGAACTCTAAACCTTACCTGAAAGCCCAGAATGTGTAAAAATAAAAAACACGTTTTAGGGTTAATCTTGTACTTTATCTACGTTTATGCCAAGTTGTCCCCCAAAACGTCATTCTAGATGGATGACGTCAAAGACAAAAATATTCTACCCCAGCAAAATTTGAAGGAAGGGGTTCCATGCGATGACGTGATTTCATGCCATCTTTTGCATTGGTTCAAACGAAGTCGTGAAAGATCCGATCTTTTCATTAGCATTTGAACCAATGCAAAGGAAGTCGTGAAAGATCGGATCTTTTCATCAGCATTTGAACCCATGCAAAGGAAGTCGTGAAAGATCCGATCTTTTCATCAGCATTTGAACCCATTCCATCGATCCAATAGAGATAAATTTTGTATTTTTATTTATACACACTTTTCTAAATATATAAGATTAATTATTTACAATAAGCTTGATGTTGTCGGCGACTCGAAATCACAACCAACGTTGTTAAAACTCTCGTCGTAATGATAATGTCATTGCAAAGGGTTGGTGAAAATGACACGCCAAAGCATTGGTGAAAATGACATGTCAAAGCATTGGTTAAAATGACATTCTTAGGATCCGAAAAAGAACGTCATCTTTTGGGGTCCACGTTCATATAAAATTCATCGATGAAAATGCTAAAAAGATGACATGCCAGATCACTTGCACCCATGATTGAATGGCATCTTTGGCATCGAACATTTTGCTGGGACGTTAAATTTTACCATAAGTCACCAATTTTGTCAACAAAACACAAAAATATTTGTTAATGAAATTTGTTTCGTTAATTTTTTGAGGTGATGCATGGAACTAACATGACAAATAGTACCAAAAGAAGAAAAATTCTATATAATTTTTATGAAAATAACACCAGAAATTTATATATTAAATGCAAAAATAATTTGTTCTAATTTTTATACCCTACACCACTATGTGGAAAGGGTATTATAAGTTTGTTTTGGTAAAAATTCATGTAACATCGCGAAATATTCGTCGGAGACCCCCAATGTGGTATACCAATCTTCATATCTCGGCGAGGTAAAGCGATTCTGACATGTGTGTCCGTCCGTCTGTCCATTATAAATTGTAATCCAACTCCAGGCCGCAATTATGGACCGATCGTCACGAAATTTGGTATGGAGGTTGGTTTCACATCAGAATAGATCACTATTTTAATTGGTGATGATCGTGAAATATTTAGCGGGTGAAATGGACCAAAAACATAATTTTTATCCGATGTTGTAGCTGCTCTGTAGTTCGCAATAATAGTCCGATTGACTCGAAATTTTAGATAAGGTAAAAGTATATGATAAAGAATAACAGATAATATTTAGAGAGTTAAATGGACCACAACTTTTGTGTGAAAATTGTGAAAATTGTTAATATACAGCTTATATCTTTTTTCCTGAAAGAGACATTCCGGGTAAGTAAGCTATACTTGGAAGAGGAACGCTTGGCCTTTCTTTTTATTTCCATTGTGTTGGTGTACATGATAAGATAACAGAGTTACAGCCTAATATACCCAGTTATTTGTTTGTAGTGTTATCATAAACACGCTAGGGTTCGCAATTGTAGCTCAATAATCACGAAATTTTGCATGCGGTAAAAGTTTATGTAGAAAAAGATGCTTACAATTTCGGATTATGATCTGATAATATTTAGCGGATGAAATGGACCATTACTTTTGTATGAAAAATACAACAAAATATTTTTGGTCTATAATTTATTTCCTGAAGGGCATATGCCGGCAAAGTAGACTACATATGGAAATAGATCTACTGATCTTCCCCGTGATGCAAATTGCAATCACGTGTCTGCTAGATAACGGACCTACTGCTTAATATATAATGTCTATTGTGTAGAGAACATGGTCGGCGCCGTCCGACTATAGTCTTGGCTTACTTGTTTTAATGTTAATTTTGAATATTTCAATACAGAGTCAAAATCTCCCAAAAAAGAAATGAAATGAATTTTCTAGAGTCGCGTGAAAATGACTTATGTAAGGCCTATATGTCATATATATTTCTACCTTATTATAACCGCAGACCTTTCCCACATTTTAACTTACAAAATCAAGAACTCATGGCATATACCGGAGTTTAAAGGACTAAAAATTAGTAATTTTACAAATTCCGAATCATGATATTTTTTTGGAAAAGGCGATAAGTGAGTGTCGCTTTCAAGCAAAATACAACAAGTTTGTGTAACTCTGCAAAATAAAACATAACCATTTGATAAAAATCTCCTCCAATCTATCTTCATCCGTTTAGAAAATATACAATTTTGACACAAAAACCCCATTTTGGACAAAATGGAGCTGGTTAATTATTTCCTAAATTTATTTTTATTTTTGCGGATAATCAAAAAAAAAAAAATATTGACAAATTCAATGGGTACCACCTTGGTGCAATGGAATGCACCAATCTGGAATGTTTGTAGAACAATTATATAAATTTAATTTATTCTAACTCAGAGTCCATTTAAATCTCTAAAAACTATATTGAAAATACGTACGGAATCTAGACAATGCACGATGGGGCCAATGACAGGTTTTCGAGGCAACAAATCACTGGGGCAAGCTAGACCTTCCAAATTTTGTACAGATGTTTATAATGGGCTTAGAAACTAATATGCCAAATTTGGTTCATATCGGTTCATATATACATATAGCTCCCGTATATATGTTCGTCCGATTTCAAGCAATTGATGGACCAAACACGCAAATTCTGCCCAATTTTTATGCGATTTGGGAAATACCACGGAATTAGGACTACAAATAAGTTTGCCAAGTTATATTGAAATCGGTTCAGATTTTGATATTGCTCCCATATATATTTTCGCCCGATTTTTGGTATTTGGTCACCAATCCCGCTATGTATGTCCAATCTTGATGAAATTGGAAATGTGTGACGGATTTTTGTATGGAAACATTTTTGGCAAATCATATTGAAATCGGTTCATAATTGGATATAGCTCCCGATTTTAGGCAAATGATTGACCAAGCATGCAAATTCCATCAAATTACAATAAAATTTGGAAAATGTTACGGAATTCGGACAACAAATAAATTTTTCAAGTTATATTGAAATCGGTTCATATATAGAAATAGCTCCCCTATATACATATGTTCAAATTTCATGGTTTTGTCTGTGGTTTGTTATAAGTTAATAAAACAAGGTTCCAAATTTAGTAAAAATCGACTAAGATTCCGCCACAAAAGACAAAGTTTGTCTGCGATATCTTGAAAATTATATATTATTATTATATACATCTATTAATTTATTCCGAAATCCAATTGATAACAGTAATGGGTTTCCGATTATTCTCCAACCAAAACATAAAAATGTCCATATTTTTAACTATTACGACATCTTAAATCAGATTTTTATGAAAAGGCGCAGCTGGGCGCAGCTAATTTTTCCACAAAATGATAGTACACATTAATACCTTTCACCACATATATATAATATCCTAGATCTACCTAGATCTCAAAAGTTATACTCCAGAGAACACATGGATAACAAAGCAAAATACTCCAAAAAAGACATAACATCTTAACTCAAAAAAACATTTACCACACATAACATTTTTATTATTTGTTAACACTATCTTATTTTACATACCCATTCAAGAGCTTTCCATGTTTAAAAAATATAAAAATGTTGAAATGTTCTTTTTGGCGCCTAAAATGCTTTCACTACTTATTTATAATGAATGTCGGAAAATTATACATAAGAAAATATGTCACCATTGCCAGATCAGTATGTCTCTATGTGATGTTACCAGATTGATTTATTTTTTTTATTTTTAGTGATTCAGAGTGTTGGCAATCGAAATCCGTTATTATTTTTTTCAAATTGTTCACTTCAAAAATTGACTTTTTGCCTCGAAAACCTGCTATTGGCCCCATCGTGCAATGCGTAAAAAATGTGAGATCAAAATTATAACGATTGGGTTTATAACTTGCATATTAAAGCAACAACAAAAAGGAAAACTCGTTATTTCAAATTAACTATGTCCAAAGAAAATGATTGCGAATGAAAAACACCAAAACTTTTGTTTTCATGGCAATATTGACTTTGTGTTTGCTTGGAAACAACTACAAAATTTAAAAATCATACACTAGTTTAGTTGGTTGTCTTTCGTTTACATTTTCGTTCGACATAGTGAAACAGGCTTTAATACGAATAATTGAAGAAACAATTTGGGGTTTTTTCTACTATTTCGCTAAATTTCGTCATCTTGAAAGTATTTTGCTTACCGTGATAAGCAATAGAAATAATAAATAGAGAGTAATACATATTGAAATTACTACAAAAAACACATACAAATTAAAAAACGTATTAATTTACTTCCCAGTTGGCAAAAAATAGTCCTTATTAGTATTGCAAAATCGTGATTCATTAATAAATACAAGCATTATTGGATTACATATATTTTTAAAACAAACCAACAACTTATACTATTATCAATTTCCGTTTAATTAAATGACGAACAGATGTTAAATACATCGAATGTTTATTTATAATTGATTTATTTCTTACCTATTAAAAATTCGTAATGTCATGAGGGGTCATTCGCAAAAAAACGACAAACAAATTAAAGATGCAACAGCAACAGTTCACCGGTCACTAGATCACGTCATTTCTTTTTGCAGAAATTGTGTGTTACTGTATCACAATCATGTTCATGACATTGAAATTTTTATTTCTTCTCGATTTCTTGTCGTTTTTTATCTCTTTTCGTTTTTTGTATTATGCTATCAAAATAAAATTTACTTTCAAATTTTGAAGATTTATTATCTATTTTGAATTTCGATGCATTTGTGAATTATGTTTTTGACTATTTCGCACTATACCCTGATAATAAATCGTCGACAAGCAATTAATCATTTCGATGTTGTTGACTACGTCTGGAGCGATAGTGAGAGGTGAACAGTTTCAATTCAAACTAATTTAAGCATATTGCTAATAAGTCTTTCTTATTTGATCGGAGTTTAGATGTTGATTTTAGAATCGAAATTCTACTTCTGACAATTGTCTAGCACATATGACTGTCAGATATATACTCACTGGTCAATAGCCGTAGACTATCCCCGCATTTTCACATACAATATCAGGAACCTATGACGTTATTTTAATTTATAGTACTTAAATACGTAATTTTACAAAGCCTGGTCTGGGTTATCAATATTTTTGCCTATATATCACCATAAATATTCCAAAAACAGTTTGGGTCCAGCACTTATAATCTTCTGAAAGAATTTATTATGAAAAACATCAATAAAATATATTTTGTGAACGCAGATGACGAATAATGCGAATAAAAACTGTAGAATATGGTCCTACATCATATATAAAAAGCGAAAGCTTCTGGAGATGTAAGATATAATAACAACAAATTTCTTTTGTTTAAACACTCATAATGAAATTGGATTTGGAACATTTCTTCTTTTGACATAATCCCCAAAAAGTTAAGTATTTTAGGAGATCTTAACCCAGATAAAGCCACTGGTCGTTTAAACGCCACAAAAAATGGTTGCAAAAATTGATGTAAAACTCTGGTTTTATCAAATATTTGTGTGGGGTTTTTTGCATTTTGTTAAAGTATGGTGCGTTATCTATCATTTCACGCTCATAACGCTTCATTTGATTTACGCATTTCCACACAATTGGTCTAAACCCCAAGCTATACAAAAAATCGACTTTTTTGTAATTTTCGATTTTTGATGAAAAATTTAAATATGCGATAAAAATTTAATCATAAATGCCAGAATCATATAAAGTCCGGGATTTGTTAGGAATATAGTAAGAGTATTTTCTCAATCAAAAACCAAGGGATTGGCATGTAAGGATACACCAATATTACCCTCCAAAGTTTTTGGCACTTTTAAAAGAAGGCCTGATTGCAGGAAAACTATACGTTTTAGAGAAAAAAGTTACTTCTTAAAAAATGCTTAAAAAGTCCCAAAAATATAATTTTCATAAACAATTTTAAGTTTTCTCGCAAAAAAAATTCTCGGCGCTAAGTGGGTTAAGTCAGTACGGAATAAATTTTAATTAAGAGTCTAAAAGTTTAACAAATAATGTCTACCTATAATATCTAATTTTGTAACGTCATTTTCTTAACAAAACAAGTAAAAATGTATCAGTCGGCTTTGTTGACAGAGATATGCCATCAGCCTGTGTGGACTGAAATACTTTTTTTTCCAAAATAAAATGTATGTATTAACAAAAACAAAGTATGGATAGGATTAAAGCTCAAAAATTTGCGGAGATATCAATAGATAGGGCTTTTTATCACACTAGCCTACGAAAAACATAATATCGCTGTAAACAGGCCCACAAGGAAAACCTTCGGTAAAAATGTCCAAAGGATCCTCGAACAGACCCTTAACCACACACAAATGTTGAACATTTGTGTTGGTGGTACCACAAGGATTGCACAGATATGACCCAAATTTGAACATAAACTAAGTTTCGACAATATTTAAAGATCCAAAGTTTGGGCCAAATCGGTTGCTATGTCTATGAGAAATCGCGCGTACCATTTTATCGAATATTTTCAAACTCCCCCACGTCCCACAAGGAGTAGACCTATAAGCTCCACCTACGAATTTTATCTAATATTCGAAGAAATATTATAATATCCAAAGTATGGACGAACTCAGTATTCGGTTCGAGCTCACCAGCCACTACATATGGTACCATAGGGTTTTTTTTACAACTTTCGGGATGTATTCGCAAAAAGTATGGACTTGCCTCTGAAAAAATTTTACTGTCGTAATCGAGGCAGCGAATGCAACTTGCTTTAACACAAGTGATTCAAGAGCAGGTCTTAAAGTGAATTTATCCAAAAGTTGGTGAGGGAGGTACCCGAAGGATAGTCCATATTCGAACCTGATCTATATCTGGTAGATATATTAGGATGTGTAAAGTATGGACCAAATCGGTCACTCCAATCAAGAGTTATCGTCGGAATCCGACGACACATACTAGTGGAAAAGGTTTGAATTGTTTTCGTAGACACTTCTCATTGAACTTTTTTCTTTGCTAACCTTTATACTTCGAGCTGACGATTGATGTTTGGGTATAACAAGTTTTTTGTTGAAGAAGTTATTGAAAAATAACTTCGGTGGAGAATATCCACAAACAAAAAACAAGGGAACTGATGAGATTCTGTGGCGAGAATCGAAACTATAGTATTCCCTGCCTTGCCCCTTGGCAAACAATGCCAAATCTTTTCCACTAATAAACTAGTTGTTTTAAAATATTAAAACAACAACAATGGGATTAAGCCAGACTATTTAAAAAAAAAATTGCAAACGATATCCCAAAAAAAAACGCCACAATGTTTCTAATTGAAGACACTGGCACGACGTGTGTTGTTTTTGCTGTAAAGCAGACCAACCAAATTTTGGTGTGAGCATTCGTCTGAATTCGACGACACATACTTACTTACTTACTTACTTAGCTGGCCCATTACAGAACATTTGTTCTATAGGCCGAACTAAGAAGAGATCTCCATTCCTCTCTATTTGTTGCTTTGCTCTCTGGAATACCGCGCCTTGTCATCTCATCATCCACTTGTTTGCGCCATCTATTCCTTGGCCTGCCAATTCTGCGTGCACCGCCATGTGGCATGTATTCATACGCCTTTTTAGTGGGTTCATCATCGCTCATTCTTTTGATATGGCCTAGCCAACGCAATCGCTGCATCTCGATACGTTTAACAATATTGATGTCGTTGTATAGCAGATACAGCTCGTGGTTCATGCGACGTCGATATTCACCGTCAACGCAGATTGGTCCGTAGATCTTTCGAAGAATTTTTCTCTCAAACACACCAAGCACTGCCATGTCTGCTTGCGCAAGTACCCAGGCTTCGGAGCCATACATCAGCACGGGTAGTATCAGTGTTTTGTAGAGCGTTATTTTTGTTTGACGAGATGTGGCTTTGTTTTTAAACTGCTTACTTAATCCAAAGTAGCATCTGTTGGCCAATACAATTCTTCTTTTTATTTCACAACTGATGTCGTTTGTTGTGTTGACGGAGGTGCCGAGGTAGACGAAGTCTTTTACTACCTCAATATTATAGGAACCAACTTCCACAGTCGGCCCGAGCTCAATGGACGCATTGCGCGTCGACACCATCAACTTGGTCTTCTCACCGTTTACTGCCAGACCCACTTTAGCAGATTCTCCTTCGACTTTTATAAAGGTATCAGTTACTTCTTTTACTGATCGACCCATGATGTCTATATCATCAGCATAAGCAAGTAACATGTGACTATTGGTGTAGATTGTGCCACTTCTTTTGACGTTTGCCTCTCGTATAACCTTTTCTAGCAGGATGTTGAAGAGGTCGCACGAAAGGCTGTCTCCTTGTCTGAAACCTCTTTTGGTACCAAACTCTTCGGAGAGGTTCTTTCCTATTTTAACTGAGGACCTCGTGTCAGTTAAAGTCATTTTACAAAGCCGGATGAGCTTTGCGGGAATACCAAATTCAGACATGGCTTGGAATACCTTTGAGCGCAGCGGACTGTCGAAGGCTGCTTTATAATCGACAAAAAGGTGGTAGGTGTCGATCTGCATCTCTTGGGTCTTCTCCAGGATTTGCCGCAGGGTAAATATCTGGTCAATGGTGGACTTGCCAGGTCTAAAGCCGCATTGGTATGGTCCAATAATCTCGTTGACCATTGGCTTTAGTCGTTCGCACAATATCCCTGACACGATCTTGTAGGCAATAGGGAGTAGACTTATGCCCCTATAGTTAGAGCATACAGTCTTATCTCCCTTCTTGTGGACGGGGCACAGGATACTCAGGTTCCAATCGTCGGGTACTCGTTCTTCCTGCCAGATGGTGCTAACTAGCTGATGAATACACCTTATCAGCGTGTCGCCTCCGGTTTTGAACAGCTCGGCTGGTAAGCCATCGGCCCCTGCTGCCTTATTATTCTTCAGCCGATTTATTGCTGTCTTTACCTCATCTTGGCTGGGCGGTATACATTCAATACCATCTTCTGGGATTGGGACTGTGGTATCTTCGTCGTCTTCGCTGCTATTGGATACCAACAGATTTGAAAAATGTTCTTTCCATATCCTGAGTACACTATCTGTATCAGTTACCAAATTACCTTGCTGGTCTCTACAGGAGGATGTGCCTGTACCAAAGCCATCAGTTTGATGCTTGACTCTTTGGTAGAATTTTCGGACTTCATTCTGGCTCCTGTACATCTCGATTTTTTCACACTCCCGCTTTTCCATCTCTCTCTTTTTCCTGCGGAAAAGACGTTTCTCCTCTCTCCTTTTCTCCCTGTATCTCTCTCGTGCGCTACGCGTTGCTACGGATTGTAAAGTAGCCTTATATGCCGCATTTTTCTCTTCGGTGGCAGCACGACACTCCTCATCATACCATGGATTCCTTGGTGGAAGTCTCTGGTATCCAAGTATGGATTTTGCGGCTGTTTGCATGGAGTGGGCAATGCTTTGCCATTGCGCTGATATGTTATCGGGATGAGGAGGGCTTTGATTAAGCAATTGGGCTAGTTGAGTGGAATATGCTGTGGCTATCTGTTGTGATTGCAGCTTACCGATGTCTAACTTTCGTGTTGTGTCTGTTCGTACTTTGTTTGCTACGTTTAAGCGGGTGCGTACCTTTGCTGCAACAAGGTAGTGGTCCGAATCAATGTTTGCGCCTCGGAACGATCGTACATCCAACACGCTCGATGAATGTCTTCCATCTATCACAACATGATCAATTTGGTTTCTTGTTTTCTGATCTGGAGACAGCCAGGTGCCCTTATGAATATCGAGATGATTAAATCTGGTACTGCTAACTACCATGTTTTTTGCAGCTGCAAAGTCTATCAGTCTCATACCATTGTCAGATGTTTCACTGTGGAGACTGAATTTCCCGACTGTTGGGCCAAAGATATTCTCCTTTCCAATTTTGGCATTAAAATCGCCTAGAATGATTTTAATGTCATGGGCAGGGCAACGGTCATATGTTTCTTCTAAGCGCTCGTAAAATATATCTTTGGTCTGTTCATCCTTTTCTTCAGTGGGAGCATGAGCGCAAATAAAGCTGATGTTGAAGAATTTAGCTTTTATTCGAATTGCAGCAAGTCTTTCATTCACTGGAGTGAAGCTGGATACAAGATGTTTTAGTCTCCGACTAACTACGAATCCACAACCAAACTCATGCTTTACGTCATGGCAGCTATAATACAGTGCGTCACCTTTAGGTGTTGTTGTGACGCCTTTCCCAATCCATCGTATTTCCTGTATGGCAGTAATATCGGTCTTGTACTTTTCAAGTACGTCTGCCAATGCGAAGACTGCACCTTCTCTATAAAGAGTGCGAACATTCCAGGTGCAGATTCGCAGATCATGGTCCTTAAAACGTTTGCGGGGTTCGTCAACTTTAGAGGGGTTTGTTTTTCTTTTCTTTCGTTTTTTCATAGTAGGCTGTTTTTTCTAGGGGAGGGTTACTAACCCGACGCCCAAACCCAAGTTTTTAACGTTCTTATGGGTGAACGCGCGGCACATGTTAGCTCACTACCTTTAACGGGTGTTAAAGGCAGTTCCCCAGGTGACACCACGGGGAGGTCAGTGTCCACTTGGGATGAAAGAGGGATGTTAAAACCGGTCAGGACCGTTCCTTGGTATCTTCCATCCCCTACGTCACCCATTCGACGACACATACTAGTGGAAAAGGTTTGAATTGTTTTCGTAGACACTTTCGTCGAAGTTGTGTGAGGTTGCCAAGGAAAAACTTCTCATTGAACTTTTTTCTTTGCTTACCTTTATACTTCGAGCTGACGATTGATGTTTGGGTATAACAAGTTTTTTGTTGAAGAAGTTATTGAAAAATAACTTCGGTGGAGAATATCCACAAACAAAAAACAAGGGAACTGATGAGATTCTGTGGCGAGAATCGAAACT
Organism: Musca autumnalis; assembly: GCF_047663935.1. NCBI lineage: Eukaryota > Metazoa > Arthropoda > Insecta > Diptera > Muscidae > Musca > Musca autumnalis. Next base: position 189,659,793 of record NW_027411644.1, read on the forward strand.
ATAGTATTCCCTGCCTTACCCCTTGGCAAACAATGCCAAATCTTTTCCACTAATAATCTAGTTGTTTTAAAATATTAAAACAACATGTTTCTAAAAAAAAAAACAAATTTACCGAAACAGCACAAACTTAATGAAATCAAAGTGTCCGATTTCACTCAGAATTCCCCATACTCAACTCGTACATTTTCCTTGAAATTTTTCCTTGTATTTATTTAAAGAAATTGAGAAAATGGTTTCTTAATGTCATAAAAGTCCAGCAGTAATAAATCAATGCATGTTTCATTTAAAATTAATTAAGTTTAGGCATTCAGTTGAAACATTACACATATTTAATAGAGCAATAGATTTGCTATAATAGATACACTTCAATTATAATCGGAAAAAATACCGTACCCTACATAGGCGTATCTGTACATACTTCCCCATTTAAATATGTATATGAAATGGTTGATCCATTTTTCAGTCTTCTAAGTTAGCAATTGCAAAAATTTCAAGAAAATATATATTTGTGCAAATATATATTTGTGTACTTAGTTACTTAGCTGGCTTTTTACAGAGCATTTGTTCCGTAAGCCGAACTAAGAAAAGATATCCAATCCTCTCTGTTTGCTGCTGTATTTTCCCAATCTGGGTTATGTAGCTTTCTGATGTCTCGTTTCACTTGTTCGCTCCATCGAAGCTTTGGCCTTCCAGATCTGTGTGAACCTTCATGCGGCCCGTATTTAAACGCCTTTATAGTGGGTTCGTCATCAATCAATCTTATGCCATGGCCTAGCGATCGCAATCGTTGTATCTCGATTCGTTCAATCATATTGATGTCGTTGTATAGTTGATACAGCTCGTTGTTCATACGACGTCGATATTCGCCGTCAACGCAGTTTGGCCCGTAGATCATTCGAAGAATTTTTCTCTCGAACACACAAACCACTGCCTTATCTGCTTGCACAAGTAACCATGCTTCGGAACCATACATTAGCACGGGCAGTATAAGTGTTTTGTAAAGTGTTACTTTTGTTCGACGAGATGTGGCTTTATTCCTAAACTGCTTACTCAGCCCAAAGTAGCATCTGTTGGCCAACACTATTCTTCCTTGTATTTCACAACTAATGTTGTTTGTTGTGTTTATTGCGGTGCCGCGTAAACGAAGTCCTTTATTACCTCAAAATTGTAGGTACCAACATTCACAGATCTTGTGGGATCTGTCGACATATTATGCGTCGATACCATCAATTTGGTTTTATCGCCGTTTACTGCCAGACCGACTTTAGCAGATTCCCTTTCGACGTTTGCAAAGGTGTCAGTTACTTCCTTTACCGAGCGACCCATGATGTCAATGTCGCCGGTATAAGCAAGTAACATATGACAGTTTGTGTATATTGTTCCACTTCTTTTCACCTTCGCGTCTCGTATGACCTTTTCCAGCAGGATGTTGAAGAGATCACACGCCAGGCCGTCTCCTTGTCTGCAATCTCTTTTGGTATTAAACTCTTCGGAGAGGTTCTTTCCTATTTTAACAGAGGACCGAGTATCAGTTAATGTCATCTTACAAAACCTAATGAGCTTTGCGCGAATACCTAAATCAGACATGGCTTGGAACACCTTTGAACGTAAAGGGCTGTCGAAGGCTGCTTTATAATCGACAAAAAGATGGAAGGTGTCGATCAGCATTTCTTGGATCTTTTCCCAGATTTCTCTCAAGTTAAATATCTGGTCAATGGTGCATTTACCCGGTCTAAGGCTGATAGGGCCCTATTATTTCATTGACCATGGGCTTTAATCGCTGATACAATATGCCAGATACTATCTTATATGCAATAGGGAGCACGCCTATGCCCCTGTAATTGGAGCACACTTCTTGTGGACTGGATATAAGATGCTCAAGTTACAATCGTCCGGTACGCATTCTTCCTGCCAGATGGTGCTAACTAGCTGATGCATACACCTTATCAGCGAGTCGCCTCCGGATTTGAACAGCTCGGCTCGTAGGCCATCGGCTTCTGCTGCCTTATTATTCTTTAGCCGGTTTATTGCTGTTTTTACCTCATCTTGGCTGGACGTTATACATTCAATACCATCTTCTGGGATTGGATCTGTGGTATCTTCGTTGTCTTCGTTAGTATTGGATAGCAGCAATTTGGAAAAATGTTCTTTCTACTATGAAATACGTTGTCAATGTTTCGCACCAAATGCATTGAAATTCAAGAATGCATTATTTTATTTTATTTGTTATAATGACATATACTATTTTCATATTAACTCATAAATAATTTTAATCTAATTTGAAATCAATATCAAACTATTCCGGACCAATTTCTTATCAAATTGCGATATTTCAGAGCATTTTGAATAAAGTTGATGTCTTGTTGGTAGGTTTTTGCTGGAGGTGAAGAGACGAACCGAAGATATATCCAACAGGAACATCCAAGAGTAGTGGACTGTATTTTTTTATAAATTATTCCGCATAGCCAATGATGAATAATTTGCGGTGAAATGAGAAGAGAAATAAAGCACAATAATAAAAGTATTTCAAAGGTTAAATAAATTCAAATTAAATACATATAAATATAAAATTTTTAATTATATTTCATTTTTATATAATGGCAAATTCAGCGAATTTGCCCACCGATATGGACCGATATAGTCCGTATTCCAACCTGATACATGACTGGATGAAATAATACGATGAGCAAAGTCTGCACCAATCCGAAACTCCCTGCCAGAATTATTTTGCGGATTTGTCATTTTGTTTGTTGCCGTCAGGGTTTCTTGCAGATTTTAGACTAATATCTCAGGAAGAAACTTGCGCAAGAAAAAAATTATACAGTCGTAAAGGGAGCCGCAAGCACAACCTACTGAAAAAAAATTCGAAACGATCCGAAAGGAGCTCCTTAACTTCAATTTATCAAAATTTTGTGTGGTGGGTACCCGAAGGAGTGGACCAATATAATACGACGTTCAAAGTTTGGACCAAATCGATTGCTCCCTTTGAGAGTTATCGTTCACACAATTTTACAGAAAAATTTTGAACTTTTGTGGGGGAGGTACCCGAAGGGCTGGACCGATATGGCCCATCTTCGAACTTAAACTAAGTTTGGACATGATATTACTATACCCATAATTTGGTTCGAATCGGTTGATACTTGGTGTTCTGTTTATCCAATGAATTCTCTTAACTCATTGGGATTGTCATCCCAATTATCTTTGAAATACTACTTAGATGTTAAAACAACAAGTAAGCAAAGGCTATAGTCGAACGGGGCCGACCATGTGATAACCTACACCACAACCTCTAGAAATTAGCCGTCTTGCACGCTGAATGTCCGGGTTCGATTCCCAGGCCTTGTCACATGAAATTTTCAACGGTGGCAAAATACCCCTTAGTTATGTTGGCGATATTTCCTTATCATTTCAGCCATGAAAAACGTATCTACTAGTGGCAACTTCGGACAGACCGTTGGGACTCGGCGATAAAAACGAGGTCACATATCAATAACTTAATATTAATCCATTGGTATACGAGAAGCCTTCATTGTCCCTACTGGGTTCTTTGTGGAAAAATTATATAAATTATATATTTCTAAAAAAATATTCGAAAATTGGAAAATTCACGTTGATTAGCTCCTCCTGCTACATCTTCAAATTGTCTTTGAATGTCAGGTTCCTTTTCAGAATACACCTAAAAAAATATATATTACAGAAAATTGTGAGTTTATTGAAGATCTATCGTCCAAAAATTGTGCACTTGTACCTCACATATGCTAGATAATGCACGTAATTTTTTGTGCTTTTCAGGGTATTTCGAAAATAGTTCATTGTGAAGATATCTTGTGATATCAAAAATATATTTTATACCGATAGAAATAACTAATAACGAATAGAAATTCAAATAATTTGCATGCAAACAAATTTATAAATCCCAAAATTATTCAAAATTGTTTATATTCAATTGCACACCAAAGAAGATAATATAATTCAGCTACGCTAACGGTTATACACCCTCAGCCTCTGACAAAAAAAAAAAAAAAAAAAAAAAAAGAGTAAAAAAGCATTAAGTACGGCCGGGCCGAATTTTCATACCCTCCACCATAAAATATTCTGAACTAAAATGGAATAATTACTTTTCATTCCTGTCCCCAACTTTAAGTGGGTACGTTAAAATGTCAGATAATGTTTAGGTACATTTATGCTTCATTCGGGAGGCCCTTTTTTATGGTGCCTATATCTAACTATATATGTTGACAATTTTTGGTGGGCTAGAAATTGGGAGGTACTGTTATATAGGGGTTATAATAAAACATGGGCCTATGTTGACAGTTTTTGATGGGAGCCTTTAATGTCAAATAACTCCTAATTCGGTTAAAAAATTTAGCTAGAATCTTCAAAATATCGAAAATCGGTACATAACGTGGGAACTTCAAATGTCATTAACAGCTAGTTCGGAGGTATCTGGCTATACGAAAATATGAACTTAAATGAACCGTTATTTGGGGCTATACCAAAACGTGGACCTATGTCCACAAGTTTTGTCATATAAGTTTATTGACATTTAAGAACTTTAAATGTCAAATTATAGCTACATCGGCCTGAAAATGTAGCTAAAAACGTCAAAATACCGCAAATCGGAGGGTACCGTTATATGCGGGCTATACCAAAACGTGGACCTATGTCCACAAGTTTTGTTATATAAGTTTATTGACACTTAAGAACCCTAAGTGTCAAAATATAGCCAAATCGGTCTGAAAATGTAGCTAAAAACATCAAAACACCGTAAATCGGGGGGCACCGTTATATGGGGGCTATACCAAAACGGGGACCTATGTCCACAACTTTTGTTATATAAGTTTATTGACACTTAAGAACCCTAAATGTTAAATCATAGCTACATCGGTCTGAAAATGTAGCTAAAAACGTCAAAATACCGCAAATCGGAGGGTACCGTTATATGGGGGCTATACCAAAACGTGGACCTATGTCCACAACTTTTGTTATATAAGTTTATTGACACTTAAGAACCCTAAATGTCAAATTATAGCTATATCGGTCTGAAAATGTAGTTAAAAACATCAAAACACCGTAAATCGGGGGGCACCGTTATATGGGGGCTATACCAAAACGGGGACCTATGTCCACAACTTTTGTTATATAAGTTTATTGACACTTAAGAACCCTAAATGTTAAATTATAGCTACATCGGTCTGAAAATGTAGCTAAAAACGTCAAAATACCGTAAATTGGGGGGTAACGTTATATGGGGGCTATACCAAAACGTGGACCTATGTCCACAACTTTTGTTATATAAGTTTATTGACACTTAAGAACCCTAAATGTTAAATTATAGCTACATCGGTCTGAAAATGTAGCTAAAAACGTCAAAATACCGCAAATCGGAGAGTACCGTTATATGGGGGCTATACCAAAACGTGGACCTATGTCCACAACTTTTGTTATATAAGTTTATTGACACTTAAGAACCCTAAATGTCAAATTATAGCTATATCGGTCTGAAAATGTAGTTAAAAACATCAAAACACCGTAAATCGGGGGGCACCGTTATATGGGGGCTATACCAAAACGGGGACCTATGTCCACAAGTTTTGTTATATATGTTTATTGACACTTAAGAACCCTAAATGTCAAATTATAGCCAAATCGGTCTGAAAATGTAGCTGAAAACGTCAAAATACCGTAAATCGGGGGGTACCGTTATATGGGGGCTATACCAAAACGTGGACCGATATATCCCATCTTCGAACTTGATCTTACGACGGCTAAAAAAATGGTATTCCCCAATTTTCAGCGAAATCGGTCAACAAATGCGACCTGTATGTTGCGAACGGACGGACGGACGGACATGCATAAATCGACTCAGAAAGTGATTCTATGTATATCCCTAGAAGGAACTATGGGTCTATCTCGCTTCCTTTTGTATGTTACATACAAATGCACTAACACATAATACCCCTTACCACATGGTGGTGTAGGGTATAAAAAGCACAAATACGTGGAATCTGTAGGTATAGTAATGTGGGGCTATACCAAATCAATTTGAGTAAGCTAACTTTTGATTTTTTTAAAAAGTTTGAGAATTATTTTTGGGATTTCTAATTTTAGTTGGAGCCGGCAGGGGTTTTTGGAACTTTTGGACCATTATCTCAGGAAGCATGAACTTACCCCAGAAAAATTGTACCGTTGCAATAGGGACTGTGTAAAGAACCTTCTTCAAACAAAATCAAAAAGATCCGATATGAGTCATCAAAATTTGCGTGACTGGATGAAATAATACGATGTGCAAAGTTTGGACCAATCGGAAAATCCCCTTTAGTTATCTTGCGGATTTGCCATTTTCTTTAGGTTTCTAGTTTGTTTTTCATTTCATTTCATGTCATTGCAATTGCACCATCGTAAAGGGGCCGCAAGAACGATCTGCTGAAAAAAATTTAAAACTATTCGAGAGGACTCTTAAATTTCACTGTTCCGAATTTTGTGTGGGAGGCACCCGAAGGTGTGGACCGATACGGCTTTACCCGATCCATATCTGGAAGGAATAATAATAAATGGAACTTAAACTAAGTTTGGGCAAAACATTACGAAGTATAAAATTTGGTTTTAATCAGTAGATCTGTTCGAAAGTTATCGTGCGACAGTAAGAGAGACAGATGAACAGACAGGGCTACAGTAAGAGAGACAGATGAACAGACAGGGCTAAATCGACTCCAACGAATTTCGTCCAAACATACTTGGGGTCCAAAACCATTATTTCGATGACATATAACTTTGGTCGTATTTTGTACGATCCCCTTTATCCTAAATCCTAGAATGGAATAGATGGCGAGGCGACCCCATGCTGTAATATTTGTATAAAAAATCCAATTGGACAACTGAACTCATAATTTCTCTGTCATGATAGAGACAATTCCATGTAGCATGGGAGGAAATTGTGGTTCTCTACACAAAACCCATTATATAGGCAGTAGGCCCGTTATCTAGCAGACACGTTATTACCATTTACCGTTATTACAATTCCTCCAGGAATTAAAATATGGACCAAAAATAAATTTTAGATCTTTTTCATACAAAAGTAATGGTCTATGTCTCCCGCTAAATAATATCAGACGATCATAAAAAAATTTTGGCATCTTCTTTGACCTATTGTTGCTTCGATAAAGTCCCGTTATATTTTTTAATAATTTTCTTTCAAAAAGTCCAAAATTTTTAAGGTTTAAAGTGTTTCACCGAAATAGCACATTCTTTAAAAATTTGAGTACGACTGCAAATTTTGAATGCAATTCTTTAAAATCTTTAAAATTGGAACGAATAAAAGCTATTTCAAGTTTTATACGCTTAAATTAGTTAAACGATGTCTTTAATACTAGGGAAATAAGACGATTTGAAGGCTATGGCCTTTAATTGTCTATAATACCTTAAAAAGTTGGCATAAGTTGTCAGTTTATTGGTAAATTTATAAAGATTGCAAAATAAACTTGAGATTCTACTGAAATTTGGGTACATTTCTTCCTGAAACTTTAAATTCATATGACTCCTATTCCATAATAGGGTTCAATGTCGTCCTTAAGATAAGTTAACCGTTAAAATATTGGCCGAATTTTATAGCTCTGGGTCTGAGCCAATATACTATAAAGAAAAAACCAGATCCTTCCTATACACAGAAAGAAAATAGGTTGGATTTTCTGATGCAACTATAATGAATATTATATGGAAAAGCAAGTAGTCGTTTCCCGAAGCAAATAATCATTACTTGCAGGTTTCCGATGACAAAACCTATTACTTCTAGCATCTCCGGAAAGAGAAGAACTACATATACCATTAATATTGCGGAGTTGATCGCCTCATGCAATTGAAAGGTACAAAATATTGCTGTACTAAATTTACAAATATTTCCAGTTTATGTCTGCTCCATAAATTCAAACTATTCTCTTTTTGTGTATAGGAAGGATGTGGTTTTTTCTTTATAGAATGTTGGCTCTGACCCAAAGCAATTAAAATCACCTGATATTTTAACGATCAACTTATGTTAATGCCAACATTGGAACCCATTATGGTGTAGGAGTCATAGGAATTTGAAGTATCACGAAGGAGTGTACCCAAATTTCAGTAGAAGTTCAATTTTAGTTTGCACCATCTCTCTTCTATCATTAGTTTTTCACTAATTCTTTATAAATCTAACAAGAAACTGTCAACTTATACCAAATTTTTAACGTATTATAGATAATTAAAGGCCAATGCCTTCGAAAGGTCTTATTTCCCCCGTATTAAAGATATCGGTTGACCAATTTTAGCGTTTTAAACTTGAAATGGCTTTTTTCGTTCCAATTTTAAAGAATCGTAACAGTAGCATTCAAAATTTGCAGTCATACTGAAATTATTAAAGACTGTGCTATTTCGGTGAAACACTTCAAACCGTAGAAATTTTGGACTTTTTGAAAGAAAATTATTAAAAAATATAACGGGAATTTAACGAAGCAACACTTTTTGGGGAAAGATACTTCATAAGTTAGCGAAACAAGATATACAAACATATCCCCAGATATTCGACTAATGTCCACTAAAATGAAGTTACAAATACAAATTTGAAATGAGCTATTGACATGAAACGGAGTGTAATTGACGTCAATGGAAAGGTCAAGAGATCGTCTTTCAAATATTACTAACGAGGGAGGAATGTGTCTTTCAGGAACAGTGATATAAGCTGTATATTAAAAATTTTCACAATTTACTATTTGTATGTAAGTCAAGCTTAATCCCATATTTGTTGTTTTCAAATGTAAAAACAACAAGTTTAAAGTGGGATGTAGTTAAAATTGATTACTTTAGGGGATGGCAGAGAAGACTAGTTTCGTCCAACGCCACTTGGACTCATCAGTTCTCTTAGTTCTTTGTATTGAAACAAAGAACGCTTACCCAATTTTATGACGACTCGAGGTCAAGAATAAGTGTGACTGATGAATTCGTTTAAATGCGAATTTAACTGAAACACCTAAAAACTCTTTTAGCCGCACATGTTAACCAAATTAACTACTCCCGCTGTCATGTGTCTCCACATTGCAGAGAATGCACATAACTATTTTGGTGGTTGTCGAAAAATAACAACAACCAATCGTCCACGGAGCTTTGTGTCTATTTTTATACCCTCCACCATAGTATGGAGGGTATATCAAGTTTGTTTTTCCGTTTTTAACGCATTGAAATACTCATTTGCGACCCTATAAAGTATATATATTCTTGATCAGGGTAAAATTCTGAGTCGATCTGTGCACGTCCGTCCGTCCGTCTGTGGTAATCACTCTAACATCCACAAAAATGGAGATAGAAATTTTGGGAAAATGCGTCTTTTGTTTGCAGGCAGGTCAAGTTCGATGATGGGCTATATCGGTCCACGTTTTGGTATAGCCCCCATATAACGGTACCCCCAGATTTACGGCATTTTGCAGTTTTTAGCTACATTTTCAAACCGATTTAGCTATAATTTGACATTTAGGGTTCTTTAGTGTCAATAAACTTATATAACAAAAGTTGTGGACATAGGTCCACGTTTTGGTATAGGCCCCATATAACGGTACCCCCCGATTTACGGTATTTTGTCGTTTTTAGCTAAATTTTCGGACCGATTTAGCTATAATTTGACATTTAGGGTTCCTTAGTGTCAATAAACTTATATAACAAAAGTTGTGGACATAGGTCCACGTTTTGGTATAGCCCCCATATAACGGTACCCCCCGATTTACGGTATTTTGCCGTTTTTAGCAACATTTTCAGACCGAATTAGCTATTATTTGACATTTAGGGTTCTTTAGTGTCAATTAACTTATATAACAAAAGTTGTGGACATAGGCCCACGTTTTAGTATAGCCCCCATATAACGGTACCCCCCGATTTACGGTATTTTGACGTTTTTAGCTACATTTTCATACCGATTTAGCTATAATTTGACATTTAGGGCTCTTAAGCGTCACTAAACTTATATAACAAAACTTGTGGACATAGGACCACGTTTTGGTATAGCCGCTATATAACGGTACCCCCGATTTACGGTGTTTTGACGTTTTTAGCTACATTTTCAGACCGATTTAGCTATAATTTGACATTTAGGGTTCTTAAGTGTAAATAAACTTACATTACAAAAGTTGTGGACATAGGTCCACGTTTTGGTATAGCCCCCATATAACGGTGCCCCCCGATTTACGGTATTTTGACGTTTTTAGCTACATTTTCAGGTCGATTAAGCTATAATTTGGCATTTAGGGTTCTTAAGTGTAAATAAACTTATATAACAAAACTTGTGGACATAGGACCACGTTTTGGTATAGCCCCCATATAACGGTACCCCCCGATTTACGGTATTTTGACGTTTTTAGCTACATTTTCATACCGATTTAGCTATAATTTGACATTTAGGGCTCTTAAGCGTCACTAAACTTATATAACAAAACTTGTGGACATAGGACCACGTTTTGGTATAGCCGCTATATAACGGTACCCCCGATTTACGGTGTTTTGACGTTTTTAGCTACATTTTCAGACCGATTTAGCTATAATTTGACATTTAGGGTTCTTAAGTGTAAATAAACTTACATTACAAAAGTTGTGGACATAGGTCCACGTTTTGGTATAGCCCCCATATAACGGTACCCCCCGATTTATGGTATTTTGTCGTTTTTAGCTAAATTTTCGGACCGATTTAGCTATAATTTGACATTTAGGGCTCTTAAGCGTCACTAAACTTATATAACAAAACTTGTAGACATAGGTCCACGTTTTGGTATAGCCGCTATATAACGGTACCCCCGATTTACGGTGTTTTGACGTTTTTAGCTACATTTTCAGACCGATTTAGCTATAATTTGACATTTAGGGTTCTTAGGTGTCAATAAACTTGAAAATCAAAACTAGTGGACGTAGATCAATGTTTTGGAATAGCCCCCATATAACGTTACCGCCAGATTTCAGGTATTTTGACGATTTATTTGATATTTAGGGTTCTTAGTGACCAAAAAACTTATATTCGAAAAAATATGAACATAGGTACATGTTTTGATATAGCTCCATATAACGGTACCTCCTGATTTTCGGTATTTTAAGATTTTTACCTACAAGTTTTAACCGAATTAGCTGTAATTTGAACATTTTATATTTGAAGTTCTTAGTGGTCACCACAACTCTCTACCAAAATTGTCTGACATTTTGGGAAAATGCGTCTTTTGTTTGCAGGCAGGTCAAGTTCGATGATGGGCTATATCGGTCCAAGTTTTGGTATAGCCCCCATATAACGGTACCCCCCGATTTACGGTATTTTGTCGTTTTTAGCTACATTTTCAGACCGATGTAGCTATAATTTGACATTTAGGGTTCTTAAGTGTAAATAAACTTACATTACAAAAGTTGTGGACATAGGTCCACGTTTTGGTATAGCCCCCATATAACGGTGCCCCCCGATTTACGGTATTTTGACGTTTTTAGCTACATTTTCAGGTCGATTAAGCTATAATTTGGCATTTAGGGTTCTTAAGTGTAAATAAACTTATATAACAAAATTTGTGGACATAGGTCCACGTTTTGGAATAGCCCCCATATAACGTTACCGTCCGATTTCAGGTATTTTGAAGTTTAAATTCACATTTCTAGACCGAATTAGCTATAATTTGATATATAGGGTTCTTAGTGACCAAAAAACTTATATTCGAAATAATTATGAACGTAGGTCCATGTTTTGGTATAGCCCCATATAACGGTACCTCGGTATAACGGATTTCGGTATCCCCATATAACGGATTTTCGGTATTTTGAGAATTTTACCTACAAGTTTTAACCGAATTATCTGTAATTTGAACCTTTGACATTTGAAATTCTTAGTGGTCACCACACCTCTCCACCAAAAATTGTCAAGAAAGGTCAATGTATTGATAAAGCTCCCATATAAAAGTACCTCCCGGTTTTCAGTAATTTGATGATTTTAGCTACAATATTAAACCGAACTAGCAGTAATTTGACATTTGAAGTTCTTAGTGGTCACAACACCTCTCCATAAAAAATTATCAACATAGGTCCATGTTCGGATATAGCTCCCATATAACGGCACCTCCCAATTTTCAGTAATTGGCAATTTTAGCTACAATTTTTAACCGAACTAACTGTAATTTGACATTTGAAGGTTGTAGTGGTCACCACACATCTGCCTCAACAATTTTCAACATAGCCCCAATATAACGATACTTCCCGATTTTCGGTACTTTGAGGATTTTACTTAAAATGTTTAACCATGTTTTGGTATAGCCCCAAAACAAACCTCCCGATTTTCCGTACTTTAGCTTTATTTTTTGGACGAACTTTCTGAAATTTGAAATTTGAAAGCCAACAAAAATTGTTCATTTAAGTTCATATTTTGGTATAGCCGACATACCTCCGAACTAGCTGTTAATGACATTTGAAGTTCCCAAGTTATGTACCGATTTTCGGTATTTTGTGGATTCTAGCTACAATTTTTAACCGAATTAGGAGTTATTAGACATTAAAGGCTCCCATCAAAAACTGTCAACATAGGTCCATGTTTTATTATAACCCCTATATAACGGTACCTCCCAATTTCTCGCCCATCATAAATTGTCAACATACATTGTTAGATATAGGCACCATAAAAAAAGGCCTCCCGAATGAAGCATTTTATGTACATTATCTGACATTTTAACGTACCCACTTAAAGTTGGGGACAGAATGAAAATTAATTATTCCATTTTAGTTCAGAATATTTTATGGTGGAGGGTATGAAAAGTTCGGCCCGGCTGAACTTAACGCTTTTTTACTTGTTTTAGATTCACTTTGGCAGTTTAGTTGAGATGTGTGTTTTACTTACTATTTGTATGTAAGTCAAGCTTAATCTCATATTTGTTGTTTTCATTTATAATGGACAGACGGACGGACAGAAATCTCAAAATCGCTTTATTCTGTCGAGATATAAAGATTGGTATACCACATTGGGGGTCTCCGACGAATATTTCGCGGTTTTACATGATTTTTCCCAAAACAAACTTATAATACCATTTCCACTTAGTGTTGTAGGGTATAATAAACATTTCTTATTTGTTTTTTTTTTCGTTGGAAAATTTATTAAATCAGGAATAGATTTTAATCATACTCCAAACTAAATAAATAAATTATTTAATTTAAATAATTGATTTACTTGTGACGGAGACGGCGCAAAAGAGCAGCGGGAAGGTAGTTAGCGCTGGGAGCAGCTACAGATGGAGCGAAACTACCAGATTGGGAGCTAAAGGCACCTTGGGGACTGACACCATAGGAAGATGGAGCTCCAGAGCTGAAAGAAGAGTGAGAAGCTTGAGAGGCAAAGTTCAAGGCGGAAGCAACACCACCATTGAAGCTTTGAGAGGTACCACCCAAACTGTCGTATTGGCTTTGAATGGCGCGTTGAGCGTTGGCGGCATCTTCTGGGGTACGGTATTTAACAAAGTGAACTTCGGGTTTGTGGTTGACGTTGTTGTTGACAGCGTTCAATTTGTCAGCCAAACCGGAGAGGTCAGGTTGTTTGTTGAGGACATAGATGGCGGTTCTTTGTTCAGCAGCTTGCTTTGCCAAACCGAGGACAGCATCTTCCAAGCCATTGTTTTCGGGGCCCTTGATGAAGATGACACGGAGATTGTTCTTGGCAACGGTGTTGTAGTTGTTAGAGGCAGCGGGTTCATTGAAGTCAGCTTCGTTGGCGGTGAAAGTGTAGAATTCCTTTTCTAAGGTCGCAGCAGGAGCAGCAAAGGAACCAGCGGTGTTACTGGAAGCACCATAACTTCCATAAGAAGAACCAGAGGAGAAGGAAGCACCAGAGCTGGATCCGGGTGTGAAGGACAATCCACTGGACGAATGGCCAACGGGATGATAGTTGTAGCCCAATTTGTCGGCACAGGCAACAGCCACCAAGCACAATACAATCAAAGCACGCATCTTTTGCGACGATAAAAATCTTTTTGATTATTCGAAGTTTGAATGATGCTGGACGTTGAGTTCTATTCCTTTATATACCATGCACAAGATGCAATAAAAACGAAAGTTTTTGCATTTCACGCCAATCTACTACAACTTCTTACCTAAACCAGATTTCATTCTTGTCATTGTAGTAAAAAACCAGTGCTGTTCGAAAATCTAGATTCTGCAAAAAACTGAAATTCTTTTCAAATTGGCTATTAAATCCCTGCATACCATTATGCAAACGAGATTGTTTGCTATTTTTGAGGGTAATTGCCGACATGTTTTTGTTGTTTTACGTTTTGTTTTTATTATATAAAGGCGGTTACTTCTAAGAACGCAATACATCAATAACGCATATACGATATGTCATCCACCCTCATCATCAATAAGGAAAACAATAAACTATTTCTTATTTTCGACCCCACACAAACCAAGTAACATTTTTAAACAAAAACTTCTAAATGTTATTTGAAAGCAAGCTTTTATCGTTCTAAAGAAATCTCATTTGTTCTTAATCTATGCAATTTAAAATGCCATAAAAACTAGTTATAAATTCGATCAAACAAATCTGGTATATTCTTAGAGAAATTATGAAATTATGCATAAATTTGAAATTCTTCTAACAAAAACAAAAAAACATTGAAGTCAATTGAATTTGTCGGATTTTGTTATTTTATTTAAATTGTGAGTAATCAAATTAATGGCATAATACACAAGCAATAAGTTGCCATAAAATTTAAACACACTGACAGCTATGTCTGCAAGATTATAATTGATAAATTAACTGAATCATGATACAAGTAAGGCTACAATGTTGAGAGAAATTAAATTATATTTCTCAAAACGCCAACAGAAGTTCAAAAACTTTTAAACACATTAATTAAATTGCAATCGAGTGGTTTAAAGAACTGAAATGAAATTTAATAAGACCTAGTTAATTACACTATGCGACACTGAAAATGCAAACAACTTCTAATAGGCATTTCTTGGAAAGTACATATTGAGACTACAAGAACCCTAGTTGGATTTTGTCCTGTCAAATCCAGTTCGGATTTTATGGCCCCATCTAAACCGGCCTAAAACTACATTATTTTGCATTGATGAGGCCTTTATCTCCGAAACGAATAGGAATTTGACTTTGTTGCTTTTGAACAGACCACATAAGAAAAACTCCATCTAGGGCATCAAATTTTACATAATTTCTGCAATTCTGGCCGGTATCAGTTAAACTATTGGGAGTTGAACCAAGTAACCTATTGCAAAAACCTTCCAAATAATGTTCTCAATAATTCTTCAGAACATTCTGAAACTCTAGAATGCTTATTTCATGTTGTTTAAGCGGTACTTTGCATCATATCTTCTACAGCACGCATTTCAAACACTGCACTGTGGGTAGGGTTGTGAGGCAACAAATCACATGGCAAGCTAGACCTTCAAAATTTCGTACATATGTTTATAATGAACTTAGAACCAAATCTGCAAAATTTGGTCTATATCGGTTCAGATATAGATATAGCTCCCCTATATATATTTTTCCAAATTTCATGTTTTTGTCTCTTAAAAGCCACAATATTCATCAGATCTTAACATAATTTGGTGTGCTACTTCTTTATAAGTTATAACAACAACATTCTTAATTTAGTCCAAAGTTGAGATGCAGTTTTTAAGTTAATTGTCCACTGGGACCCCTAAATGTCAAAATATGGCTAATTTTGTAAGAAAATATAGTTAAAACCATAAAAATGACCAGATCTGGAGGTACCCTTAGATGGGGCATTATCAAAATGTGGAACTGTATCCATAATTTATGGTGGGGAAGTTTTTTGACTACTGGTAACCTTAAAAATCAAAAACATATAGCTACAAACCTTATAATACCGAAAATCGGACGGTACCGTTATATGGAGGCTATACGAAAACGTGGACAAAATTCCAGTGCTCTATCTCAAATCATTCGGAAGATATCGTGATTTGAACAGACGAACGGGCACCATCTAAAATCGGATTTTTTATGAAAAGCGCGGGTAGGCACGGCTAATTTTTTTACAAAATAATAGTTCACATTAATACCTTTCACCACATATATTTACCTTCCCAGATATGGTCCGATACCGAAAGTTCTACTCCAAAGAACACATCTACAACAAAGCCAACTACACCAAAAAGGCATCACATATTATTTCAAGAATATATTTACCAAACATAAAGTTTTTATTACTTTTTAATAGTACCATATTTTACAAAACTATAGAAGAGTTTTCAATTTTATAAAAAGTAACGAAATGTAGTGTGTGCGCCTAAAATACTTTTATAGTTTTTTATGATGAATATGAGAAAATGACGCATAAAAATTATGTCAACTTTGACAGCTCACTATGTCGTTATGAGGAGTTACAGATTGATTTAGTTTTTATTTTTTAATGTTTCAGAGTGCTGACAATTGAATTCCGTTATTGTTGTTGTCAAATTGTTCACTTGAAAACTTGATTTTTTGCCGCGAAAACCTGACATTGGCCTCATCGTGCACTGTTCACAACATCAGTTTATTCTCGCATTTGGGATTTCACAATATCATAGGCATATTTATTAAAATGTCGTTGAAAAATATGCTAAAAAACAAAGTGATAAAGCCATTTTAAAACAATGGTATGTTCTGAAGAGTTATGTATTACATTCCACCGATTATTTTTCAAAAAGAAACCTCTGAAAAAATTTAACAGTTTTGGAGAATTATAGAATTTTTAGATATATTGTAATATTTAAAGCAATGAATGTAATTGTTCGAATTCAGCGTTTCTCCAAATATTTTACTCATGCCCTTGTCTGCAAATTTGCTTCAGTGGTCAGAAGAAGATTCACATTTGTTTCAAAGATATAGCTAGAATTGCTTTAAAAAGTCAATATTTAACCATGTTTAGATGGGATCATAAAATCTATGCTGGATTTGACACAACAAAATTCAATTAGGGTTTTTGTCGTTTGAGTCATACATACATACATATGTTCACACAACATCCCCGACATAGACTAATAAATTCATAGACAAAGAGAATTGTAGTGTGCTTCTTTTTTGTAGGTGTCGCCGGTATGCAAAGTACCTAATCTTTTCACACAATTGCACAATGTTTTGGGGCAAATTACAATGTTTTTTTGGATTTGTTTATATGAGGATGTTGATCTGGCCAAAGATTATCCATATTTTGTCTTTTATCAGAATAAATAGTTTAAAATCTATATCAACTTTAAATAAAACTACTAACGCCATCTACCAATTTTCGAAAATTTCGAAGATAAATGCTGAGAGCAAATAAATGTCTATGAATTTATTAGTCTATGTCCCCGAAGGGACAAGGGAGACTTCTCTCATATCAATGAGTGCACGCCGATTCATATTGGCTCAATGATATGGGACCTACTTTTTATCGCCGAGTCCGAACGGCGTGTCTTACGACACCACTTGTAGAGAAGTTTTTCAAGGCTGAAATACTCAGGAAATGTCGCCAGCATTACTGAGGGGGGATTTTGCCACCGTTATAAATTTTGATGTTGCTTGGCCTGGGATTCGAACCGCAGACCTTTTGAGTGCAAGGCGGACGTGCTAACCATTGCACCACGGTGGCCCCTCGTTTGAGTCTGTACTTTCAAAAAATCCTAAATTCTGATCAGAGAACGGACAAACCACTTGAACAGAAGACGGCGCTTGCAGCACATTGCACAATGACTAGACATAAACCTAATTTCAAAGATGTTAAAATATTGACACAAGAAAATAATTATAAGAGACGTTTTACCTTAGACATGTTAAATATAATAAATGTTCCAAAAGAAAAAAGAATGAATTTTAAGACTGATACGGACCACTGTGCACACATTTATAGAAACTTAGTTCATAAACATAAACGGACAAATCCTTAGTTTAGCGCAGACTTTGTAACAAAGCTGTTGCTTTTCTCTTCAAAGTAATTTTTGTGTTATTACGTTTTTTCTATTTGTTAACAAGTGAGCCAAGGCAATAGTCGGGTCGGGGCAGACTATGTGATACCCTACACCATTACCCCTATGCATAAGCTGTTGACTGGTAAAATTCAAAATATTAAAATTGGGATAGCTTAGCGCCTTTGTCCAATTTTTCAAATAAATACCGGCAGATGCCTTCAACACAATCGCCGAATCTCAATATAGAAGCTGAATGGACGAAAATTAAAACCGCATTGTCTGAGACTGCTGTCGAAACAGTGAACTTCCACAGAAAAGATCACAAGGAATGGCTATCCCAAGAATTTTGGAATTTGGTAGTGGAGCGACGTAAAACCAATACAAAATTACTTACGGAAAAGACCCCCTCCAAAAATCATCATTACAAGCTGAAATATCACAACTTATCAAAAAAGTGAAGAAACAAGCCAGAAACGATAAACGCAGTTTTATAAATTCTATGGCTGCCGAAGCCGAGGCGGCAGCAAGTCGTGGAGACTTAAAAACAGTTTTTAATATAACGAGAAAACTTTCGGGTAAAAAGCTAAATTCAAACATACCTATTAAAGACAAATTCGGAATGATACTCACGGATACAGACGCACAGCTCAAAAGATGGAAGGAACACTTTGAGGATATCTTAAATCGCACCATCGAACCAGCTACCGATTTAAATTTTGACGGAGTACAAAGCCACGCCTACTACCGTCCTACGGAATACATAAATTCGGGT
Source organism: Musca autumnalis (assembly GCF_047663935.1). Lineage (NCBI taxonomy): Eukaryota > Metazoa > Arthropoda > Insecta > Diptera > Muscidae > Musca > Musca autumnalis. The sequence goes on from NW_027411644.1 coordinate 189,678,490, forward strand.
ACCCCCTCAATAAACGAAATAAAAGATGCAATAATACTATTAAAAAATGGTAAAGCAGCAGGTATCGACAATCTGCCTGCAGAATTTTACAAATGCGACCCAGAATATTTCGCTGAAATACTCTCCCCACTAATAACCAAAATCTGGGAAACTGAAACGATCCCGTCAGAGTGGAAAGAAAGCCTAATAATAAAAATACCAAAGAAAGGGGACCTAAAAAATTGCAGCAACTGGAGAGGCATAGCTCTAACACCATCTATATGCAAAATTTTCAACAGAATAATACTCACCCGCATACTCGATCCACTTGACAAATGCCTTCGCAAAGAACAGACAGGGTTCAGACCTAACCGTTCCTGTGTGGACCAAATAAATAGTTTGCGATTGATAATCGAACAGTGCAACGAGTTCAATACGCCATTATATTTGACCTTCGTTGATTTTGAAAAGGCCTTCGACGCTCTAAATAGGAAAAAAATCTGGGAGGCACTTGAGAAAAAAAGCGTCCCTACAAAAATAATAAATCTTATAAAAGCACAATATACCAACTCAACAATGAGAGTCTTTCACAACGGCAAAATTAGCGAAGCTTTCAAAACTATCAGCGGAGTTAAACAAGGATGTCTGCTTTCTCCACTCCTTTTCATAACCACGCTAGACGAAATATTGTCATATTCAATAAATCAAAACAAAGGCATACCTTGGAGACTACATCATAACCTCAAAGATTTAGAATATACCGACGACATCGTGTTGCTTGCTACTACCAAAGAAAATATGCAATCGAAAATCAATCAATTATCTGAGCAAGCAGCAAAATTTGGCCTACACATAAACGCCGAAAAAACGAAATGTATGCATGTTAAATCAAACCAAACCCCTACATTTTTCTAAACGGGAAACGTATTGAAAATGTAGATAACTTTAGCTATCTTGGCAGCAACATCAACCCGAACGGCGGAGCAATTGTCGACGACGACATGCGCATCCAAAAAGCCAGAAGCGCATACTGCAGCCTAAAAAATATATGGAACTCTGGGGCATATTATCCAAAAACCAAATTACACATATATAATGCCTGCGTCAAGTCGGTACTATTGTATGGATCTGAAACCTGGCTAGTGAATGAAAATATTAAGAATAAACTGCAAGTTTTCACCAACAGATGTCTTCGCAACATTCTTAAAATATGGTGGCCAAGAACCAGACCTTCTTCAACTGGCTCAACAAGAAGATATAAACACACAAATAAAACGACGTAAATACAACTGGATTGGACACACACTCCGCAAGCCTTTTGACGATGTATGCCACGAAACGTTGAGCTGGAATCCTCAGGGTAATCGCAGCAGAGGACGGCCAAAAACCACCTGGCGAAGAACCATTCTTAATGAAACTGGAAAATCTTTTAATGAGTTAAGATATATTGCTTCGGATAGAGTAAGATGGAGATTCTATGTAAATAGTTTATGTTCCTGATGGAATACGCTAATAAATATTAGCGCCTTTGCTCTGAATGTGTTCATTATACCCTACACCACTATGTGGGTATAGGGTTTGCCCAAAAAGTTTGTAACGCATCGAAATAATGATCGTAGACCCATACTTACATATCGGTCTTTTTGTATAAAATTTACTTATATTGAAACTTAGGTATGGGGTATTGTAACTCGCGAATTGTTGTAATATACCATAACCTTTGAACGCATTAAGGTAAAATAAACTGTTTTAGAAAGATTCACCGATGGAATTCTTAAAATTATAATTTGAGCGGAAGCTGTGGTGATATTAATCGTTGAAAGAAACGAGTTTTTTTAAGTCAATTTTCTATTAGTGGCTTTACAATACAATGTAGAGTATAATGTTCAACGAAGAAGTTAAAGAATGCACTTCAGAGATGAAGTTTCTAATGTATGATTTTTTAATATAACCACTGCATCGGTCTCAAAAGGATGCTGACATTTTGAAAACTGAAAAATTGAGTTTTTTGAATTTTTGCTCCAATCGGGACGCGCAACTGTACTCGTTTATAAACTGGTTATGAGATTGTAGTAGCCGCGATTACGCGATTACGCTTTTTTGAATCCTTCAAAGGTTCACAACAATCTCAGCTTAAAGTCGAAATTTTTGTGCGTAAATTTTTATAAAAAACCTTTTTTTTACTCAAAATTTGCAACTGCCATTAAATTATCGGTGAAGCCAGCGTGAACTTAGTTTTTATACGTTTTGAATCTAATAAACCATGACGCGTCCAAATCCGTCCTAGATCGGCGGAAATGATACCCCTCAGATTTCGAAAATCTGCAAAAATGTTTTGAAATGTGCGCGCATTGAAACGCGTTTTGGAAGGTTATCATCGAAATCGAATGCGCATAAAATGTAAATGAACTTCGTGGAAATTATGACCATCTAACTATATTTTGCGCCCTAATTTGCAACAGACGCTACATCGTGGCCGCCAAATAGAATTTCACAAACTGTACACCAAATAAAAGGGATTGATTCGCTGTGTTGGAAAATCGGATGCGCATCATTGCCATTTTCACTATGTGTTGTAATATTCAATATAACATTATTTTAATGTTATGCCACAATTGGAATCCCTTGTGATTTAATATAATGTTCTAAAAATATTCAACAATAGGAAAACTATAAGCGAAAAATGTGTTGCAACGGAATATCTTCATTATTGCGTGAAATTAGGACGAAAATGACGAAGAATTCAAACATTTTTTCTTCAACCTTTCCTATAAAACCATAAAAAAATAAAATTAGAATAACATGATTTTTATTTTTTTCGTCATATTTTCTTTGTATTTTTGCAAATAACATGAATACCATAGCTCCAAACTTCACGACTTAGGTTTCATTTTATTCCTCACAAAGTCTGGATGCTGCTATAATTTTATATATATATTTTTTGTAAGTATAAGCGCTATTGTTTCAAAAATATGTTTGTAAATACGTGAAATTATTTAACAAATTTAATTTTTCGCGAATCCATTGAAACTCTTCGAATTTTTTTTGCATCATCGCAAAGGGTTCGAATTCAGTTAACGATAATATGATATAACACGTTACTATACTAAGCCGCGATTTTTTTAGAATTTTTTCTAATTATCATAATGAAAACAGTCAAATCTTTTGCGCGCAAAGATGAAAGTTGGTAACGAAGACAGATTTGGAATGCTGATTTTTTTCTTATTCTATGTACCAAAAATGATGTAGTATCAAAAAAATTTTTTGATTTTTTTGAAATGGAAAAGACAATTTTAGAAATTTTTCCTGATATACCAAATTGATTGTCTCGACGAACTGAGTCGATCTGGCTATGTGTGTCCGACCGTCCGTCCGTATGTTCGTCTGTCCATCTAAACCTTGTAGGTCGCAAAGATGATCGAATCGTCACCAAATTTTGGGTGTTGATGAGGGTCCCGGAGGGAAGAAGCAAATTCATTTTGGTTATGGTCGGATAATATGTAGGGGTCGGAATGGGCAAAATTCTTATTTGGATAAAAAGTCAACGTTTTTTTTTTTTCAAAGCAAATATCTCAGCATCCATAAGGGTATACCAAAAACAAAACCCGTTAATGAAAGTAGAAAATATCACCTTTCTAACGATGTAAAGGAAATTGTCGTAGGTGGTCAAACAACGAAGATATCGCAATAGCCGCAAATTAAACCCAACTTTCAATTTTTGCGATTTTAGTTATAATGACGAATATCACAGCTATGTTTGGCGACTTTCCAAAAGCAAAGTCTGACTATGAAAGTAGAAAATCCCATCTTTACAATGATGCAAAGTAGGTTGGTCAAATAACAGATATATTGCAATAGTCGGTAATACATCCCATTTAGCTTAGCGCCTTTGTTCTGAATGTCTTCATTAACACAGGTCAATTTTTTTGAAACGCATTTAAGTGCATCGACAGTACAACCCAAATAAAAAATGGAAAAGTGGGATGTATGCCAACCATCAATAGGCTTCTTTCTCTGTTAGACCCCCATCAACCCCCAAAACTTCGTGAGGATCCGATCAAAATTTCGTAGTGTGATTGCACAAAAATGGAAAAAGGGATGCATTACCGACTATTGCGATATCTCTGTTGTTTGACCACCTATGACAACCTACTTTACATCGTTGTAAAGGTGATATTTTCTACTTTCCTTATCAGGTTTTGCTTTCGATATACCTCCTACAGAAGGGAGATATTAACTTTGAAATAAAACGTTGGTCTTTTTTACAAATATTTTTTTTTCACATTCCGACCCATGAATAATATCCGCCCATTATCATTATTCAAAGGGTTTTTCCTCTGTGGGACCCCCAATAACACCCACAATTTCGTGACGATCCAATTAAAATTGCGACCTGTAGCGTGATTTCCAAAAAAGTGGAAAAATGGATGTATTACCGACTATTGCGATATCTCCGTTATTTGGATACCTACGCCAACCTGCTTTACATCATTGTAATGATGGGATTTTTTACTTCCATTGTCAGACTTTGCTTTTGGAAGGTCCCGAACCAAAGCTGTGATATTCATCATTATTATTAAAATCGCAAAAATGAAAAGTTGTGTTCGCTTTGAAATAAAACGTTGACTTTTTCTCCAAATAAGTTTTTTTCCCATTCCGACCCCTGAATATTATCCGACCATCACCAAAATCAATAGGCTTCTTTCTCTGTAGGATCCCCATTAACCTCCAAAATTGTGTGACGATCCGATCAAAATTGCGACCTGTAGCGTGATCACAAAAAAAAATGAAAAAATGGGATGTATTGCCGACTATTGCGATATCTCCGTTATGTGGCCACCTACGCCAACCTACTTTACATCACTGTAGAGATGGGACTTTCTACTTTCATAGTCGGACTTTGTTTGTGGAAGATCCCCAACCGAAGCTGTGATATTCGACATTATTATTAAAATCGCAAAAATAAAAAGTTGGGTTCTATTAGCGGCTATTGCGATATATTCGTTGTTTGATCACCTACGAGAACCTACTTTACATCATTAGAAAGGCGATATTTTCAACTTTCATGGCCAGGTTCTGCTTTTGGTATACCCCATATTGAAGCTGAGATATTCGCTTAGGAAGAAAACGTTGTCTTTTTCTCCAAATAAGTTTTTTGCCCATTACCACCTCTAAATATTATCCGACCATCACCAAAATCAATAGGCTTCTTCATCTGTGTGACCCCCATTAACCCTCAAAATTTCCTGACGATCCGATCAAAAATGCGACCTGTAGTGTGATTTCCAAAAAGTGGATGTATTTCCGACTATTGCGAAATCTCCGTTATTTGGTCACCTACGCCGACCTAGTTTACATCGTTGTAAAGATGGGATCTTCTACTTTCATAGCAAGGCTTTGCTTTTGGAAAGTCCCCAACCAAAGCTCTGATAATCGTCATTATAATTAAAATCGCAAAATTGAAAAGTTGGGTTTTATTTGCGACTATTATGATATCTTCGTTGTTTGATCATTACAAAGGTGATATTTTCTACTTTTATTGTCAGGTTTTGTTTTTGGTATACCCCGTATAGAAGCTGAGATATTCGCTTTGGAAAAAAACGTTGTCTTTTTAACCACATAAGTTTTTTTTTTCCATTCCGACCCCTAAATATTATCCGACCATCACCAAAATCAATAGGCTTTTTCCCCTCCGGGACCCCCATCAACATCCAAAATTTCGTGACGATCCGATCAAAATTGCGACCTGTAGCGTGATTACAAGGTTTAGATGGACAGACGGACGGACTGACGGACGGACGGACACACATAGCCAGATCGACTCAGCTCGTCGAGACATTCATTTTGGTATATATAAGTATGGGTCTACGACCATTATTTCGATGCGTTACAAACTTTTTGGCCAAAACCAACTTATAATACCCTCCCCACATAGTGGTGTAGGGTATAAAAAGTCAACGTTTTATTTCAAAGCAAATATCTCCGCTTCTATAAGGGGTATATCAAAATCAGGGGTGTATCAAAAAAGTAGAAAATATCGATTTTCCAATTGCGACATGTAGCGTGATTACAAAAAATGGAAAAATGGGATGTATTTTTACTTTCATAGCCCGGCTTTGCTTTTGGAAAGTCGCCAACCAAAGCTGTGATATTCGTCATTATAACTAAAATCGCAAAAATGAACATTTCGGTTATATTGGCGGCTATTGCGATATTTTCTACTTTCATTAACAGGTTTTGTTTTTGGTATACCCTTATGGATACTGAGATACTTGCTTTGGAAAAAAACTTTGACTTTTTCTCCAAATAAGTTTTTTGCCCATTCCAACCATCACCAGAATCAATAAGCTTCTTCCCCTCCGGGACCCACATCAAAACCCAAAATTTGGTGACGATTCGATCAAAATTGCTACCTGCAGCGTGATTACAAGGTTTAGATAGACAGACGGACGGACGGACACACATGGCTAGATCGACTCAGGTATAATTATACCTGTAGGGTATAATTATACCCTACACCACTACGTGGGGAGGGTATTATAAGTTGGTTTTGGGCAAAAAGTTTGTAACGCATCGAAATAATGGTCGTAGACCCATACATATATATATAACAAAATTAATGTTTCGGCGAACTGAGTCGATCTGGCTATGTGTGTCCGTCCGTCCATCTAAACCTTGTAATCCCGCTACAGGGCGCAATTTTGATCGCATTGTCACCAAATTTTGGATGTTGATGAGGGTCGTGGAGGGGAAGAAGCTTATTGATTTTTATTACATGAAATGTTCCTCCTAGATTGTGATTTTAAATTACCTGCAACCTGCATAGTTTCTGTTAAGGGTAATGTTTCTGTACATTGTTTCATAAACATTTTTTATTGCATGCATTTTGTCTAGTCTTATTTAATTTATGTCTTTGGCTGTATGTATCTTGATTTCTACAGACAGTCGGACGGACGGACATGGTTATATCGACTTAGAATTTTATGCTGAACCAAAATATCGTCTGCTACGTACGAAAATGTCGTAAGTCCATTTTTGTAAATTTTTCAGGAAGAAGAAAAAACAGGCTACTCTTTCGGTATTAAAGACTTTATTATGATGGTAAGAACAGCATTCTTCGTTTATTTTTCCGCTTCAATACCGGAATTTTGTTTGTTCAAATTCCATCGCGTTTGGAAGATAATTGGATAGCTGTGAACTTACGACCTTTTCCTTGTATAGTTTTGAATTTTTGTTGGGACATACGACCTTTTCCTTCAATTTAAATAAAATACAAAGATGTCAATATTATAAGATAGGAAAAGTCAATTGTGAAAAATTAACTGTAGAGGGAGTTAACCTCTGTTGCTACGATATCATAGCAACATTCTGTTAAACGAAAACTGTTACTCATTGGAATATTGACAAGAAAAACATTAAAACTCAAATTTTACGGCGTTGACTTTTGTTTTTTTATTAAATAAAAAATAAGAAATAGTGAAGAAATAAATTTCAGCCACAAAACACGACGTTAATGTTTTCTGCCGCGAGAAATGGGAATCAAAAACGATTGGCATTGCTGTTATCAATTCCAGTGAGTTGTGTAGCCATCTGAAACCAAAATGTGGAACTATTAGCATATGTTTTTGGAAAATGCATTTGTTCGGGTCTTTATTGCTTTACGTCTTTGTAAAATATTTATACTTTACACAACAATGTGGAAAGGGTTTCATAAGCTTTTTTTTGTCCAATATATATGTAACGTCGCGAAATATTCGTCGCAGATCCCCCTTGCCATTTGTCATATTTCGACGAGATAATGTGAACTAACTATGTATGTATGTATGTCCGTCTGCCCATTAAAAATTGTAATAACAACACCAGTCCTCAATTATGGACCGTACGTCACGAAATTTTGTGGGGAGGTCAAGTTCCGACCAGAAGAGGCCCCATTATTTGTTGGTGATGATCGTAAATTGTAAAATGGACCAAAAACAAAACTTTTATCTTATTTGCAGCGGCTCTGGAGGTCGCAATGATGGTTCGATCGGCGAAATTTTAAGTAAAATTTGGGTTTACGACAAAGAAGAAGCTTGCAATTAAACATGATGATCAGATAATAATTAGCGGGTTAAATGGACCGAAACTTTTGCGTGAAAATTGGTAAAATTTTGAGTATTTTTATACCTGGAATATATGTTCCACATAACAGAGTTCAAGCCAAATACATACCGCGATCCACTGTTTTAATTGTTTTTAGCGTAACAATAATCACACTAGAGGAAGCATTTATAGTTCAGTATCGACAAAATTTCCACAAAGGAAGATGCTAATAATTGTGGAAGATGATCGGATAGTACTTGGATGGTGAAAATAATCACATGCTGTTAAAAATAGCCAAGTTTAATTATTGGTGCATATTTTAATTTATGCAGGACATACATATTCGGTAAAGTTTATAAAAAATACATGGAAAAGAACCTTTAAAACCGCACAGATCTGTGACTTTTGCATCACCGACCATACCGAATATTTTTAAAGAATTGAACGTTTTTAAAGGTTTAATAATGTATGATTCAAATATATGTATACAAATGTACGATCATACGGCTCGGGAACATGACGGACTGCTTTGCAAATGCCTATAAAATCAGCGGAAACATCAACCTTTTTATTTTACAAAATACAAAGGACGTGTTACATATAAGCACCACATAGAATTTTAAGTGGATATAAAAAAAAAACAATAAAAAATTGAATTTTGCAACATGCTTGGTATTTGAGCAATTGGCATCAATGAAAAGGCTTATAAAGCAAATATCATCCAATTATCATCTAAAGTTGTATGGATGATGTTTATCATTATATCTGAACTACATTCGCTCTAGTATTTATTCAAAACATAACCTTTCCTGTGGACTTACGAACTTTTCGTGCCCAAATTTCCACATTTTGTGGACTTACGACCTTTCCGACTGGGGCAAAACATATAGAAAAACGCGACATAATACCATTTTCTTTACATCATAGGACGTGTTTTGACTTGTACTATCAGTCTGTAACAAAACCACGATTTCCCAAAAAGTGGACTTACGATATTTTCGTGCGTAGCAGACGATTACGATTAAAATTACCAATAGATGGAGTTAACCTCTGTTGTTACGATATCATAACAACATTCTTTTAAACGAAAACTGTTATTTTCTGAAATACATTGGAATATTGAATATTGAAGAAACAAATTTGAAATCAAATTGGACGGCATTCATTTTGGTTTTTTATTAACTAACAAAAAAAAAAAAACAAATAAATTTAAAGAAACAAATTTTAGCCTCAAAACATGACGTTTATATTTTATATGGTGAAGAAATGGGAAACAAAAACGATTAACCGCACATGCAGCCATTAACACCAGCCGTTGTTGTCCCAATCCCGGAAAGTGCATCCTTTTTGCAATTTAATTGCAATGGACTCCGAGGTAAGATCGAGGAAATATTAGATTTCATGAGTCGGAGGAATATCAAGGTCGCTGCGGTGCAAGAAACCAAGCTCAACAACAACGTAGCTTACAACGTTGCGATGGTTACAACGTGCTAAGGAAGGATCGCACCAGAAGTGGAGGTGGGGGATTAGCTTTCCTATTGCACCAGTCTGTCCAATACAGACCAATCTCGCTTGAGCCTGTCTCTAATGACCCGTACATGGAATGTATGGGGGTAGCAGTCAGGTGTGGAACTGCCGATATAGAGTTACTGAACATATACATCCCGCCGAGAAATAGCTGTATCTAAGATTACGTGCTTAACATTAGCCCGATTTTGGAAGGTCATAATCGTCTGGTCCTGGGGAACTTTAATGAGCATCATGAGATGTGGCATTCGGTCCTCGGGAACGACCAGAGAGTTACAGCGCTGGCCGAGCAGATTGACAGCTTTACGTTTTGCACGGTCAATGAGGACGCCGCTACCAGAATTGGAGGAGAGTGTCACAGTTCGCCAGACATAACCATCGTGTCAACTGGTCTGACAAATGACGTTACCTGGCAACCCGTCATTTCCCTTGGATCAGACCAGCTCCTCATAATTGTCTCCATTAGCAGACCACCCGATTTCATTACCTCTGAACGCCGCACATTCGTCAATCATAAGAAAGCTGATTGGCCGGGTTTCAGAGAGTTCACCAATCACCGCTTCAGAGAACTGCCCAATCCTTCTGATGTTCGGGTAGCGGAAAGGACGTTCCGAGACATCATCACTGCTGCAGCCGCTCGCCATATCCCTGCTGGTCGAATACCCGAAGTAAGACCAAACTTCCCAGCAGAGGCGACGGGATTAGCAAATGAGCGTGATGAGCTGGAAGTTAACAGGCTGGTCGGCGAGCATAATCGGAACAAGTGGGTAAATCATCTGAAGAGTTAAAACATTGGAGCCGGTAAAGGTGAAGTGTGGGCAACGGTTAAGTCACTCTCGAACCCTCGAAGAAGGGAAGATAGGACCTCAGTCACGGTGGGCGACGTTACGTTGACTGACCCGAAGAGGTGCGCAAGTTATTTCAATCGACAGTTTGTCGAGTACCCCGAGAGTGACAGGGCGAAAAAGAGTATTACGTCGCATCAGATCTCTTCCTGCCGAGGAGGAACCACCACAGTTTGCAATGGATGATGTTGTCAATGCCGTCAGGAACGCTAAATCATCCAAAGCGTTGGGCCCTAATGGAATCTCCATGGTAATGCTGAAGCAGCTGGATGAGCCGGGAGTGGAGTATCTCACTAAAGTTCTTAACTTGTCGCTATCCACCCTCATTGTTCCCGAAGTCTGGAAAATGGGCAGAGTGGTCCCACTACGGAAGCCCGGCAAGTATGCCAGCAAAAGTGAATCGTACAGGCCGATTTCGCTTTTGTCGCCCGTAGCAAAGACCCTTGAGGCCTTAGTCCTCCCCAGTATCAGAAATAGCGATCAAGTTGCCGATCATCAGCATGGATTCCGTAAGCAGCACAGCAGGACAACTGCGCTGCACGCCATTACCACCATATTTGTCAAGGACTCAACCAGAGACGGCCGTGCGATTGAACAGTGATGGTGGCGCTTGACTTATCAAAAGTATTTGATACAGTCAGGCAATCCACGCTGTTTGAATACATTGATCGGACAACCCTCCGGCCAAGCTTGAAACGTTGGCCACTCTGTTCACCACATGGACTGCGCAGTTTGGAAGAGAATTGAATTTCGTGGTCGACGGTAGCAGAATTCCGACATTTTCGACACTACTTTCACGTTGTGCGCGCACACCACAGCTATCTGCGACAAACTGAAAAGTAGGAACAAGGTCCTCAAGTCCCTAGCCGGCAGCATTTGGGGTGCAGATAAAGAAACCTTGTTGACCACATATATCGCGATAGGTCGGTCTGTGGAAAGATATGCGGCGCCAGTTTGGTCCCCGGGATTATGTGATACGAATTGGAAAAAGATTCAAACCTGCCAGAATGCCGCCTTGAGAACAGCAACAGGGTGCCTCCTCAAGTCTTCAGTGAACCATCTACAGGAAGAGGCAAAGATTCTTCCAGATGGGGAGTACATCCCCCATCTATCGCAGCGGAGGAGCGTCAGCTGCCACGACAAACCAGAGTAGTTTTGACCCAACTACGCTCGGGATATTGCAGTCGCCTAAATTCTTATTGGGCGGAAATCGACTGCGCCGTGTATGTCTTTGATGTATAATTTTATAGGGTCTCCGACGAACATTTCGATGTGCTGCAAACGGAATGACAAATATAAATATATCGTCTCTATTATTGTGGATGGCATGAAAATGGAGGCTCATACACATTCCAAAAGCTTTATCTTATTTAAGACAAATTCTGATAATATTCCGAGCATAGTACTGCTCAATTCTAAGTTGTTTATATACTTGCAATTGAGATAAATTTACTGACGATTTCAGTTACAGCTTTGATGTGATGATTTCTTGTCACAAACTTCTATGAGCAAGGCGGTCATTCTAGAAACTGCACCAAGTTTACTATGAAATGTCTTTTATGGTGTTTGGCCAACCCTCCTAGTTTTTTAAAAACGATTTAAATGAATGTCGTTTGATTGATTTGTATGAAAAAGCCTTCAGATTCATCAAATAAATTTCGCTTTCATAAAATTGATATAGTAACGTATCCGAATTTACATAAACAAACAAACAAACACCATGAACAAACTATTAAAAAGAACATAAACTAAATTCGCTACTTTTATTGTTTCGCTTGATACAGTTATCTTTTATGTGTGTGACAAATCACCGACATATGTGAATAAATTATACACACCTCTTTGACAAATTATTATCAGTGACTATATCTATTAATCTGACTGTATCTATTAATAGTTTGATAACATTTTAAAAACTAATTAAGCCATGTTTGCCTAAGTGACTGGTCTTTCTTCTGTGGTATTTCTATATGTATTCAAGCAGAATTTTCATAGAATTCCGCATAGCGTTGAGATAATAAAATTGATAACGACCGGCTTTTAACCTGAAAATAAATACAAATTTCCCACAATATTATGTTCTAACGATGATGTGTTTCGCTTTTAATTCGCTAAAGGCATTTAATGCGGTTTAGTTTAAACCTCAAAAATTATGCAAAGCGCTATGAAACTATTATTATGGAAATTGAATGAAATTCACCTTAGAAAACTGTTGCAACTATTGTGGTTTCTAAAAAGCTGGGTTGGGCTGCATACAAATCTAGTTCGAAATCACTCAAGTCGATAGTTTGTATAAAAGACAGTCCACTGAAGGTTTGAAGTCATTCCCAATTCGGATAATTGTACACTCAACAATAACTCAATCGAAAATGCGCGCTCTTATTGTCTTGTGTTTGGTGGCTGCCGCCTGTGCCCAATATAACTATGGTGCTGGTACCAGTTCAGTTCCTTCATACAGTGATGCTGGGGACTATAGTGCTGGTAGCAGTGTGACTCCCTCATTTGCTCCCCAAGCCACAACTTTGGAAAAGGAATTCTACACATTCACTGCCAATGATGCTGACTTCAATGAACCTGCTGCCTCCAACCAATACAACACTGTTGCCAAACAAGGTCTCCGTGTTATCTTCATTAAGGGTCCTGAAAACAATGGTTTAGAGAATGCTGCTTTGGCTTTGGCCAAACAAGCTGCTGAACAAAGAACCGCCATCTATGTCCTCAACAAACAAGCTGATCTCGCCGGTTTGGCTGACAAATTCAACAACATCAACAACAATGTCAACCACAAACCCGAAGTTCACTTTGTCAAATACCGTACCCCAGAAGATGCTGCCAACGCTCAACGCGCCATTCAAAGCCAATACGACAGTTTGGGTGGTACCTCCCAAAGCTTCAATGGTGGTGTTGCTTCCGCCTTGAACTTTGCCTCTCCAGCTTCTCGTGGATCTTACTCTACTGCTGGTTCCGCCCCGTCAGCCCAATATTTGGCTCCTGCTGCTGCTGCCACCCCTAGCGAAAGCTATTTGCCAGCTTCTATCTTGCGTCGTCTTCGTCACAAGTAAATTAGGTGGTAATTGCTAGTTATGTAAGCCGGATGAGGTTTTTTGCTGTTTAAGTACAAAACGAACAAAAAATAAATAAAAAAATATTTATAATTAATTATGAGTTTTAATTCTACAGACACATTAAAAAAATAGAAGATCTTACATATAGAAATTCTAATGAAATTGCTCTACCTACAGAAGAAAGTAGAATATATTTGTGTATGGACCTGTAAGACCTGTAAGAGGTCTTCTACGAGTATAGACAGATGACCTGTAGGTGGCCGTCCATCAGTAAAAAACCTATATGAGGTCCACTATCACTTATAGTAGGTCTTCTATCTATAAAATGTAAGTGGTCTTCTTTCTCTAGAATGACCTGTAGGAGGTCTTCTATATATAGGAGACCTGTAAAAGGTCTTCTGTTGATATAGGACCACATATAGGTTGGTGGTCTTCTATCTTTAGAACATCTGTTGAAGGACTTCTATCTATAGAAGACCTGTTGGAGTTATTTTATGTATAGAAAACCTGTAGGAGGACTTCAATCTATAGAAGACTTTTAGGAAGTATTCTGCCTATAGAAGATTTGTAGGAGGTCTTCTATCATACAGACCTGTTGTAGGTGTTCTGCCTAAAGAAGACTTGTATGAAGTATTTTGTCTATAACATGCGTTTAGGGGGTCTTCTCTATTTATAGAAGTAGGAGGATCTATCTATAGAAGACGTGTAGGAGGTCTTGTATCAACAAAAGTCTTGTAGGATGTCTTCTATCTACAGAAGACCTACAGGAGGTGTTCTACTTAGACATATAGGAGGCCTTCTACAAACAGAATATTTGTAGGAGGTCTTCTATCTACAGCAGATCTATAGGATGCCTTCTATCAACAGAAGGCTTGTAGGAGGTCTTCTATCTATAGAAGACCTGTAGGAGATATTCTACTTAGACCTATAAGAGGCCTTCTACAAACAGAAGACTTGTAGGAGGTCTTCCATCAACAGAAAATCTGTAGGAGGTCTTCTATCTATAGAAGACCTATAGGAGGTCCACTAGCTATATAAGACCTGCGGGAAGTCTACAATATATAGAAGCCCGGTAGCACGTCTTTTAATTACAGAAGACCTGTAGGAAACCTGTAGGAGGTCTTCAATCTACAGAAGACTTGTAGGAAGCTTTCTATCTATAGAAGATCTGCAGGAGGTCGTCTATCAATAGAAGACATGTAGAAGGTCTTCTATCAATAGAAGACATGTAGAAGGTATTCTCTCAATAGAATACCTGTGGGAGATCTTCTATTTATAGGAGGTTTTTCATCTATAGAAGACCTATTCAACCAACAGAAGACTTGTAGGAGGTCTTCTATCTATAGAAGACGTATTCTACCAACAGAAGAATTGCAGGTGGTCTTGTATCTATAGAAGACCTATAGGAGGTCCACTAGCTATATAAGACCTGCAGTAGTAGACATATAGAAGCCTGGTAGCAGGTCTTTTAATTACAGAAGACCTGTAGGAGGTTTTCTATCTTTTGGAAACCTGTAGTAGGTCTTCAATCTAATGAAAACATGTAGGTGGTCTTCTATCTATAGAAGACTTGTAGGAAGCATTCTATCTATAGAAGATCTGCAGGAGGTCTTCTCTCACTGGAAGACCTGTAAGAGTTATTCTCTCAATAGATCCTATAGGAGGTCTTCTATCTATAGAAGACCTATAGGAGGTCTCCTATTCTGTAAACAGAAGACTTGGAGGAGGTCTTCTATCAACAGAAGACCTGTAGCATTTGATCTATCTACAGAATACCCGTAGGGTGTCTTCTATCAACAGAAAACCTTTACGAGGTCTTCTATTTATAGAATACATATATGAGGTCTTCTATCTACAGAAGGCCTACAGGAGATATTTTATCAATAGAAGACCTATAGGAGGTATACAATCTATAGAATACCTATAGGAGGTCGTCTATCTGTAGAAGACCTGTAGGAAGTCTACTTTATATAGAAGCCCTGCAGGAAGTCTTTTATCTACAGAAGAGCAGTAGGAGGTTTTCTATCTATTGGAAACCTGTAGAAGGTCTTCCATCTATTGAAGACATGTAGGTGCTCTTCTATCTACAGAAGACTTGTAGGAAGTCTTCTATCAATAAAATACCTGTAGGAGGTCTTCCATCTCAATAGAAGACCTGTAGAAAGTCTTCTCTTACTAGAAGACCCGTAGGTGGAGATCTTCCATCTATAGAAGACCTATAGAAGGTCTTCTATCTATAGAAGGCCTACTGGAAATATTCTATCTACAGAAGACCTGCAGGAGGTATTTTATCAATAGAAGATATATAAAAGGTATTCTATATATAGAAATCCTGTAGGAGGTCTTTTATCTACAAAAGACCTATAGGAGATTTACTATCTTTTGGCAACCTGTAGGAGGTCTTCCATCTATAGAAGACATATACATAGGTGGTCTTCTATCCACAGAAGACTTGTAGTAGGTCTTCTAACTGCTGTAGCAGTTATTCTTACTATGAAAGGTCTCCTATCCCTTGAACACCTATAGTAGGCTTTTACCTAAAGAAAATCTATACGCGGCTGTCTCTCCACAGATGACATATAAGAGGTCTTCTATGTAGAGAAGTTCTGTTAAAGAAATTAAATCTGATTTTAATGTTTTATTTCGATTTTATTCGTATTGTACTTAAACAGCACAAAGCCTCAGACTTACATAACTAGTACTATCATTACCACCTAATTTACTTGTGACGAAGACGACGCAAGATGTTAGCTGGCAAGTAGCTTTCGCTAGGAGTAGCAGCAGCAGGAGCCAAATATTGGCCAGATGGAGCAGAACCAGCAGTAGAGTAAGATCCACGAGAAGCTTGAGAGGCAAAGTTCAAGGCGGAAGCAACACCACCATTGAAGCTTTGGGAGGTACCACCCAAACTATCGTATTGGCTTTGAATGGCGCGTTGAGCGTTGGCAGCATCTTCTGGGGTACGGTATTTGACAAAGTGAACTTCGGGTTTGTGGTTGACATTGTTGTTGATGTTGTTGAATTTGTCAGCCAAACCGGCGAGATCAGCTTGTTTGTTAAGCACATAGATGGCGGTTCTTTGTTCAGCAGCTTGTTTGGCCAAAGCCAAAGCAGCATTCTCTAAACCATTGTTTTCAGGACCCTTAATGAAGATAACACGGAGACCTTGTTTGGCAACATTGTTGTATTGGTTGGAGGCAGCAGGTTCATTGAAATCAGCATCATTGGCAGTGAATGTGTAGAATTCCTTTTCCAAAGTTGTGGCTTGGGGAGCAAATGAGGGAGTTACACTGCTGGCCGAACCGTAATCTCCAGCATCACTGTATGAAGGAACAGAACTGGTACCAGCACCATAGTTATATTGGGCACAGGCGGCAGCCACCAAACACAAGACGATAAGAGCGCGCATTTTCGATTGAGTTATTTCTGAGTGTACAATTATCCGAAATGGGAATGATTTTCAAATTCCAATGAAGTGACTTTTATACAATAAAAAGTTGAAAATTATTTAAAACAGGTATTATAATAAATCTCGACTATTTAAAAATATTGCAAAACTACTTTTTGCATCGATTTTCAACGATGAGTTATGTGCAATTATCATACAAATAGTTTAACGCATTTTTGCATATTTTTTGCCAATCAGTTTATTATTGGAACCCTAAGTGTTCATGTTTTAGTTCAAAAACTAGTATGAGTGGGACAATTTGGATATAATTGTACAATTTTCATTAATGACGGAATGCTATATACGATAAAGGTAGTACACATCAACTAATGTTTTCTTTTCAAATGAAAATATTCCATATAAATGACAAATAGTAGTTAAATATAAGAATGAGTTGACACGACTTACAATACTAGAATCATAATACAGACTACATGAACAAATGTTATCCTCTTAGTAAATCTTTTTATTTTCCCTAGTGTATACGAGTATTGTGGTCTATATCGACACCTTTAAGATTTTGTGTATATGTATACCAAATATTTATATTCTATTTATATATAACGCCCAAAACTTACTTGGCTTTTATATCCGCGTTCTGAACGACCATAGCGGCTAACATTCATTTTCAGCCGTTGGGTGTTATGTCAGGCCACATTACTGTTACCCGATCCAAATTCAAAAAACCCAAGCAGGATCAGACGGGCTATCAGCCGAATTATTCAATGTCAAAGTCGGCAGTTGATAAGGTGTATGCATCAAGATTGGTACTTAAGCCTACTCTGTCCGGTCCACAAAAAAAGAGATAGGACGATATTTTCCAATTTTAGTGTCCTAAATGATAATATCATCTGTTTCCGGAGATAACTCCAAAGAAAGTACAGACAATAATACCCTTAACATTTTGAAGAAAAGTTTGCACGCGTTGCCGGTGTTTACATCTGTCCGGTAGCGAATTCCGGTAGCCTACTTCATCTTATAATGTTCAAATAAATTATAAGGCAAAAAAGATTCGGTTCGCATAACCAGATTTTGTATTGGTCTAACCACCGACGTAGTCAGGAGGAGGCCAGTGGTTGCCGTGACATAAATCTCAAAACGATTGTGGGAGTTATGTCCGCCTTGGACATAACATTTGAGCTATATCCGACCCCCCGAACGGATATAAGTCCCAATGGGAGTTATGTCCGTTTTTTAAATTTACTTGATTTTTATTTAAATACAATTTTTATTGCACATGTATAGGAAAATTAAAAAAAAAACTTTAATATCATATACATTTTTCATTTCATAATATAATTTATAATTGATTTTAAATTTGTAAGAAAATTAAGTACAAAATAAGTAGTAACCAATACAAATCGAACTATATTTATTAAAAAATTCTGCCTGCAGGTAAATAAAAAGTTTTTGTTAAAATTTGTAAATAATTTCTGAAAAAGAAAAGCCCCGCAGGAAAAAATATTTTTTAAAAAATTGCGCGATTTTTTACTGGAATATTTTCTCAATTTAAAAAGATAAAAAGTTTTTGTTAAAATATTCAGATACTTTCTAAAAACGAAGAGCGCCATAGGTGAAAATATTTTTGAAAAAATCGCGCGATTTTAACAAAAATATTTTCACAATTTAAGAAGATTAATTATTTTTAAACATTTTCAAATACTTTCGAAAAAAGCGCCGCAGCCGAAAATATTTTTGAAAAAAATCTAAGAAGATTTAAAGTTTTTGTAAAAATATTCAAAGACTTTCTGAAAAGCGAATAGAGCCCGAAAAAAATCGCGCGATTTTCTTAACAAATATTTTCAAAATTGAAGAAAATACAACATTTTTGTAAAAATAGGCAAATACTTTAAAAATCGATCGATGAAAAGAAAAATATTTTTTTCTTACTACGAATAAAAAAAATAAACAAGGGATGATCTGTGGCGAGATCCGAAACTATAGTCTTCACTGCCTTACCACTTGGTAAACATTTTTCCCCAAATTGTTTTAATACAATATTAAAATAGCGTCTATGGGGTTAAGCCTGACTATTTTGAAAAGTGAAAAAAAATGTATATTTACATTTCTATATTGAAAAAGTTCAATAGTTATCATGTATACAAAATGTGTTCGTCGAATACCTTAGTATGGTAAAACTTCTCCTAACTGCTACTCACATAATTTCGTTCAGGAAGATTTTGTGGATACTTTGGCATTGGTTGGCACTTAGGCTTTTTAAATGTATTATTACGCTTACATTCTTACTACTACTCTAACATTTATAAAAAAAATTCATAATTATAAATTTCAAAATTATGCAAGGAAATAATTTTGAAATTAAGAAAAAATCGTTGGGAGTTATGTCCGCGATTTTTTGGGAGTTATGTCCGCTTTCCTTCACGGACATAACTGCCAACGAATTTTGGTGGACATAACATCCAAAATCATCATCATTAGAGTTATGTCCGGCTACGAGACCCGGTGTGTCTGGCCATGCCTGAATTTGGTATACCCGCAAAGCTAAGTCGGTTTTGTAACACGATTCTTATAGATACCCGGTCCTCAGCTTAATGAAATCGGGCGGATTTCTATCATAATAATCTTTACTAATTTTAACAGATATTTATTGCTACAGGCCGCTATTTGTCCGAATTTCATAATAAATATGTACATACATAACGTGTTTGGCGCATCACTAACATGAAATCGGGCGAAATCATATATGGGAGCTACATTTAACTCCGAACCACTTTTAAATTAAATTTTTGTTAATTTATCTATAGTCCCAATTCCGTTACACATTAAAAATTTCATTAAAATTGGAGAGACGTTACGTGTTTGGTGGATCAAATAAATGAAATCGGGCGAAAATATATCGGAGCTACATTGAAATCTGAACCCATTTCAATATAATTTGGCAAACTTTGTTCTAGACAAAATTCTGTCGTACGTTGACATTTCATCAGAATAGGTAAAATCGAAGATCCAAATCTGAACCGATTTTTACCAAAATAATTAACGCCTACTGCAGTATGGTGTAGGGTATAATCAAGAAGAATGAAAACAACCATACAACCCAGCACCCAGAGAGATCATATGTGTGTCGAGGATGGTAGATTGTACTAGATAATTTTAATTATGTTTGAACCCACAGTAGGCAGATGTAGTTTTCGTAAACAAACAATTGATAACGATATAGGGGTAATCGGAATCGTATAGAGCATTATTAGATTTAAGCACCTCGGCTTACACAAGGCTACTTGAGTCTCATCATATAAAACAACTAGAAAATAAAGGGTGTTTTTAAAGCCCGATAGAACTTGAAATTGTAAAAAATAACACAAAAAATTAAATTGTAATCACAATTTTTTTTTTATTCGAAAGATCAATACGTGACATTAACATTTGAAAATGATTTCGGGCATATGGGCACCGCGGCTGTTCTTGACGAAGTGCATTCTGGACGTCCAATTTTTTGCCACTTTTTCGAGCACTGCTGGCCGTATGTCACGAATAACACGAACAATGCTGGCCTCCAAGGCATCAATTGTTGCTGGTTTATCAGCATAAACCAGTGACTTCACGTAGCCCCACAGGAAATAATCGAGAGGTGTCAAATCGCACGACCTTGGAGGCCAATTGACAGGTCCACTTCTCGAAATCAACTTATCGCCAAATTTTGATTTCAATAAGTCGATGGTTGCGTTCGCCGTATGGCACGTAGCGCCATCCTGTTGAAACCACATCTCCTCCGGATCAATGTCATCCATATTTTCAAACAAAAAATCATTGATCATGGTGCGGTAACGATCTCCATTGACCGTAACGCGAGCTCCGGCCTCATTTTTGAAGAAATAAGGTCCGATGATGCCACCAGCGTGAAAACCGCACCATACCGTGCATTTTTCTGGATGTAATCTGTCTGTAGGGTCTCTTCTGGATTGGTCTCACTCCATATGCGGCAATTTGGCTTATTAACAAACCCGTTAAGCCAAAAATGCGCCTCATCGCTGTACGCCATACAAATGACGAAGTCGTCTATAAGTTGCGTGAATCGACGACTGATTTTCAAAGTAAATTTGGATAATTTCGTAGCGTTGTTCAAGCGTGAGTCTATTCATGATGATTTGTCAGAGTATACTGAAACAAATAAAAAAAGTTTCATCAAAATTTAATTTTTTGTGTTACTTTTTACAATTTAAAGTTCTATCTAGCTTAAAAAAACACCCTTTAGATTGATTTTGTTGTGACAGTTTGTTCATATAAAATATGTGGGCCATTGGAACTGCGAATTGAACTAGATAGTTCCATATAGTTCCTTTGGCACAACTCTAGTATCCAGTGTGCCACTTTTTATACCCTCCACCATAGTCTGGAGGATATACTTATATATTTATATATGCTAAAAACCAAATTACCTTTACAATTCCGATATAGCCCATCTTTGAACTTGACCTGCCTATGGAGAAAAGGCACTCGGGTGCAAAAATGCAGCACTCTAGCTCAATTATTGTGGACGCTAGAGTGATTACAACAGACATACGGACATGACTATATCGACTCAGAATTTTACCCTGATCAAGAATATATATGGCAAAAACTAAAATCCTTTGCAATTCCATTTTAAAAAAATTTTGCGATCACATCTAAAATTTTTAGCATAGAGGTTAAGCAAAAAATTTTGGTTTCAAATCTGTTCGCGTTCACAAAATTGGAGGATGCGCGCAAAAGTTATAGCGGTATTTATTATCATATAAAGAAAAAATATTTAAAATTATCTTATTTGTTGTTATGAGAAAATGTATGCATAAATCGTTAACAGCATTCCATATCTACACGCAGAAAAATTTATGTTAGAAATATGTTTGGATCCAAACAAATATATGTTTGGGACCGGTTGCAAACAAATATATGTTTGGATCGAAACATAATATGTTTGGGTCCAAACAAATATATGTTTGCAACATTTTGTAACATATCTCAATTTGATATGTTTGGGTAAAACATATTTTTTATGTTAGAACATTTTTTTCATGGGTGGAGAGAGGATGTTTGTCAACGAGAGTAATAACAGTGCTCTCGCGGCTGTGGAATGCTGCTTTATAATAAAGAGTTGTGTGTATTGTATAATAGAAGACGTAAAAGCGAAGAAGGGGGCTTTGGTGGCATGCGTCAAACTCGTGTGTTTCTTGTTTTGTTGTTGCTAACCAACGAAGAAGAAAAGAAGAAATGATATGAATTATATTTTTTTCTTTCTTCAGTGTTTTAGTTGCCTTTGTAGAGTCAAGACGGTAAAGTGAGTGAATAAATCAGTGTTTTGTGTTTTCTTAAAGAAATTGTGTTTTTAGTAAATTAAATACCCAATACATTTTATAATTGAATCGGAAAGTTGAATGTAATTATTTTATTGGACAAGGAAGAAATCGCATTTAATATTGGTAATTACATACATACTTATGTATATTTGAAATATGGCATATCCATATTTATTTATTACATAACATAATCATTTGATTCTAGATGCCGATTCCCCGCTGATGATTTCAACTAAGAGGACAATTTGTTTTATTTCACAACTAAGGAGAAGCGTTCAACTACGTTTCTATATAGTTTTCCTTTTTAAAAGTGTGACTATTTACAAATTATTTCAATCAGTTTTTCTTTTATTAAAGTGTGTTATGTATTTCTTTGGAATTTTGTATGTACCTATGTGTTTGTTGTTCTTTTGCCTTTTAATAAAAAACCACAACATTTGTGTGTATACTATAGAGATAGCCAGTGAGCTCTTACTGAGAGCAAGTGAGCACACATTTTAAAGTGTTTTACATTGAATTTTACGCTCCCTTGCTCTCAGTAAGCGCCCACTGGTGCATGTGTTTGTTTTTTTTTTGTGCCTTTTGGGTTTGTATTTTTTTGCACCCAAACATATAAAATATTTGCACCCAAACATAAAATTGTTTCCACCCAAACATATCTTTGTTTGCACCCAAACATATATATCTTTGCACCCAAACATAAATATCTTTGCACCCAAACATATATATGTTTGCACCCAAACATATATTTGTTTGCACCCAAACATATATTTCTTTGCAGACCCAAACATATATTATGTTTGGGACTGTTGCAAACATATATATGTTTGCTGCAAAATATGTTTGGGACATATGTTAGAGAGGCCGATTTTTTTTTGCGTGTATTCGTGGATGTTTAAATAGTTATTAATTTTATTATTATTTTCGCGGAAAATCAACAAATAATAAAAAATGTTGAAGTAAATCCAAATTATCTGTCCCAGAGTCCGTACAAACCCTCAAAAAATAAATTAAGAAATATATGCGGAATCTAGACAATGCGTAGAAAAATATGATACCAAATTTATAGAGATTGGGTACATAAATTGCATATTATAGCAACAACAAAAGAGAAAAACTTATTGTTGAAAAAATATTGCTGCAGATATATTTTTTGGTATGATTCGAAAAATTAGAAAAAAATATTTAGGAGTTCTCAAACTATTTCGCTAAAATCCCATACAATAATTAATATGTACTGCTAAAACTTCATCAAGAAATATGGTTTACCATCGTGAAATCTTATTTGCTTACTGTGATAACTTATAAGGATAGTAAATTAAGAGTTGTATTGAAATTACAATCATTCAAAAAATGTGGAAATTAAAAAGATTTTATTCGCGAATTAGTTAAAATCAGTTGATGCGCATCCGTTTTTGGATACAGCGAATCAATCTCTTTCAAAAAAAGTCTCATTAGATCCGTCGCGTAAAAAACTAAATTCACGCGGGGTACAAAGAAAATTAAATGGCACTTGTAAATTTTAAACGCAAAAAATAAGGTTTTTAGAAAAATTCACGGATCAAATATTGGCCTTTAGACTCCAATTACTAGGATGCTGTGAGGCACACTTATGAAATGTGCATTAAGCGACGTAGAATCATGAGTTCCTATTATGAGTTTTGAATATTATCTTGTTGCGCGTCCGAATTATTAAAAAAAAAAATTAAAAAACCCCCGAAATTCCGGCTTCAAAATGTCAGCATCAATTTAAGGTGGATGCAGTGGATATATCGAAAAATCATACACTAGTATCATATTGCCCATGAAATATTCTTTGAGTCTTTCTTTGGACATATGTCTATAAAATGTAAGGTTAAGCCAGAAATCGGAAAGGAGCATAAAAAACTTGTTGGCTTCAACCCATTTTTACCTACTTTTCTACACTGATACCAACACAGCTTTCACGTAAATTAATTTTAATGGTCGACCTTATGGGATTCCTCCTAAAACACTTCATTTTAAAGAATTTCGATCATACTATATATAATATGTTAACAGTTCGCGAATTCTGAATGGGTGAAACACGGATTCATCGGTTGTAAAACATTTTTGCTTTTCGCCATATATACTTTACTAGCTTAACCCAGTGCGCTTCGCTACCTCGACTAAGTGAAAAATAAATGAATGAGTCCTACGTAGGTCACATTTACAAAGTTTATATACTCTAACACTCCTAAGTCCACTCTCTCCTTTAAAGAAGATAATTAATTTAGGAACAACACTGAAAGTGAGTACCTTAAGTTTGAGGATACTTGTAATTTATTCAGCCTATTGGGACATCTTAAATTACTCTTAGGATAACTGCTTCTGTTATTGATAATTTTTACTCCAATATTGATATAGATATGTAAATAACGATACAAATTTCATTGAAATGGGACGTATATATCAAATCAAATACATGAAATAGGCCGAAAATATACATGGGAGCTGTATCTAAATCTGAACCGATTTCGAAATATTTTGGCACAATTATTTCTAGGCCAAATTCCGTCGCACATTACGAATGTCATTGAAATCGGACATATACAGCGTGATTGGTGTATATGAGCGCTATATCCAAATCTGAACCGATTTCGATATAATTTGGAACATCTATTTCTAGGCCAATATCCGTCACATATTCCAAATTTCAACGAAATTGGACGTAATAGCGTGTTTGGTGCATAAAATACAGGAAATCGGCCGATAATATATATGGGAGCTACATTCAAATCTGAACCGATTTCGATATAATTTAGCACATGTATTTCTAGACTAAGTTCAGTCACACGTTCCAAATTTTATTGAAATTGGATATAAATAGCGTGTTTGGTGCCTCAAACACATGAAATCGGCAGAAAATATATATAGGAGCTATATCCAAATCCGAACCGATTTCGATATAAATTGGCACATATATTTCTAGGCCAACATCCATCACACATTTCAAATTTCAGCGCAATTGGATATATATAGCGTGCTTGGTGCATAAAATACAGGAAATCGGCCGATAATATACATGGGAACTATATTCAATTCTGAACCGATCTCGATATAATTAAGCACATTTATTGCTAGAACAAATTCCGTCAGATCCTCCAAATTTCAGCGAAATTGGACATATATAGCATGTTTGGTGCATCAAATGTGGAAAATCGGGCGAAAATATATATTGGAGCTATATCCAAATCTGAACCGATTTCGATATAATTCGGCACATTTATGTCTAGACTAAGTTCTGTAACACATTCCAAATTTCAGTGAATTTGGACATATATAGTGTGTTTGGTGCATCAAATACATGAAATCGGCAAAAAATACATATAGGAGCTATATCCAAATCTGAACCGATTTCAAAATAAATTTGCACATATATTTCTAGGCCAATATCCATCACACATTCTAAATTTCAGCTAAATTGGACACATATAGCGTGTTTGGTGCATAAAATAAGGAAATCGGCCGAAAATATATGTAGACGGGAGCTATATCCAAATCTGAACCAAACTCGATATAGTTTGGCACATTTATTTTTAAAACAAATTCCGCCACACATTCCAAATTTCATTGAAATTGGACATAAATAGCATGTTTGGTACATAAAATAAGGAAATCGGCCGAAAATATATGTATGTGGGAGCTATATCCAAATCTGAACCAAACTCGATATAGTTTGGCACATTTATTTTTAAAACAAATTCCGCCACACATTCCAAATTTCATTGAAATTGGACATAAATAGCATGTTTGGTACATAAAATAAGGAAATCGGCCGAAAATATATGTATGTGGGAGCTATATCCAAATCTGAACCGATTTGAATAATATTTAGTAAATTTATTTCTACACAAAATTCCATCACACATACAAAATTTGGAGATTGTATCTGTAATAGTTCTAAAGATATTTGCATACAAAATCTAAATTTTTTGGAGGTACCTCCTGTTTTGATGCTATATCGTCAGATCAACGCGAAATTTCAAAAAATGATATAGCCTATTTTCATTCCATGCCATGTAGCAATGTACCCTTAACAATTCAGTTAGATCTGTTCAGCGGTTTTCGAGTCTATAAGGCACAAACAAACAAACAGACAAACAAATTTCAATTTTATATATATAGATGGAAAAGTGGGATATACGCCAACCTATCTTGCGTCATTATAAATGTGATCTTTTATTCTTTCATTGACAGGCTTTGTCGTTGGAATACCCCTAGTAGAAGAAGAATAAAACTTTGAATTTTCTCCACATAAGATTTTTGCGCATTATTCGACCACCACCAAACTCAATTTGATTCTTCCTCTCTGGTACACTTCTCTAGTAACCCCATTCGCTATGATCCGATAAAAATTGTGACCTGTAACTGACATACAAAAAATGGAAAAATGGGATGCATTATTGACTATTACGATTTCTCCGTTCTTTGACCACCTACAGCAACCTACTTTGCATCTAGGTAAATCTTTTCCTCCTCCATTGACAGGCTTTGCCGTTGGAATACCCCTACTAAAAGCCGAGATATTCGCAGAAGAATAAAACTTTGAATTTTCTCCACACACGTTTTTGCTCATTTCGATCCCTTAATATTATCCGACCATCACCAAAATCGATAGGCTTTTTTCTATGTGAGACCCCCATCAACCCCCAAAATTTCGTGAGGATGTCATCAAAATTCCGACCTGTTGTGTTATTGCACAAAAAATGGAAAAAGGAATGCACTACCGGCTACTGCGATATCTCTGTTGCTTTGACCACCTACGACAACCTACTTTACATCCTTGTAAATGTGATATTTTCTACTTTCCTTGCCAGTTTTTGCTTTTGATAAATCTCTTACAGAAGTAGAGATATTCGCTTTGAAATAAAACGTTGACCTTTTTTTCCACTTAAGTTATTTGCCCATTCCGACCCCTGAATAATATCCCAGCATCACACAGTGGTCCCACTTGTATGGGAAGGAGTGCCAAAAATAGTTCTAATCGAGTTAACGCCTCGAAATTTTAAACATAGTTTTATAACGAGCCCAAAAGGAAGAAAAACAAATTTAATGGATGTAGGTCCACATTTGGATGTAGCCCCCGTATAAGGGTACCCCCGATTTTTTATATGTTGACAATTTTAGCCAAATTTTCCAACCGATTTGGCTGTATTTTTGTATTTTAAGTTCTGAGGGAACACCATCTCTTCTTGCAAAAAACGTTCAATATATGTCCACGTTTAGGTATAGCTCCCATACAAACGTACCTCCATATATTCAGTATTTTGACGATTATAGCCAAATTTTCCAACCGAGTTGGCTGTAATTTTGTATTTTGACTTCGGAGGAAAGATCATACCTCCTTGCAAAAAATGTTCAGTATAGGTCCAAGTTTAGGTATAGCTCCCATATAAACGTACCTCCCTATATTCGGTATTTTGACGATTTTAGCAAAATTTTCCAACCGATTTGTTTGCAATTTTGCATTTAAAGTTCTGAGGGAACACCATACCTCCTTGCAAAAATATTCAATATAGGTGCACGTTTAGGGATAGCTCCCATATAAACGTACCTCCCGATTTTCGGAATTTTGGCGATTTTACAGGCGTGGTATAAGGGGAATAACTTACAGGGTGGCAGATGGTGGCAGCTGGATTTCTTTTTATCGTAAACTAGGGACTTTCCCCTGTATTTTAAAATAAATATGGACTTGCCCTTACGGGGCCAACATTAGTAAAACTCAACATAAGTTTATAGCAATGATATTAAAAATAGCACAAAAATTCGTTTATAAAGAATTTATTTTTAAGGAACTTAGAAAACGAATTTTGAATTTGTTTTTTATTTTGGAAATTGTACATTTACTTGTTAATTTTTTATAATTTCACTCATAAGCTACGAATGCTTTGCGGATCTTTTTTTCGTTTTTAAGGTACCACATACAAATCTCAACTTCTTCGACTTAACTTGGCGTATTACCGCTGTAAATTGGCAAAAATAATACTGGATAATAAAAATTGTATGTGTTTAGAGAATATTTATTTCAATGGCAATCAAATTTGTCGACATAAATTTTTCGATTTTTGTCTACGGGCGGAACCATAGTGCATCACCAAACTCAATAGGGTTCTTCCCCTCGGGGACCCTCATCAACACCCAAAATTTGGCGACGATCGGATCAAAATTGCGACCTGTAGTGTGATTACAAGGTTTAGATGGACAGACGAACGGACGGACGCACCTAGCCAGATCGACTCAGCTCGTCGAGACATTCATTTTGGTCTATGGGTCTACGACCATTATTTCGATGCGTTACAAACTTTTTGGCCAAAGCCAACTTATAATACCCCCCCCCACATAGTGGTGAAGGGTATAAAAATAAACAAGTGAGCAAAGGCTATAGTCGGGACGGGGCCGACCATGTGATACCCTACACCACTACCCCTGTGCATAAGCTTTTCACTGGTAAACATTTCTTTTAGGGAATATAAACCGACTACCACCAAAAATAATATGCCTCTTTCTCTCTGGGACCCCCATAAGCAACCAAAATTTCGTGACCATCCGATCAAAATTACGACCTGTAGCTTGATTGCAAAAAAATGGAAGAATTGGATGCATTACCGACTATTGTGGTATCTCCCTTGTTTGACCACCTTCGCCAACCTACTTTACACCAATGTAAAGGTAATATTTTCTTCTTGCATTGACAGGTTTGTCGTTGCAATACCCCTACTAGAAGCCAATATATTCACAAAGAATAACACTTTGAATTTGTCTCCAAATGAGCTTTTCCCCATTCCAACCCCTAAATATTATCCGACTATAACCAAAATCAATAGGCTTTTTCCTATGTGGGACCCGCATCAACTCCCAAAAAATTCGTGACGATCCGATTAAAATTGCGACCTGTAGCGTGATTACAAACAAATCGGAAAATGGGATGCATTACCGACTATTGCGATATCTCTGTTGTTTGAGCAGCTACGACAACCTACTTTACATCGTTGTAAAGGTGATATTTTCTAATTTCCTTGCCAGGTTTTGCTTTTGATATACCTCTTAAAGAAACAGAGATATTGGCTTTGAAATAAAACGTAGACCTTTTCTCCAAATAAGTTTTTGCCCATTCCGACCCATGAATATTATCCGACCATCATTAAAATCAGTAGGCTTCTTCCTCTGTGGGACCCCCATTAACCCCTAAACTTTCGTGACGATCCGATCAAAATTGCGACCTGTGGCGTGATTACAAAAAAATCGGAAATGGGATGCATTATCGACTATTGCCATATCTCTGCTATTTGACCACCTATGACAACCTAATTTACATCGTTGTAAAGGTGATATTTTCTACTTTCCTTGCCAGATGTTGCTTTTGATATACCTCTTAAAGAAACAGAGATATTGGCTTTGAAATAAAATGTTGACCTTTCTCCAAATAAGTGTTTGCCCATTCCGACCCCTAAATATTATCCGGCTATAACCAAAATCAATATGCTTCTTCATCTGTGAGACCCCCATTAACCCTGAAATTTGCGTGACAATCCGATCAATATTGCGACCTGTAGCGTGATTTCCAAAAAAATAGAAAAATGGGATGTATATTTCAACCAAGGCTGTGATATTTGTCAATATAATTAAAATCGCTAAAATGAAAATTGGGGTTTTATTTGCTACTATTGCGATATCTTCGTTGTTTGATCACCTACGAGCATCTACTTTACATCATTAGAAAGGTGATATTTTCTGCTTTCATTGTCAGGTTTTGCTTTTGGTATACCCCATATAGAAGCTGAGATATTGGCTTTGGAAAAAAAGGATGTCTTTTTATCCACCTAAGTTTTTTGCTCTTTCCGACCCCTAAATATTATCCGACCATCACCAAAATCAATAGGCTTCTTCCCCTCCGGGACCCCCATCAACATCCAAAATTTCGTGACGATCCGATCAAAATTGCGGCCTGTAGCGTGATTACAAGGTTTAGATGGACAGACGGACGGACGGACTGACGGACGGACACAAATAGCCAGATCGACTCAGCTCGTCGAGACATTCATTTTGATATATATAAGTATGGGTCTACGACCATTATTTCGATGCGTTACAAACTTTTTGGCCAAAACCAACTTATAATACCCTCCCCACATAGTGGTGTAGGGTATAACAAAGAGAATTACTCAGATTGCTTGTGTATTAGAAAACAGGCCTTCGCAATATTGGTATCGACAGTAGAGTAGGGCAATCTCTTCCCGGAGCAGATAGATCTTTCTAGTTCATTTTCCCATAAGGAACTAGTTCCTTAATATAGTTCCATAGTTAAAAAGTTCCGAGACCGATATAGTTCAGCCAACCTTTCTCTTTCATTGTTCTTTTTGTTTCCTTCGTTCCAAATAGTTCCAAGACCGAAATAATTCAACGAATCTATCTCTTTCATCATTTGGTGGTAGATTTGACATAAACTGCAGCGATGTAAAATGAATGTGATTTACGTTTATTTAACAATGTGGCAGCATCTGAATAATGAACAAAACGAATAAGAAAGATCGAGGTGTATGCAAAATTAAAGGAAGAAGAATGAAAGGAACTATATACACCAAAGAGCTGAATATAGTTTCAATAGTTCCTTGTCCGGAATAGTTCCTTGGAACTAGTTCGTTCCGGAACTGCACAACTCATACAAACCAGATTTCCTTATTTTCGGTGTGTCAAAAACTTAACGCACCACTCCGCATGGAGAATGCAAATTCGTGTTTCAAATATCAACAAATTCATCGACAACGACAGATTATGATGTTTTTATGGAGACAATGAATGCTTTTGATTTTTTAAATAGTGCAATTATCACAACATAACTTGAAGACCGGACTAGCAACACATGCGATTAAAGTTTTTCCAACAATACTTGTTTATTGATTTAAATTAAATTGTAGAAAGATTTCTGTGTAATTAAGTTGAACATAAAATATGCAAACTGCATCAAACTATTTTTATGACAAACACGCATAATTTTGATTAGAAATGAGATTTAAAAAATAGTTTTGCATTGTTTTCAGAATATCTTGAAAGTCTTGCATATAATTTCTCCTTGAAATAATTCTTGTATAAAAGACACTTCATTGGAATTTGAAAATCATTCCCATTTCGGATAATTGTACACTCAGCAATAACTCTATCGAAAATGCGCGCTCTTATCGTCTTGTGTTTGGTGGCTGCCGCCTGTGCCCAATATAACTATGGTGCTGGTACCAGTTCTGTTCCTTCATACAGTGATGCTGGAGATTACGGTTCGGCCAGCAGTGTAACTCCCTCATTTGCTCCCCAAGCCACAACTTTGGAAAAGGAATTCTACACATTCACTGCCAATGATGCTGACTTCAATGAACCTGCTGCATCCAACCAATACAACAATGTTGCCAAACAAGGTCTCCGTGTTATCTTCATTAAGGGTCCTGAAAACAATGGTTTAGAGAATGCTGCTTTGGCTTTGGCCAAACAAGCTGCTGAACAAAGAACCGCCATCTATGTGCTTAACAAACAAGCTGATCTCGCCGGTTTGGCTGACAAATTCAACAACATCAA
Source organism: Musca autumnalis (assembly GCF_047663935.1). Lineage (NCBI taxonomy): Eukaryota > Metazoa > Arthropoda > Insecta > Diptera > Muscidae > Musca > Musca autumnalis. Next base: position 189,710,318 of record NW_027411644.1, read on the forward strand.
CAACAATGTCAACCACAAACCCGAAGTTCACTTTGTCAAATACCGTACCCCAGAAGATGCTGCCAACGCTCAACGCGCCATTCAAAGCCAATACGATAGTTTGGGTGGTACCTCCCAAAGCTTCAATGGTGGTGTTGCTTCCGCCTTGAACTTTGCCTCTCAAGCTTCTCGTGGATCTTACTCTACTGCTGGGTCAGCTCCATCTGGCCAATATTTGGCTCCTGCTGCTGCTACTCCTAGCGAAAGCTACTTGCCAGCTAATATCTTGCGTCGTCTTCGTCACAAGTAAATTAGGCGGTAATGGTAGTACTAGTTAAGTAAGTCGTATGGTGTTTTTGCTGTTTAAGTAGAAAAACGAATAAAAACTATAATTAAAAAATAAAAAGATGATAATTTCTTTTTTATATGTTGAGGATTAGTTTGGCTTTAGGTCGATCGAATAAAACAATGTTTATTTTATTGTTTTTAATTTTTATTGTTTCCAATATTTCTTCAATTTTTAACAAGTAAGAAAAGTCTATAGTCGGACGGAGCCGACCATGGGATACCCTATACCACTACTTTGCGAATTATATATGTCCTCAAAGAATTAAAATATCAACCAAAAATAAAATTTTTATATTTTTCATACAAAAGTAATGGTCCATTTCACCCGCTAAAGAATATCACATCATCATTCAAAATTGTAGGCATCTTTTTCGACCTATACTCTTACCCGGTGCAAAATTTCGTGACTATTGATGTATAATTGCGACTTCTAGCGAGTTTATTATTACACTGCAAACAAATAACGGAATATATTAGGCTGTAACTCTGTTATCTGATCATGCACACCAACATAATTGGCATCAATTGAAAGGTCAAGCGTTCCACTTTCAAGTATATCTCACTTGTCCGGAATGTCACTTCCAGGAATTAAGATATAAGCTGTATATTAAAAATTTTCACAATTTTCACGCAAATGTTTTGGTCCATTTAACCCTCTAAATGTTATCCGATCGCCATCTCAAATTGCAAGCTTCTCCTTTGTGATATACTCTTACCTTATTTAAAATTACGCGTTGATCGGACTATTACACTGTGATACAAAAGTGGACAAAATTTTTTTGCAGGATTTCTGATGCACAAATTCGGTTTTATGGGAGTCCATAGAAGACGAAAATACCTTTGGTATCTTTGGGTCACTTCGGGGTTTGATTTTATAACGGTAAATGTAGTGAAAAATGGACTTTCTTGGATTTTCAAATTTAAACGGACATTACTTCTTTTTTCCACAACCGATTTGCACACACTGTTTTCCAATTTTTAAAATCTATGGCTTTTTCGAAAGGCATTACTCTCCCCTTTATAATGAAAAACAGTGTGTGCAAATCGGTTGTGGAAAAAAGAAGTAATGTCCGTTTAAAGTTAAAATCCAAGAAAGCCCATTTTTCACTACATTTACCGTTATAAAATGAAAAACCGAAGTGACCCAAAGAAACCAAAGGTATTTTCGTCTTCTGTGGACTCCCACAAAACCGAATTTATGCATTAGAATCCCTGCAAATTTTCACTGTAGCACAGTGTTATTGAGACCTACAGAGCCGCTAGAAAATTGGATAAATATTATGTTTTTGGTCCATTTCACCCGCTAAATATTTCACGATCATCACCAATAAGAATAGGGATCTATTCTGATCTGAACCCGACCTCCATACAAAATTTCGTGACGATCGGTCCATAATTGCGGACTGGAGCGTGTTTACAATTTATAATGGACAGACGGACGGACGGACATACATCTCAAAATCGCTTTATCTCGTCGAGATATGAAGATTGGTATACCACATTGGGGGTCTCCGACGAATATTTTTACCAAAACAAACTTATAATACCCTTTTCCACATTGTGGTATAGGGTATAATTATAAACTGAGTGTTTTTTTGTGCTAGTTACTGAACTATATCATATTTTTTAATCCGGTCAACAGTCCTAGCTAAGCCTGATATGCTGATCTAATAACAATCCGAAGCAACAGTAACGCCAGGACCTCTGAGCGTCTATTCTGGACCAGTGATTTCAAGATGATTGGTCATAATTCCCAACTGTTCTGTGTTTGGAATAGCTCCCATATGACGATACCTCCCGATTATCTGCATTTTCAGGGGTTTAGCTAAATTCTTTTTACTGAACTACAGATAATTTGACATTCCACCAACAATTTTCAACAAAGGTTTATGTTTTGGTATATACCCCATATAACCGTACCTCTCGAATTTCGTTATCTTGAGTGTTTTACCAATTTTTCTTTTTGACTGAACTACCCGTAATTTGAGATTTGATGTTCCCTGCAGTCACGAAACTTATTCACTTTAAATTGTGTATATAGGTTAATGTTTGGTAAAGTTCCATATAATATTTTGAGGGATTTAGCTAAGTTTTTAACCAAAATAGCTGTAATTTGGTATTTGAGGTTCTTAGGGGCCACAACACTTCTTCGCCAAACATAGGCCCATGTTTAGGTATAGCCCTCATATAACTATACCTCCCGTTATCGTATTTCCCCATTAGAAGGTAGCACCGATTTTAGTTTTTTCTTGTTTCTATCTACATTTTTGGAGGTCCGTTGGAATTTATGGTTCCCAGTGGTAAAAAAACTTCTCTATAAAATATTGTTGACATTGGCCCACGCCGCACAGTAATTCAGAATCGTTTTTTCCTGGTCAAAATTCTGTAACGTTTGAAATTCTTTTTTTGTTAGAAAGGTAACGCAATCAGCTGTCAGATGAATTATAACCGGTCAAAGTAGGACTGGTAGTTGCAGAGAAATTCAAGGTCAATGTTAAACTTTTGAGTTTTTTTTTACAATTTTTCATCAAAATACGACTGTTTTTGTGTTTATTATATCTTCCTATATATTAAAGATGGTCACATACCAATGAATAAAGTATAAAAATACCAAAAAACAAAAAAAAATATTCAAAATTTAAAAATAAAAATCAAAAAATAATACTCCTTGGTTTTATTTATAAAACTTATGTAACTCCTATAAAAACTCATATATTCAAAAAATGTCCATTTGTGTAACAAAACGGTACTTCATATGGAAAACGGTATGGAAAAACACACATTTTTACCCATGTAATTTAAAAAAGTGTTGAACGGACGGAACGGGACGGGCACAAAAGTATAAATGGTCTGACTCTCGGGCATCTTTCTGTGAAATCAGAACATTGTTCCATGTTGTTCCACAAAAGTTCTAGTCCACTAAATTTGGATTTTCATCAAATTTAGTACCTGAGAAAAAGTAAAATAGCTCAAGTTGTTTAAGCAATACGGTAATTTGTTAAAACGATTTTTAAAGACCACCGTCCTATCTACCTTACAAAAAGCAAGTAAAAAAGTATCAGTCGGCTTTGCCGACAGAGATATACCCTCAGCCTGTGCAAACTGAAAACCTTTTTTCACAAAAAACTTATGTATTTAGGGGGTTTCAAAATTTTGGTCGTATGAACCGACAAAAATGTTGATTAGGATTAAAGTTCAAAAATTTTGCGGAAAAGGTACTTTAAGAAATGGACCGACATAGACCATGGGGGTGCCATAGGGGGTTTTTACACCCTTCGGGCTGTTTTCTCAAGAAGTATGGACTTGCCCCTGAAACAACTTTTACCATCGTAATTGAGGCAAAGAATGTAAGTTGCTTCAACAAAAATCAAAGTGATTCAAAAGCAGGTCTTAAATTTATCCAAAATTTCGTGTTTGGGAGGTACGGGATGGAGTGGATAAATATAGTCCTTATTCGAACCTGATCTATATCTGGTAGATATTATGAGAATGTGTAAAGTATGGACCAAGAGTTATCGTGCGCACAATTTTTCCGAATATTTTTGAACTTTTGCGGTGTAGTTACCTGAAGGAGTGGACCGATTCCACCCATAAACATGGTGTCATAGGGTTTGTTTTTCAACTTTCAGGCTATTTTTTCAGGAAGTATGGACTTGCCCCGGAGGAAACTTTTACCTTCGTATAGGGGACAGTGAATACAATATATTACAACAAAAACCAAGGCGATTCGAGAGCAGGTCCTAAACTGAACTTTTCCGAAATTTTGTGTGGGAGGTACTCGAATGAATTTACCGAGTGAGTCCATATTGGAACCTCATCTAAGTCTGGTAGAAATTTCATAATGTGCAAAGTATGGACCAAATCGGTTACTCCCTTCAATAGTTATCGTACGCACAAATTTTCCGAACATTTTCGAACTTTTGTGGGGGAGGTACCGGAAGGAGTGGACCAATATAATCCATCTTTGAACTTGAACTAAGTTTGGACAAAATATTACGAAAGCCAAATTTTGGACCGAATCGGCAGATCCGTTCGAGAGTTATCTTTCGCTCCAACCACTACACACGGTGTCATAGGGTTTTTTGTAACTTTCAGGCTGTTTTCTCAGGAAGTATGGACTTGTCCCTAATGAAACTTACAGCGTCGTATAGAGGATAGCGAATACAACTTGCGTAAACAAAAATCTAAGCGATTCGAGACCAGGTCCTAAACTGAACTTTTTCGAAATTTTTGTGTAGGAGGTACCCGAAGGAGTGGACCGATCGAGTCCATATTGTAACCTCATATAAGGTTGGTAGAAATTACACGATGTGCTAAGTATGGACCAAATCGGTTATTCCCTACAAGAGTTATCGTGCGCACAAATTTTGCGACAATTTTTGAACATTTATGGGGAGGTACCTGAAGGAGTGGACCTATATGTCCCATCTTCGAACTTAAATCGAATCTGGACAAAATATTTCGATACCCAAAATTTGAACCGAATCGATTGATCCGTTCGAGAGTGTTCGTGAGCACCAGCCTGCCAGACAGACAAACAGACAGACGGACGGACATTGCTAGATCTACCCAAAATTGTCTGAAACGGATATCGTACGAACATACTTGGGGTCTAAAACCATTATTTCGATGGGGCACATTTTTGGTCGTATCAAAGTGTAAATACCTTTTTTAGCCTTAAGTCTGAGGGTATAAAAACAATGAACACAATATACGTTATAGTTTCCGAGAAATAGCTACTTCTTTCTCCAGATATTTGCAAAAATTACGTAAATAAATATTAGTTTTTAGGGGCCACGCCCACACATTCCAATATTTTAAACTAGCTTCAATATGTTTACTATAGAATCCCATAGAGAACTTAAATATCTTTGGCAAAACAAAATTTTGATTTTTGGCCAGCAAAATACATTTCTGAACCATCGTGCGCCGCAGAGTGGTCCCACTTGTATTGAAAATAGTGCCAAAAATAGTTCTAACCAAGCTACAGCCTCGAATTTTAAACATAGGCTTATAACGAGGCAAAAATATAGAAAAATTTTTAGTAGATGTAGGTCCACATTTACGTATAGCCCCTATATAAAGGTACCGCCCGATTTTTTGAATAATTCAGACATATTTTCTAACCGATTTGGTTGAAATTTTGTATTTTGAGTTCTGAGTTAGCCAAATACGTCCTCGCAAGAAATGGTGAATATAGTTCCACGTTTAGGTATAGCCCCATATAAAGTACAGCTCGATTGTCAGTATTTTACGATTTTACCCTAATTTTCCAACCGATTTAGATGTAATTTTGCATTTTGTTCAATATAGGCCTACGTTTAGGTGTAGCCCCCATATAAACATACCTCCCGATTTTCGGAATTTTGAAATATTTTTGCAAAATGTTTCAACCGATTTGGCTATAATGTTGGATTTTGAGTTCTCAATACATAAAATACCTCCTTGCAAAAACTGTCGAATATAGGACCAAGTTTAGGTATAGCTCCCACACAAACGTACCCCCCGATGTTCTGAATTTTAAACTATTTATACCAAATTTTCCAACCGATTTAGTTGTAATTTTGCATTTTGATTTCTGAGTGAACAAAATACCTCCTTGCAAAAAAGATCAATATACATAGGTCTATGATTAGGTATAGCCCCCATATAAACGTACCTCCCGATTTTCGAAATTTTTAACTATTTGTGCCAAATTTTCCAACCGATTTAGTTGTAATTTTGCATTTTGATTTCTGAGTGAACAAAATACCTCCTTGCAAAAAAGATCAATATACATAGGTCTATGATTAGGTATAGCCCCCATATAAACGTACCTCCCGATTTTCGAAATTTTTAACTATTTGTGCCAAATTTTCCAACCGTTTTAGATGTAATTTTTATTTTGAGTTCTCAATACATAATATACCACCTCAAAAAAATGTTGAATATAGGTCCAAGTTTAGGTATAGCTCCCATATAATCGTACCTCCCGATTTTCGGAATTTTGTCGAATTTATATAAGGGGAATAATATAAGGTATAAGGTATAAGGGGAATAATTTACAGGGGGACATATGGGGGCAGCTGGATTTTTATTTATCGTAAACTAGAGACCTTCCCCTGTATTAAAAAAATTTATGGAATCTCCCAAAAACTGCCAACATTAGTAAAACTCAACATAAATTTGAAGTACTGATATTAAAAATTCCAGAAAAAATAATTTACAAAGAATTTTTTTAAGGAATTTAGAAAACTATGAATATGATTTTTCGTAAAAACATTGTCAATGCCATCTATATGTTTAATTCTGGATATTGTACATTTACCTCTTTATTTTTTTATAATTTCACTCTTAGGCTGCGAATGCTTTGCGGATGTATTTTACGTTTAAGGCACATACAAATTTTAACTTTTTCACCTTAGCTTGACATATTACCGCTGTAAATTGGCAAACATTGTACTGGATATAAACAAGTTTATTTGTTTACAGAATATTTATTTCAATCGCAATCAAATTTGTTGCCATACATTTTTCGATTTTTGCCCAAGGGCGGAACCACAGTTCCTGTTGGAATAGCCCTCATATAATGGTACCGCACTTTTTTCCAGACCGAATCAGGTAGAATGGATATTTGGGGTTCCAAGTGCTCAAGAAAAATCTCCACATAAAATTGTGAAAATTAATTATTCCATATAAGTTCAGAATATTTCATAGTAGAGGGTATATAGAGGTCGACCAAGTGGAACTAAATGTTAATTGGCTCTAATTCGGCAGTTTAGTTCAGTCTTCTTCAAAAATTATGTACATACATAAGTACTTTCGTAATAGAAAGGATACAAATTTTATATATTATTTCAGAATATTTCATGGTAGAGGGTAAAACAGTTAGCCCTGACCGAAAACGCCTTAAACAATCTCTTGGTGCAAAATCAATTTTGCTTTTTCAAACATTTAGATTGACACACAGATTCCCACGAAATTCTATTTTTAGTTAGTTTATATCCTAAAAATAGTGATTAATTGCTCTATTTTATATTCTTAAACCAGAGAATCATAAATAAATGAACTATTAAAATCTTACTGCTACCAGCAATGTTTAGGCATCATTCGATTTTATTGAAGGTATACTTAAAAAAATTAAAAACCATACAAGTTTGTGGCTAAACGTAATTAAACACATTTAAAATATACACTTTTTCCGCATGACAGTTGAAAGTTACTCAACCAGATATGCATTGGGAATTCCAACGGTATTATGTTCTGTCAATTATTAATATATTGAAAGTTGCTGCGGTAGCATTCTTGTTATTGCTTGAGAGTTGAATGAAATATTCAATTTCGATTTTTGGCATTTAATACTCTGTAGTGCATTTTAAGTGGGTTGATGACTTTTTAAAATTAAGATATAGAATAATTATCATACCGAATTTGAAAAATAATTTATGCATATAAAATAATAATATTACTTTAATTTTTATCTATACATATAAAAGAGTTGAGTAATGATGACTGACTGACTGATAATCAACGTCCAGGCTAAACGCCTGAAGCTAGAATATTAAAATTTTGTGTGAGGGTCACTCTTGATCCGAAGGGTCAGATAAGATAATTCGAACTAGAAGGGTACTAAAACTACGACTGTATTTGGAGAACCGGTAGAGCTAGAATTCTAAAATTCGGAATGGGAGTGTACAAAAGGGTTTTTGGAAATTCGAACTATAACTAAAACGTACTAAATTTGGTACCAATTCGTATTTTGTGAAAAGATAAAACTTAAAGGTTAACATTTGGAATGATAATCAAGGCTAGGAAGTACGGTTGACATAAGGAGATGTTTTTGGAAGGGTGTACACATGTGTACGAAAAGTACTAAATTTGGTACAATTAGAATTTGGGCGAACAGTTAGAGCTGGAATCATGAAGTTTTGAAAAAAGGTTGCTGTTGGAGTATGAAATGGAAGTAGTCTTGGAAATTCGTACTAATGAATACGAAAAGTACTAAATGGTACTAAATTTGGTACACATAGAATTTGGGCGAATGGATAGAGCTAATTTGAAGTTACTGTTGGGGTGCAGGATTGAGTTAGATTTACAAATTTGTACTTTGGGTACAAAAATACTAAATGGTACTAAATTTGGTACAATTTGGATATGTTGAACGGATAGAGCTGGAATCCTGAAATTTGGAATTAAGATTTCTCTTCAAGTGTAGAGTTGGCCACTGGGAACCTTAATTTCATATAACAGGTAGTTCGATGAAAAAATGTGACTAAAGTCTTCAAAATACTCAAAATCGGGAGGTACCGTTCGTTATATGGGGACTATTCCAAAACGTTGAGCTATGTTGACATTTTATGTGGAGATGTTTTGTGGCCACTTCTAATCTCAAGTGTTAAATTAAATTTGGTTCGGTCAAAAAATATGTCTAAAATCCCGAAATTCGGGGGGTACCGTTGTATGGGGGCTATACCAAAGCATGGACCTATATTGACAATTTTTGGTGGAGATATTTTGTGACCACTGGGAACCTCAAATATTAAATTACATGTAATTGACCAAAAATTTAGCTAAAATCCTCAAAATACCGGAAATCAAGACTTGTCGTTGTATGAGGGCTATACCAAAACATGATAATTTTTGGTGAAGTTTTGTGACCACTGTGAACCTCAAAATTTATATTACAGGTAGTTGGGTCAAAAAATGTGGCTACAATCTTAAATATACCAAAAATCGGTAGGTACCGTTATATGAAAGCTATACCAAAACATCGTCAATACTGACAATTTTGGTGAATATATTTTGTGACAACTGTTAACCTCAAAAGTCAAATTACATGTAGTTCGGTCAAAAAATGTGGCTAAAATCTGTTTGCTGCTTTTTTTTTTGGGAATAATAGGCATGATGCTATCCTTACTGGTTTGACCGACTTCTGATATTATTCCAAATCTGGGTTATGGCAGGGACCTTTTATGAATTTTGTCCGTTTTTTTATTTGTATACACTTTATAAATAACTACTTTTATTTAATTTCTATTTCTTCGTACTAGACTCCTCTGTGTCCATCCCTAGATTAAACAATACTGCAAAAATTTGACAAAATTGAGCAATATATAAAATTTAATTTACATCCCAAAATATTGTTCACTCGGTTGATTAATTAGTTAAATGTTTTCAAATATTTATGATTAGAAAAAAATTCAAAACGATATTAAACAAATTTTGTTTTGCTTTTCTTGTCTTCTTCTTATAGCAAATTCATGATCAAATGAAGACGCGCAAAAAATAAAACACAAATTTAGCTCCAGGCATCTAAAAGGAAATGTTAATGTTTATGTTTGTTATTATACCCTACATCACAATGTGGAAAGGGTATTATAAGTTTGTTTTGGTAAAAATTCATGTAACACCGCGAAATATTCGTCGGAGACCCCCAATGTGGTATGCCAATCATCATATCTCGACGAGATAAAGCGATTTTGAGATGTGTGTCCGTCCGTCTGTCCATTATAAATTGTAATCAAACTCCAGGCCGCAATTTTGGACCGATCGTCACGAAGTTTGGTATGGAGGTCGGTTTCACATCAGAATAGATCGCTATTTTAATTGGTGATGATCGTGAAATATTTAGCGGGTGAAATGGACCAAAAACATAAATTTTATCCGATGTCGCTTCGAAATTTTAAATAAGGTATATGACAAAGAAGTAGCTTGCAATTTGAATGGCGATTAGATAATATTTAGAGGGTTAAATGGACCAAAACTTTTGTGTGAAAATTGTGAAAAATTTTAGTAAACAGCTTTTATCTTTATTCCTGGAAGAGACATTCCGGGCATACTTGGAAGAGGAACGCTTGACCTTTCTATTGATGTCAATTTTGTTGGTGTACATGATGAGATAACAGAGTTACAGCCTAATATACCCTGTTATTTGTTTGTAGTGTAATGATAAACACGCTAGAGGTCGCAATTATAGTTCAATAATGACGAAATTTTGCATGAGGTGACAGTTTAGGTCGAAGAAGAGGCCTACAATTTTGGATGAAGATCTGATATTATTTAGCGGGTGAAATGGACCATTACATTTTGAAAAATACAAAAAAAATATTTTTGGTCTATATTTTTTCCTGGAGGGCATATACCGGCAAAGTAGACTACTTTGAAAATAGAACTACTGATCTTCCCCACGATAAATATTGCAATAAAGTGTCTGCTATATAACGGGCCTACTGCTTAATATATAATGGGTTATGTGTAGAGAACCACATTTTCCATTCCCAGTTGTTGCATATTACATGGTGCCCTAACGTTTTAATTGTCCAATTGGATTTTTATTCATACATTGCAACATGATTCGCTTTGACACCTTCCTTCAAAACGATTCCCCAGCCAGGCAAAATCAAATTTTAAAACGGTTTTAATACGCGATGAGTTAATACATATATGTATGTAGTGGTGTAGGGTATCACATGGTCGGCCCGTCCGACTATAGCCCTCTCTTACTTGTTTTTTATATAAAAATTGATAACAAAATAAAAAATAAATGTTGTGTTCCTATTTCTAAACAGCGACTTACAACAAACAGTGCTTTGAATTGGTAAATATTATTTATACTTGAACAGTTTCTCAAATATTTAGTTACAAAATCCGTAGTCAAATAATGGACATAATGGACTGTCGTCACTACCCAATCAACCAATCAAACCAATCAAACTGATATCGTAGCGAAAGCGGAGAAGAATTCGGACGCTACGTCTGATGTGGGATCCGAAATCGTAAAGACAATGGAACGAAATGTCGGAGCGAAATCGGATCGATTTTGGTCAGAATTCGGAACGAAATCGTAAGAAAGAATTTTTTCTTTCGAATTTTCGTAAAGATTTCTGAACGATTTTGGGATAATGCCGTATGAATATCGAAGGAAATCATTTTTCTCTAACGCCTCTTTTTTATTGATCAATTTTTATTTGTTATTTTTTATATTGGAAGATTGTTATTTCTAATGATTTTCATTGTTGTTATAATGCTGAACTATAGTAGAACAATGTAAACTTTGTGTACGAATATGTTGAATCTATCAGCACTAGCATGACTTATTATAAGTTGCATTTATATTTAAAATATTTAAAAATTGTATATTCGAATTTTATAGCCACCATTTTGTTTTTCGACAACAGACTAAAATGAAACCAACCAACAAAAGATGGTTGTTGTGCGGAGGGAATTTTGTTTCCGACATATCGATCCAAATTCGTACCGAAATCGGAAGAAAAACATTCGTATATTCGAAGGGAAATTAACTTCCGATATTCTCTCCGAAATCGGAAGGAAATCTAAACGAATTCCCCTACGAAAAATCGTATAGAAATTGGAACGAAATCTGAACGATTTTGTTTCCGAAATTGTTCAGATGTGTCGGACATCTGGTTTTCAGTTTTGACTGTCGATGTCCAACGGTCCAACAAACATAAAATATTTTGTGGTTGCATCATGAATGACAAAAATGAACGGCCACACCAGCAAGCAACCGCAAAGCTGTCATTGAAAACTAACAATGAGTACACAGCTTTATATTTGCTTTAGAAAGAAGTACAACGACATTTATTTCGGGACGTAGGTTTTATATCTTCCAATATTATTTATATTGAAACCAGATTTCTGCCATTTTAGTTGAATAATGTGGCTAAAATTTAAAGTTCGCTAAATCGGGAGATACCGATCTATTGAAGTTGTATTAAAACGTGGACGTTTACAATTCCACAGGAATGTTTAATACCTCCATCGGAGATTAAATACGACATTTTAGCACTTTCGGTTGAATAATGTTGATAAAATTTCAAATTTCAAAATACTGAAAATCGTTCAATGAGGGTATATCAAAACGTAGATCTTTACATATAACTCTCTGCAGAAATTGTATAATAAAATTTTCCACAAAAATCCCATACGGGACAAGGGAGACTTCTCTCAGATCAATGAGTTCAACCCGATTCATATTAGGTCAGTGATAGGGACTGAACGGCGTGTCTAAGACACCACTTGTAAAGAAGTTTTACATGGCTAAAATACACAGGAAATGTTGCCATCATTACTGAGGTGTATATTGCCACCGTTGAACATTTGAATCGAACCCACGAATAATAAGTAATTTCTTGCTGTTACGAGAGTACCAATGTCCACGGTTTTGGATGGAGAAGTCTTTTGACCACTGAGAATGCCAAGGACCTAAACTTAGCTAATTGGGTTGGCTAAAAGATTGAGAACACCTGGTGCAACGTTATTTGGGGCTATACCAAAACATGGACCTAAGTCCACAATTTTTGAGAGATAAGTTTTTTGACCACCAGGAATCCTAAATGCCAAATTATAGCTAATTCGGTCTGAAAATGTAACGTCAAAATACTTGAAATCGGGGGCTATACCAAAACTGATATAGTCCATCTTTGAACTGCAAACAAAAGACCAAAAAATGTTGGGTCCATTTTTATTTTTTATGATTGCTAGAGTAATAACCACAGACGGAGGGACTGACATTAATGGATCAACTCAACATTTTACCCTGATCAAGAATATGTATGTATACTTTATAGGGTCGTAAATTACTTCAATGCGTCACATATTATTATTATTATTATTATCATTATTATTATTATTATTATTATTATTATTATTATTATTATTATTATTATTATTATTATTATTATTATTATTATTACTATTATTATTATTATTATTATTATTATTATTATTATTATTACTATTATTATTACTATTATTATTATTATTATTATTATAATTATTATTATAATTATTATTATTGTTATTGTTATTATTATTATTATTATTATGTAATTTTTATACCCTCCAACATATAATGGAGTGTATATTTTTCACTTTGTAATACATTGAAATACTTATTTGTAACTCTATAAAGTATACATATTTGTTATCAGGATAAAATTCTGAGGTTGACTATCACATTTAAATTCATTGTTGATAGCATCGATATAGATGGGATTCTACCCGGTATTTACCCAAAACTTGGGTAAATACCAGGTAAATACCAAATAAATATCTTTTTTGTGTGTTTATTTGGGTAAATAAAATTTTATTTTGAAATCAAAATTTTGTTTTTTCTGTCAGACAGAAAATCAAAAAGAATACCAGAAAAGCGGTAAAACCACGCGGACTGAACTTTTTATACGTCAAATCGGTCGTTGGAGTTGCTAGTGCGAAACAGTTAGCGAAAGATGCAAAAATTATAGCTTTTTCGAGGAGGACTCAAATCTCAAGATTATCCGCTGAACTCGTGGGTTAATTCATCTGATATATCATAAAGTTTGGATTTCGATCCAGCATTTATGATTTTCTGCAAGAAGATATACAAAAACTGCTCTAAAAGTTCTCAAAGACCGAAAATATGATGTCACAATATATGAGAGATTTACCAAAAAATATGGACCAAAATTGATCATATTTTAACTTGTCCCGTATCCAAAAACATTAATTTTATTCATAGACATTTAAAATTTGGTAAAACGCTGCGTTTTCGCATCTAATTTCACGATTTTAGTTTCCGCAGTTTATACCCACAATTTGGGCAAATAAACTGGTATGTACCCATTTCTACCCAATTTACCCATTTTAATGGGTATTTACCATTTGGGTATTTACCCATTTCCCATCTCTAAGCATTGACAATGTTTTTACTTAAAAAGGTATTCATACATAGTTTTTTTAACTTCCTTAAAATAAATTCTTTGTAAATAAATTTTCTGGTACTTTTAAAATCAGTACTATAAATTTATGTTGAGTTTTACTAATGTTGGGAGTATTTGGGAGACTCCGTGTTTTTTCAAAAATACACCTTTATATGGGCGCTATACCTAAACGTGGACCTATATTGAACATTTTTTGCGAGGATGTATTTTGTTCAATGAAAACTCAAAATGCGAAATTTCAACCAAATCAATTGGAAACTGTTTCTAAATGCATCAAAATACCAAAATCAGGCATTACCTTTGTTGGCGTGATACCACTGACCGTCGATAGCTCAGGGATGAAAAAAGAAGAAATAAAAAGACAAAACACGAGTGTATCAGTTTGAAATATATTTTCGGTTTATTGTTGGTAAAAGTGAGTTTCTTGGTATAAGAAACGGTTACCTTTTGTATGTGAAGCTACGAACGAAAGCAATAGGAGTGTGACTCCTTTGAAAGTTAAATAGCAAGTGTCGTTGCCAGTGAGCATAATAGCGCTAACAAGGTCGTGATCAACAACGACGGCCGCAGCATTGGAAAGCGCTCCTCTGCATCCGAACTGAGCGAATGTGACCTTTTAGGAGAGAGTGTGGGAAAGAATGAATATTCCCTCCCAGCATCCGAACCAGGCGAATATGACTCCCAAAGGAAAGGCAGAGAAGATTTCCCCATTGAGCGGCCAATTAATGCGGTTAATTGTAATACTGCGGAAGGGGAAAACTATGTATCGAACGTATATAATGGCGTAACAAATGTATCGAACTTAAACAACCTTTATAAATAGAATAGAATAAACAGAAATACTACGACGTGCAAAGTATGGACCAGAGTGAACGAATAAATTATTAAAGAGTAGTATAGAGTCTTCTTTGGGCCTACAAAACTTTCCCCCGAAAATGTGTCAGTGCTGGTTCACGTTTTGGATTAGCTGCATTATCATACAGAAACGGAAGTAATTTAATACATATTTAGTCTTCTTTGGGCCTACTAAACTTCTATCTAGAAATTTGTGAGCACTGGTTCATGTTTTATGTAGGCAAACTAGAACGGTACCACCCGATTTTAGGGGTTTTCAGGATATTGTAGGATAGTACGGCTATCCTACAGAAATGACTGAAATTTAATATTTAGTCTTCTATGGGGCTATAATAACTCTTCCCCCTAATTTGTCCATACATTTCCACGTTTTGATAGAGCCACTGACATTTATGACAATTTCGAACAGTCAACTTTGCACATATGTATGTAAAGTCCTGCTTGTGCATCTAAATCCACTTCTTTATGTTTTGTGAAACGGTTTTATGTATTGGTAATAATTCACCTGAGCATCATGTGTCCCGTCCATAAGAAAGGAGATAAGACTTTATGAACCAACTGTAGAGGCTTACAAGATAGTGTCAGGGATATTGTGCGAACGACTAAATCCCATGGTCAACGAAATAATTGGACCATACCAATGCGGCTTTAGACGTGGCAAGTCCACCATTGACCAGATATTTACCCTGCGGCAAATCCTGGAGAAGACCCAAGAGATGCAGATCGACACCTACCATATTTTTGTCGATTATAAAGCAGCCTTCGACAGCCCGCTAAGTTCAAAGGTAGTCCAAGCCATGTCTGAATTTGGTATCCCCGCAAAGCTCATTCGGCTTTGTAAAATGTCTCTAACTGATACAAGATCTTCAGTTAAAATAGGAAAGAACTAGGGATAGGTAAGTCGACTTTCGGTTAATCGATTAATCGACTTTTTGCAGTCAAAAATATAAAAATCGTAGTCGACTTTTGTCTGGAGGGAAAATCGCATAATCGATTATCTTGTGATCGATTTTCGAGTTTACCCATAGATTGTGGCATGACGGTTCTACACTTTTGGCGGTTTTACAGTTTCAAAAGAAAACTCGAAAATCGACGATTAGTCGATTATAATCGACTTTCAACGGTTATGAAAAAGTCGAAAGTCGAGTTTTAAGACAACTGAAATAATCGCAAAACCGAAAAATCGCACTTTTAGCTTTAGACCAAAATCGAAAAGTCGAAAAATCGATTATTGCTTTCGATTACATATCCCTAGAAAGAACCTCTCCGAAGAGTTTTGTACCAAAAGAGGTTTCAGGCAAGGAGACAGCCTTTCGTGTGATCTTTTCAACATCCTGCTAGAAAAGGTTATACGAGAGGCAAACGTCAAAAGAAGTGGCACAATCTACACCAATAGCCACATGTTACTTGCTTATGCTGATGATGTAGACATCATGAGATGATCAGTAAAGAAGTAACCGATACCTTTATGAAGGTCGAAGGAGAATCTGCTAAAGTGGGTCTGGCGGTAAACGGCGAGAAGACCAAGTTTATGGTGTCGACGCGCAATGCGTCCATAGAGATCGAGCCAACTGTTGCCAACTGTTGACGTTGGTTCCTATAATTTTGAAGTAGTAAAGGACTTTGTCTACCTCGGCACTGCCGTAAATACAACAAACAACATCAATTGTGAAATACGAGGAAGAATAGAATAGAATTGGCCAACAAATGTTACTTCGGACTGAGTAAGCAGTTTAGGAATAAAGCCACATCTCGTCAAACAAAAACAACGCTTTACAAAACACTAATACTACCTGTGCTTATGTGTGGTTCCGAAGCCTGTGTACTTGTGCAAGCAGACAAGGCAGTGCTTGGTGTGTTTGAGAGAAAAATTCTTCGAAAGATCTATGGACCAATCTGCGTTGACGGTGAATATCGACGTCGTATGAACCACGAGCTGTATCTGCTATACAACGACATCAGTATAGATAAACGTATCGAGATGCAGCGATTGCGTTGGCTAGGCCATATATAAGAATGAGCAATGATAAACCCGCTAAAAAGGCGTATAAATACGTGCCACATGGCGGCGTATGCAGAATTGCAGGCCTAAGCTTAGATGGAGCAAACAAGTGGATTAAGAGATGAAAAATCGCGGTGTTCCAGAAAGCGAAGCAGTAAACAGAGAGATTTGGAGATCTTTTCTTAGTTCGGCTTATGGAAAAAAGTTCTGTAATGGGACAGCTAAGTAAGTAAGCCTTTAGGTTAACGAGGGTATACACGTTTTGATGCAACCAAAACACTTTGATACGCCCTTGTCTGTCAGTCTGTCTGGCTGGATGGTGCGTACGATAACTCTCGAACGTATCAACCGATCCGAACCAAATTTTGAACTTCGTAATATTTTGGCCAAGTTTATTTTATGTTGGAAGATGACCCGTATGTGTCCACTCTGTTGGGTACCTCCCACACAAAATTCGGAAAAAGTGAAGTTTTAGATCTTCTCTCGGAGTTTTGATGTTTTTTTTTTCAGCAGGTTGTCCTTGGCGCCCCTTTACGGCGGTACAATTTTTTTAACAAACTCGTGATACAAAATCAATATATTTTATACACCTCATAATATTTGTACTTCCTTCTTTTTTGTCAGAGGCTGAGGGTATATCTCCGTCAGCACAGCTGACTGATACTTTCTTACTTGTTTGGGATTTTATTAAGATTGGATGTATTTTGGAATTTACTGTTTCAGTGGTCAAAAACTTATCCACTTTAAATTGTGGGCATTGGTACTTTCGTAACATATAAAATAAAGAATATAATTATTCCATATAAATTCCGAATATTTCATGGTTGAGGGTATAAAATTTCGGCCCAGCCGACCTTAATGCTTTTGTACTTGTTCTAAATTAGAATTTACAGAAAGTGTTGCGCGACCCTATATATGCCACTGACTTTAACCACTATTATATCAAATCCCTTGCAATCAGTACGAAGTGGTCGGTATCCACTTTAGATAAACAAAGAATCAAGATTAACTCTTGACTTTGTGTTAATTTTAAATGGAAGGAAGGTTAAGAGGTAACCTAAATTTAAGATCGTGCTTATCGCGGGCATATTTTAAACTGTTTTATTAAGTGTTGGGTTATCAACTCTTCCACAATTAATGTAATTTATGATAAATGAAAATAAATAAGATGTCGTTAACGAACACATAAACCTGTTAATATTATTCATTAATTTCCAATATTAAAAACTATTTCACGAAGTATGTAATATTCCATACGATGGCCTATGTTATCTACTTCCAACTCAAATCACTGTGCCTAAAAGGTAATTTGCATAAAATTTATGTTGACAACTTCACACAACAAGTTCATCATTATTGTTTGTATTTCAATAATTATAAATTGGTGTTTGATGTTTCATGGCTCTATGGTTGTGGTTAATATTGGATGACAATGATCGCGTGCCACCATGCCGGCAAGACAATAGATACAACAACAAGCTAAGAATTAAAGCTGGCATTTGTAACAAAGCAAAAAATCAGAAAAAACCTCGGCAACAACTTAAGACAACATCATTTGGGTCAATTAATAACCGAAACTTGTTCTAGTAATGAATTATGTTGGTTTGTTGGCATTGACATTGAAGAAGCTTGTAATCTCTCAGACGCTACAGATTTTGTCTATTCTATTTTGACACATATATAAGAAGCTGTGATCGGGAGTTAACAATATCATTCTCCAGTCACATCTTCTAGTGATCTAACCAAGAAGTTACAGAAAAAATATTAAAACAATAAACAAAATGCGTGCCTTTATTGTCTTGTGTTTGGTGGCTGTTGCCTGTGCCGATAAATTGGGTTACAATTACAAGCCTGTGGGTCACTCCGACTCAGGATTATCATTCACTCCTGGTACTGGTAGCTTAGGCGGTGCTGGCAGCTTTGGAGTTGGCAGTCTCGGTGGTGCTGGCAGTCTTGGTGGTGCTGGCAGCCTTGGCGGTGCTGGCAGCTTTGGAGTTGGCAGTCTCGGTGGTGCTGGCAGCCTTGGCGGTGCTGGCAGCTTCGGTGGTCTTGGTGGTTCCGTTCGTGGTGGTGTTTCTGCTGCTCCTGCTGAATTGGAAAAGGAATTCTACACTTTCACTGCTCCTGAAGGTGAATTCGATGATGCCAATGCCGCTCAACGTGTTGCCGGCAGCTTGAAACAAGGTCTCCGTGTCATCTTCATCAAGGGTCCCGAAAACAAAGGTTTGGAAGATGCTGCCGTCGCTTTGGCCAAGAATGCTGCCCAACAAAAGACCGCCATCTATGTCCTCAACAAACAAGCTGATCTCGGTGAATTGGCCAACAAACTTAACAGCCTCGGTAGCAACAACAACCAGAAACCCGAAGTTCACTTTGTCAAATACCGTACCCCTGAAGATGCTGCCAATGCCCAACGTGCCATCCAAAGCCAATACGATTCCTTGGGCGGTTCATCTCACAGTGTCAATGGTGGTGTTGCTCCCGTTCTTAACTTCGCTTCTCAGCCTGCTGATGTTCGCTCTGCCACCCCTCAGGCTCCCCAAAACGCTTACTTGCCAAGCTCTGTCTTCCGTCGCGTCTAAACTCATTAGTTTGTGATAGTTAACGTTAATTTAGGACCATTGTTTTTGTTGTTTAAGTTTTTCTGACGTTTTGTTGACTAATAATTAATTGATTGATTGTGAATAAACGAAATTTAATATTATAACCTTATGTCGTTTGGTTTAGTTTTATTTTCGTCCATAACAATGTTTAAATATTTGGTTTCGTTTTCTACGGTTATAGCCAGCGGGGGTACTGCATGAAGGTTTATGAGTATTTCCGATAGGAAGATAAATTTGATGTGCCATGAAATTAAAAGTTGTTGTGATTGACATGATATTTGAAATTAGTTGTATTGCTAGTTTTATTGAAAATGCAATATCAAAAGCGATCACAAATAACAGAAGAACTGGGTAAAAAAAATGAAAACCAGAGTAGGTCACTTAAGAACGAGGAGAAATTTGTTCCTGGATGGGATATATATTGTGTACCTGGATAAGGCAAAAAATTACGATGCACAGTGGTTCAGAATAGTTTTTGGTCAAAACTCTGTAACTTTTCAACGGATAGAGATATTTTTAAAAATTTTCCGATGAATCGACCAAAAAATGTCTATCAAATTCGGTATAGTAGTTGCAGAGGAATTCGAGGACAGAGTTAAAATTTTGAGTTTTTTTACATTTTGCATCAAAATATTAGTGTTTTTGTGTTTTTATATGTTTCAATATATTAAAAAGATCGAGCACCAATGAATAACCTAATAAAAATATAAACAAGTGAGCCCATGCTATAGTCGGGACAGGGCCGACTATGGGATACCCTACACCACTACCCCTGTGCATAAACTTTTCGCTCGTAAACATTTCTTTTAGGGAGATACTAAAGTTTTCACCTATCTGGCTTTTATACCAAATGACTTAAGGCGAACTGAACCAAAATAATTAATATTTAATTATACCCTACACCACTATGTGGGGAGGGTATTATAAGTTGGTTTTGGCCAAAAAGTTTGTAACGCATCGAAATAATGGTCGCAGACCCATACTTATATATACCAAAATGAATGTCTCGACGAGCTGAGTCGATCTGGCTATGTGTGTCCGTCCGTCAGTCCGTCCGTCCGTCCGTCTGTCCGTCTGTCCATCTAAACCTTGTAATCACGATACAGGTCGCAATTTTGATCGGATAGTCGCGAAATTTTGGATGTTGATGGGGGTCCCGGAGGGGAAGAAGCCTATTGATTTTGGTGATGGTCGGATAATATTTAGGGGTCGGAATGGGCAAAAAACTTATGTGGATAAAAAGACAACGTTTTTTTTCCGAAGCGAATATCTTAGCTGCTATACGGGGTATACCAAAACCAGAACCTGGCCATGAAAGTAGAAAATATCACCTTTCTAATGATGTAAAGTAGGTTCTCGTAGGTGATCAAACAACGAAGATATCACAATAGTCGCAAATAAAACCCAAATTTTCATTTTTGCGATTTTAATTATAATGACGATTATCACAGCTTTGGTTGAGAACTTTCCAAAAGCAAAGCCTGGCTATGAAAGTAGAAGATTCCATCTTTACAATAATGTAAACTAGGTCTGCGTAGGTGACCAAATAACGGAGATGTCGCAATAGTCGGTAATACATCCCATTTTTTCATTTTTTTTTTGTAATCACGCTACAGGTCGCAATTTTGATCGGATCGTCACGAAATTTTGAGGGTTAATGGGGGTCACACAGATAAAGAAGCCTATTGATTTTGGTGATGGTCGTATAAAATTTAGGGGTCGTAATGGGTAAAAAACTTATTTGGAGAAAAAGACAACGTCTTTTTCCTAAGCGAATATCTCAGCTTCAATATGCGGTATACCAAAAGCAGAACCTGGCCATGAAAGTAGAAAATATCACCTTTCTAATAATGTAAAGTAGGTTCTCGTAGGTGATCAAACAACGAATATATCGCAATAGCCGTTAATAGAACCCAACTTTATATTTTTGCGGTTTTAATAATAATGACGAATACCACAGCTTCGGTTGGGGATCTTCCAAAAACAAAGTCCGACTATGAAAGTAGAAAATCCTATCTTTACAGTGATGCAAAATAGGTTGGCGTAGGTGGCCACATAACGGAGATATCACAATAGTCGGCAATACATCCCATTTTTTCATTTTTTTTTGTAATCACGCTACAGGTCGCAATTTTGATCGGATCGTCACCAAATTTTGGGGGTTAATGGGGATCCTACAGAGAAAGAATCCTATTGATTTTGGTAATGGTCGGATAATATTTATGGGTCGGAATGGGAATAAACTTATTTGGAGAAAAAGCCAACGTTTTATTTCAAAGAGAATATCTCCGTTTCTAAAAGGGGTATATCAAAAGCAAAACCTGCTAATGGAAGTAGAAAATATCACCTTTACAACGATGTGAAGTAGGTTGTCATAGGTGGTCAAACAACAGAGATATCGCAATAGTCGGTAATTAATTTTTGTGCAATCACACTACGAAATTTTGATCGGATCCTCACGAAATTTTGGGGGTTGATGGGGGTCTTACAGAGAAAGAAGCCTATTGATGGTTGGCATACATCCCACTTTTCCATTTTTTATTTGGGTTGTACTGTCGATGCACTTAAATGCGTTTCAAAAAAATTGACCTGTGTTAATGAAGACATTCAGAGCAAAGGCGCTAAGCTATCCCAATTTTAATATTTTGAATTTTATTAGTCAAAAGCTTATGAACAGGGGTAGTGGTGTAGGGTATCACATAGTCGGCCCCGACCCGACTATAGCCTTGGCTCACTTGTTTTAAATTTGACAACTGTCGACATCTACTTGGTGCTGATTAAAAGCTTTGCTGGTCTTCTTGATTATCATTTTATATGTCTTTAATACTCCAAATAGAAGCAGAGGTATTTGTCATTAAAGTAAAAACATCACAATATTCAAATTGTAGCCCATTTTGCAATAACTTTGATATTTCTTAATTTAAAGCTCAGATGTTTTGATTTAAAGCTCAGATGATTTAGTTTCATTATCAAGCAGTTTCCTAGGAATATGTTCAACAGAAGCAGAAATATTTGACATGGAAATAAAATTACATAAATTGGAAATTGGGATATACCAGATTCTTTTGTAAGATCACAAGCATTTCACCAATTTTGGTAACGCAATTGGGAACATTTTAAAGCTCAGAATGTTTTCCTTGTTGAAACGCATCAAACCATCTGATTAGACAGAAACTTCTTTTATCACAAAATAAAACGGATTATGCCCAGAATTTTTTTCATATTTTGCATATCGTGCATATTTTGACATATTTTTACATATTTCCATAAAATGAGCATATGCAAAATCATATGCAAAACTATATACAAGGATTCGTGGTCTAAAAATCCCACCGAAATGGCTGAAATGTGGTATTAAGTCATCGTTAGGGGTATGAAACTTTACAACTTAAATTTGTCCGCATGGGTCAACATCTTCAAACAGCCCCCATAGAACGGTACCTCCCGAATTCCGATGGCTGTAATTTTGGAGTTAAGTCTTCCTTGGGGGTAAACAATTTTCCACTTAAATTTGTCGGTTTAGGTTCAGGCATTCAGGCTCCCATAGAACGATACCTTTCGATTTTCGGTATTTTGAAGGTTGAGGCTGTGGTTATACATTTCTCTATTTTGTTGACTTGTCTGAAAAGAATATTAAACAGAAAAATTGTGCATACACAAATTTTTGTACCTATTATTGAAATATTTGTTGCATATGTCATATGTTTTGATTGCAATTTAATCAGAAGCCAAAAATATGCCTAGTCCCAAAATTTTACATGAATCGGACCAAAAATAGGGGTTGCATAAAATTCCGCTGTCTAACCATAATAAAGGTGATGATGAAAGTCATCAACAGAATTTTTGTCCACCCAAGTTTTGTGTCCATTACGACTCTTGAATATTATCAGACCTTCCTCAATACGCTTCTTCCTCTCTGGGAGCCCTAAAACATTTTCTAACGATCCTATCAAAATTGTGACCTGTAGCGTAAACACAAAAAATAGAAAGATGGGATGCATTACCGACTTTTGCGATATCTCTGTTGTTTGACCACCTACGCTAACCTATGCAAATGAAATCTTATATTCTTTCATTGATGGGCTTTCCTTCTGGAATACGCATACTTGAAGCGGATATATTCCCATATGAATAAAACGTTGAATGTTCTCCATATCAGTTTTTTGCTCATTCCAACCCCTGAATAGGCTTCTTCCTCTATGGGACCTCCTTTAACCACCAAAATCCCTGACGATCCGATAAAATTTGCGCATTGTATCGTGATTTCAAAAAAATGAAAAAATGGGATCTATTACCGACTATTGCGATTGGGCTTTGCTTTTGGAAACTTTTCAACCAAAGCTGTGATATTCGTCATAATAATTAAAATCGCAAAAATGAAAATTTGGGGATTATTTGCGAGTATTGTGATATCATCGTTGTTTGACCACCTACGTCAACCTATTTTACATCGTTAGAAAGGTGATATGGAGTTAATTTTGATGATTATCTGAATATGAAAAATTTAATGTTCCTACATAAGGTCTTAGTCAAACAAAAACCTATTTACCTGTTTAATGGATTAAAATTCACAAGATCTATAAGAGGCAGAAAAATAATTCCCCTAAAACGCCGAAGTATGGTGTCAGAATGGCAATACTTTATTGGCACCATTCGTCTGTGGAATTCTCTACCAAGTCAATTGCAATGCATCAGCAACGTTCATACATTTAAAATTAAACTTCAAAACTATTTTCGAAACATTGAAACCCGACCAAAATTTTGAAAGTTCATGTTTGAAAATTTCTTATTTAGCAATGATGTAAACTTTATTTTAGACCTATATTACCGATGAAATAATTTTCATTACTATTTTTTAACTAAAATGACGTAAGACTTCTTGGACAATTTCTCCTTGTTTTCAAAACTTTTTGACAATATATCAGAGTTAATATATGTTCAAAACAATGGATATATTAATAATCACGTACACTTGTGGGTGTATCATTTATCAAATAACTCACAACTACAGTGAATGTTATCCCAGCAAAATGTTCGATGCCAAGGATGCTATTGAATCATGGGTGCAAGTGATCTGGCATGTCATCTATTTAGCATTTTCACTCATGAATTTTATATGAGCGTGAGCACCATAAGATGACATTCATTGTCGGATCCTAAGCATGTAATTTTGACCAATGCTTTGACATGTCATTTTCACCAACCCTTTGGCATGACATTTTCATGTCTTGTTTGGAAAATGGAAAATTCTGTATTGAAATATGATTTTCATGACAACCAAACTCTTTATTAATTCAAACTAATTCATGAAATAACTAGAACTAATTTATCAGCATAAGGTTTACACCCAAAATTTCAATTTAATCACCGCCGCTGCACCGCAACATAGTTTACTTCCTCCACTCTCAGCAACTGATTTTGTTTCATCTTACAAAAGCTTTTCTATTATCTTCTCATCACCAGTTAAGATTTCGACATGGACTCCAACATCACTCCTTTAAGAATTTCTAGTTCGTGAACCTACATTTAATTTGTAATTTTATAACAAAAATTTTGGAAATGTACACTCTTTTGTTTTGATGTCGCTACTTGTAGGGATGTACAAATCGACTATACAATCGTATAATGATCTGTACAAATGATTCAAATGCTGATGAAAAGATCGGATCTTTCACGACTTCCTTTGCATGGGTTGAAATGCTAATGAAAAGATCGGATCTTTCACGACTTGCATCGCATAGAACCCCTTCCTTCAAATTTTGCTGGGATGTAATTCAGTGATATCACTTCGGTAAGACCAAAAGAAAGAATATACAATCGGAAAACCTTAGAAATATCTTAGCATTTAATTATGTTGTTTACATGGAATGTTGAGGGCCGTTTCCTTTGTTTCCTACTTCACAAATTTTCCACTCCAATTTTATTGAGTAATTTATGGAAGGAAAATAGAGTTAGTAGAGAATTGATTTATGCAGAGGGAACGTTCCACTAGTATTTTTATAACCTTCACCATATGGAGGGTATAATTAAATTTGTCATTCCGTTTGTAACACATCGAAATATTCGTCGGAGACCCTATAAAGTATATATATTATTGATCAGCATAAAATTCTATGTCGATTTGACCATGTCCGTCTGTCCGTCAGTTCGTCCGTCTGTCTGTCTGTTGAAATCAAGATACAGCTCGCAATTTTAAAGATAGAGAGTCAAAATTTGATACAAAAGTTTTTATTACTTGAAGGATGGTTGGTATTGAAAATGGGATATATCGGTCCACGTTTTGATATAGCCCCCATAGAACGGTACCTCCCGATTTTCGGTATTTTTAAGGTTTTAGCTTCATTATCCTAACAAAATGGCTGAAATTTGGTACGTAGTCTTCTTTAGGGGTATAAAACTTTCCCCCAGAATTTTGTCGGTATCGGTCCACACCTTCATATAGCAATCATAGAACGGTACCTCCCGATTTTCGGTATTTTTAAGGTTTTAGCTTCATTGTCCTACCAAAATGGCAGAAATTTCTTTAGGGGTATAAAACTTCCCCCAGAATTTTGTCGGTATCGGTCCATGGCTTCATATAGCCCCCATAGAACGGTACCTTCCGATTTTCGGTATTTTGAACGTTGTGGCCTCAATATTCCAACGAATGGCTGAAATTTGGTATTTAGATTTCGTTGGGGGTACTCGAACTTTCCCTTTAAATTTGTCGGTATAGGTTCACGCCTTTATATAGCCCCCATGGAAAGGTACCTCCCGATTTTTCGTATTTTGACGGTTGTGTCTTCAATATTCCACCAAAATGGCTGAAATTTGGTATTTAGTCTTCAATGTGATATAAAACTGTTCGCCAGAAATATGTCTGTACAGGTCCACGCTTTCATATTGCCCCATTTCTGACTAAAATTCGTCGGTATAGGTCCACGTTTCGATACAGCCCCCATAGAACGATACCTCCCCATTTTCGTAATACTAAAGATTGCGACGTCAATATCCAACCGAAATGGCTGAAATTCGTTATTTCGTCTTCCTAGTGTTATAAAATATTCCAGAAGAGTATTATCAGTATAGGTCCCCGTCTTCCTATATCCCCATAGAAGCGTACTTCTTTTCGGTATTTTTTAAGTTTTAACCTCTTATATTCTCTTACCGAAATATAGGAAATTTGGTATTAAGTCTTCTTTGAGCCTAAAAACTTTCCGTAAGAAATTTGTCGGTATAGATCGACGTTTTGAAATAGCCCCCCATAGAATGGTGCCTCACATTGTTTTACCGAAATTGCTGAAATTTAGTATTAAGTCTTCTTCATACACGAAAGGAAACAAATTATTCCATGTTACTTCAGTACAACTTATGGTGGAGGGTATAACAAGTTCGGCCCGGCCGAAATTAAGGCCGTTCTTACTTGTCTTCTTTTATATTACGGCTTTGCTTTTGGAAAGTCAACAACCAAAGCTGTGATTTTCGTCATTATAAATAAAATCGCAAAAATGAAAAGTTGGGTTTTATTGGCGATATCTTCGTTGTTTGACCACCTACGACAACCTACTTTACATCCTTAGAAAGGTGATATTTTCTACTTGCATTTAAACTTTTTGGCAAAAACCAACTTATAATACCCTCCCCACATAGTGGTGTAGGGTATAAAAACAAATGTTAGAAAAATAAGAAAGGAAATTTCTAAATTTTTAAACCCTTTATCAGGTGGTAGCGTCATATGGGGATATATCAAAACATGGACTTATATATACAGTTTTTTGTGAATACCTTCAAAAGTATGAGGCTTACTAAAACGTGAACTTATTTAGTCTATTGTCAATGGCTAAAGTTCTACAATAAGTTTGTCCAAAATTTTTTTCACATACTTCAATCCGTTCGGACGCTAGAGTGATTTCCACAGACGAACTGACATATCTATATCGATGTAGAATTTGGACGGTGAGCAAGAATATATATTTGTATATACTCTGGGAGGTCTAAAATGATTATTTCGAAGAATTACAAACGGAATGGTAAGAGAGAATCGTACGGGGTGGGTGGTTTGTGTGTTGCCTGTCTGATGATAGCGTGAGAGTATCTTTCTCGTATCTATCCAATAATCGGTGTCTTCTTGTCTGTAAAGTAGACACTCGAATATCACTATCTTTTCTTTATCTACACATAATTTTCAATAGTCATATTAAAATTATCGCGTGGGAAAAGGGATATGACCAGATTGCTTTGGATATCCTGTAACTAGGTTCAATAAGCCATCTGCGGTGTTTTTTCTCAAGGTAGATTTTACGAAGCTTGTCCATGTCGTCGACTTTATCAGACAGGCAATACATAAATCAATCACCCCGTCCGATTCTCTTTTATTTTCATATCTTATATCCACTATATAAGGAGGGTATTTGTAACTCTTCGAAGTAATCATTTTAGAACGCACAAATTGAAGTCCGTCCGTCCGCCAGTGGAAATCACTCTAGCGTCCGAACAGATTGAAGTATGTGGAGAAAAATTTTGTTCAAACGTATTGTAGAACTTTGTCCATTAAAAATATATAGGTCCACGTTTTAGTACGCCCTCCTACACAGTGTTGCCGCTCCCATACAAAAGTGGACAAAAATAAAAGGAGTTGATTTATGTTGATGAATTTTTGCACAAGTTGTTATGATGGCATATGAATAACAAATTTCAACTTTGGTCCATATCGGTTCCGATTTAGATATAGCCCTAATATATATCTTTCCCCAATTTTTGATCAAATATCCTTCAAATTTAATATGTGATAGTTTCTTAGGCCACTGATTAGGTGTATTGATTTTCACAAAAATCGGTTCAGATGTGGATATAGCCCCTATTTATATACGTATTTCACCGATATAGGTATAAATCATGCATTTTATGTCCGATCTCTTTCATGTATTGATATAGCCCCATTTAACGGTATCTCCCGATTTTCGGTATTTTGAGGATTTTAGCTAACATTTTTAAATGATCTAGCTGTAATTTGACATTTGAGGTTCGAAGTGGTCACATAAGTTCTCCAGTTCAATATTCAATATAGATCCAATTCTTTGTTATTACCCTGTATAACGGATTCCCCTCTATTTACGGTATTTTCAGGATGTTAGGTAAATTGTTTACCGAACTATCTGTAATCTGACATTTGAGATTTCCAGTGGTCAAAAACATCTCCACCATAAATTATCAACGTAGGTCCATGTTTTGGTATAGTCCCCATATAAAGGTATCTTCCGCTTTTCGATATTTTGATGATTTAAGCTACAAGTTTTAGCTGAACTAGCTGTAATTTGACATTTGAGGTTCCCAGCGGTATCGAAACTTATCCATTAAAGGATTTTCAACATAGGTCGACAGGAGTTATACCAACTTCCATATAACGCTACCACTCGGTTTTTGGAGATTTTAGCTACATTTGTTGACATTCGAAACTCTCTGCCGTCACGAAATTTCTCCACCAAAAATTGTCGACATAGGTCCATGTTTTGCTATAGCCCCCGTATGACGGTACCTCTCGATTTTATGTATTTTGAGGAGTTTAGCTACATTTGTTGATCGAACTAGCTGTAATTTAAAGTTCCCAGCAATCACGATACTTATTTATTAAAGATGTTTTTAAAGCTTACGCACGAAAAACATTATGTTGCTGTAAACAGGACCACAGGTAGTATTTTCGGTAAAAATTTTAAAAGATCGTCGGACAGCAATTAGCTGCTTTTAAATAAACATTTTGAACTTTGGTCAGTGAGGTATCTGAAGATGCTTTCTAATATAGCCATTCTTAGATATTGATGTCCGTTTCTCAGAAATATTACAATGTGAAGAGTTTCAGCTAAATCGGATACCCAATTCATATGTTTTAGTGCTCATCAAACATTTCAGTTGATGCCGGCAGGATTATTTAAATTTAGCGCTTTTGAGACATTATCTTCGAAAAAAATTTTAACCTCGTGAAAAGGGCCGGAAGCACAACCTGCTGCAAAAATATGCATGCCGATCCGACAAGATTCCTACACTATACTTGCGCCAAAAATGTTGAAAAATTTTGTGGGAGGTACTCAAATGTTTCCACCAAATCTATGTCTTGGGAAATATTACGACGTGCAAAACTTGGACCCATTCGCTTACTACCTTGGACCAAATTTGAGCTCTTCTGGATGAGGTAGCTGAAGGAGTGGACCGATATGACCTGTCTACGAACTTGATCTCTGTCTGGACAAAAAATTATGAGAACCTGATATGGACCAAATAGGTTGTTACGTTCAAGACTTATCGTGCATTCCAACCCACAGGACAGACAAGCGTACAAGGCTAAATAGGATCAAAATTGACTGAAACAGATTTCATCCAAAGATACACGGGTCTTAAATCATTATTTCGATAAGGCACATCACAGTCTACCCAAGTTAGGTACACATTTAAATTTGCATTTATCAAATCGTTGACATTTGAGGTTCCCAGGTTCCCACCAAAAAATTCAAATATATAGGTCCACACTTTGATATAGGACCATATAAAGGTGCCGTTCGATTGAAGACATTTTTGATACATTTTACATAGATGGTCTAATTTATGCATTTGGGATATCCGTGGCAATCAAATATTTCCACCTAAAATTGTAGACAGGAAAGAAAACTAATTATCCCATTTAAATTTAGAATATTTTAAGGTGGAATTAACGATTTTTTATACCCTCAACCATACTACGGAGGGTATAATTAAATTTGTCATTCCGTTTGTAACACATCGAAATATTCATCGGAGAACCTATAAAGTACATATATTCATTATCAGGGTAAAATTCTAAGCCGATATGACCATGTCCGTCTGTCTGCTGAAATCAAGATACAGCTCGCAATTTTTAAGATAGAGCTTTGTGATTTGGTATAGAAGTTTCTATTACTCCTAGGATGTTTGGTATTGCAAATGTACTATATCGGTCCATGTTTTGATATAGCCCCCATAGAACGGTACCTCCCGATTTCCGGTATTTTGAAGGTTGTGGCCTCAATATTCTCCCGGAATTTCTGAAATTTGGTACTTAGTCTTCGTTGGTGGTATAAAACTTTCCCCCAGAATTTTGTATGTATAGGTCCACGCCTTCATATAGCCCCCATAGAGCAGTACCTCCGAATTTTCGGTATTTTGAAGGTTTTAGCTTCATTATCTCACCGAAATGGCTGAAATTTGACACTTATTCTTCGTTGGTAGTATAAAACTTTCACCCAGAATTTTGTCTGTATAGGTCCACGTCTTCATATAGCCCCTATAGAACAGTACCTCCCGATTTTCTGTATTTTGGAGGTTGTGGCCTCAATATTTCACCGAAATGGCTGAAATTTGGTATTTAGTCTTTATTTGGGGTATAAAACATTCTCCCATAAATATGTCTGTATAGGTTCACGTCTTCATATAGCCCCCATAGAACGGTTCCTCCCGATTTTCGGTATTTTACATGTTGTGGCCCTAATATCCCTCAGAAATGGCTGACATTTGGTACTTAGTCTTCATTATAGTATAACACTTCCTCTCATAAATTTGTCTATATAGGTCCACGCCCTCATATAGCCCCCATAGAACGGTACCTCCTGACATTCGGTACATTGAAGTTGTTAGCTTCCTTATTTCACCGAAATGGCTGAAATTTGGTACTTAGTCTGGGGTTATAACATTTTCCCCAGAATTTTGTCTATATATGTAGGTCCACGCCCTCATATAGCCCCTATGAACGGTACCTCCCGATTTCTGGTATAATGAAGGTTGTGGTCTCAATATTCCACCGAAGTGGCTGTAATTTGGTATTTAGTCGTCACTTCTCCCACAAATTTGTCTGTATATGTTTACATCTTCATATAGCCCCCACAGAACTGTACCTCACGATTTTAAATTTGAAATTTGGTACTTGGTCTTCGTTGCGGGCATACAACTTTCCCGCAGACTTTTGTCTGTATAGGTTCACGCCTTCAGATAGCCTCCATAGAACGGTTCTTGCCTATTTTCGGTACTTTGAAAGTTAGACCCATTGTTTTAGTCTTCTTCATAAACGAAAGGAAACTAATTGTTCCATTTACTTCAATGCAACTCGTGGTGGAGGGTATAACAAGTGCGGTCAGGCCGAACTTAATGACTTTTCACTTGTTATTTGTTAATTAAGCATTTTGGTTTGGTCAAAATTTCGTTAAAACCCAGTTTAAGTTAATCACATATTACACACAGATGTGATTAATTATTGATATTTTCAAATTGCCCACATAATCAAAATGTTTGAGTCACGCAAAACTTAGGTTTTCGCACATAAAATTATTATTAATATTTCAAAATATTCAGTAATTAAATTATTTATTCAAGATTTTATATATTTCATTTAATTTTATGGGAATATTTCAGTTCCAGTTAAGGTTAAATATAAACTATATAATAAAATTCAAAATAAGTTATAAACATTATGTTTAGTGGCGCTTAAGTAATTCTTGTGTGTTCAGAAGATGAAAAAAAAACTACTTGGCGACACAATAATATCTGGGTTGATAAACTGGTACTGATACAGATAAAGCACCCACTATTAAGATTTTAACTGATAAAAATGGTTTGGGATTTCTAATATTAAATTAAGATTTGAATTTTACATTAGTTGTCATAAAAATTGATATTTACGACTTTATTTAAATTCTGAAGATCATTTCTTTTACGATTATGGTTGTGAAAAAAACTTAATTAGTTTTATTTCTTTTTATGTGAGTGGCACTGTTGCCATGCCTATCTATACAAGGACATCAGTTTCATTTGTTTGTTTTTATTTGAAACCAGTACTTGGAAGCGAAAACAAATTTGAAAACTATTTGTTTCAAATGAAACGAAAACAAGTAAAAAAGTATTAGTCAGCTTGACGACGATACAGTCGAATACTCAATTCGTAAATAATCGTGCACATCAGTCATTTTAGTTGGTGCCCCCAGGTTTTTAGGTCTAATGGAGCATTATATCAGGATATCAGTGTACCATAGTGAAAAAGGCCGCGGCAAAAAATCAAGACGATCCGAGACATATCCTTA
The DNA here is from genome assembly GCF_047663935.1 of Musca autumnalis. NCBI lineage: Eukaryota > Metazoa > Arthropoda > Insecta > Diptera > Muscidae > Musca > Musca autumnalis. Next base: position 189,742,860 of record NW_027411644.1, read on the forward strand.
AAGTGCACTTGTTGGAAAAATTTTGAAGGTTTGTGTGGGAGGTATCCTAAGGAATGGACTGAACCAGATCTATGTTGGAGTTAAATATCTCCACAAACTAATTTTCGAACAAATCGGTTGATCACTTCGATAGTTATATTACATGGAAAGATACTTCATAAATACATATAGATAACATATATTGAATCTAAATTTTTATCAGTCGGTCACGGTGGCTAGAAAATAAAAACCGCGGCAAACAATCAAAACGATCCGAGACATATCCTTAAAGTGCACTTGTTGGAAAAATTTTGAAGGTTTGTGTGGGAGGTATCCTAAGGAATGGACTGAACCAGATCTATGTTGGAGTTAAATACCACAACAAACTAATTTTCGAACAAATCGGTTGATCACTTCGATAGTTATATTACATGGAAAGATGCTTTATAAATACATCTAGATAACATATATTGAATCAAAATTTTTATCAGTCGGTCACGGTGGCTAGAAAATAATCTAATCAACATTATGTGGTCCAAGTTTACGGGTGGTTCACATATGGGAAATGTTTCCAGTTTGTTCATATTCAATTTCCAAAAAATGTAAATTATTCTTTTCTCGCTACATCAACGGCCGATTTTAAGAAACAATTATTATTAAAACTCATTACATTGCGCTAAAAATTTGACCAAGAAATAAAGAGGTTCTGATGCACCAATTCGGCTTTGTTAGAGTCCATAGAGCATTAAAATACCTATGGTTTCTCCAGATCATTTCGTAACGTGATTTAGAGTTGTGCCAAGTGAACTATATTGAACGACCTAGTTCACTATCTAGTTCAACGGACACCTGTCCTTTGTATGAAGAAACTGCGGGTACGTAATATTACACGTTAGTTTGTGTGATGTTTCGAAGTGTAAAGTTTATTTTGACGCTAACTGTATATCTCGCACTTTCATCAATCAATGTGGAAATACGTAAGGTTTTGATTCACTTAGCTAACAATGTGATGGTTGTATCTTTCAAAGGTCAGAACACGTTTGTCTTTTGTGTGTAGAGGCGCAGGTTGACAAACCTACTTCCAACCGTGTATGTATGTTCGGTGGTGAATGAAACAACTCGACGACGCATAGTCGAAGTACATTTCAGTAATCGTACGATTTTCGTATTTTTGCATTGAAAAGTTTGTGGTTTTGTTTTGAAAACGAAACGATTCAGAGAAACTGCAAAGTTTCTGACTTTGTGTGATTGGTACGGGAATCGTTTTGTTTGTTTGCGTTCATTGATCAAAATATTTAATTCTTGATAACGGTATTTTGCCCATGTCCAGTTGATGTCAACTTATTTTACTAAATTTTTATATTTATAGCCTACCCATCAAATCTCCATCGAAAACTTTTAGTATTATCAAAAAATAAATAGAAAGAGTTTTTTGTGATTGTCGCTTTAGATTTCGGGGGGGGGGGGAAATATTTCTCATATTTAAATGGCTTTGTCCACTGTGCGGCGCACTGTGTTGCCGCTTCCATACAAAAGTTGACAAAAATAGGAGGCGCTGACCTAGGTTGATGCATTTTTGCACAAGTTCTTATGAGGACACAGGAATGAAAAATATCAACTTTGGTCCATATCGGTTTAGAGTTAGATATAGCCCCCATATACGTATATCTTTTTTCCGATTTTGTTACAACTCGTTCAATTTTGATCGAATAACCTTCAAATTTAATAAGTGTTATTTTATTTGGCCCCTGAATAGCTACACCGATTTTCACAAAAATTGGTATAGGTTGGGATATACTCGGTCAATTTTTGTCGAATAGCCTTCAAATTTTATATGTAATATTTTCTGAGGCCCCTGAGTAGTTTCACCGAATTTTGAAAAAGTCTGTTATGATTTGGTTATAGCTCCCATACATCTTACCCCGATTTTGCTATAAATCGCTCAATTTTTGATGAATAGCCTTAAATTTTAACATGGGATGTTTCCTCAGGCTCCTATTCAGTTTTACCGATTTTGAAAAAAATCGGTTTAGATTTGGGTATAGCTCTCAGCTGTATTCGATGCACTAAACTCACAATGTGTGTGAAATATTGATTAAATTAGGAAAATGTGACGTAAATATTCGTAATTCAGTGACATCGGGCGAAATTATATATGGAAACTATATTCCATCCTATACCGATATTGACCAAAGTTGATATTTTTATTCCTGTGTCCACATAAGTATTTGTGCAAAAATTCATCGACATACGATAATGTTGAAGAAGGGCCTTAAGAAAAATTCCATGTTAAATTTGAAGGCTATTAGATGAAAATTGAACGAGTTGTAGCAAAATCTGAACCAATATATATATCAGAAGGTTGCAGTGATGGGCAGAATGATTTACCACACATTTCGCTTCGGAAGAGATGTCCAATTAACGGAAATCAAGAGCCAATGTGGCAACAGGTGGCAATCAAAAGATATAACAATTGTTCCCCAAACATCCCAGATTATTGAAATATACTCTACGAAATATTGAGAATTTATATTTTTATCAAATTTAAATTTTTAATTCATGATTACGGTACTTTGCCATGTCCAGTTAACGTCAACTTATTGTACAAAAATTTTTTAAATCTTTTAATATTATCAATAACATTTTCAGTTATAATTATTTTAGTGGTCGTCTAATTTTGATGTGATTAGAGCTAAAAATTACCTGGGAAATATTTTTCATATTTAAAGAGCTATTACTTCGTTATGGCTGCACATATCCACAAAATTCTTTAAGATTCGTCGTATCTGATGTGTTTACTGTTAGAAAGAAACATAAACATATATAAAAGTGATCATCATATTTTTTGTCCACTGTGGCAACAATGTGCGGCGTGTCTTACACAGTAAAACAATTATGAATTTTTTATTAATTCCGTTCATATTTTTTGTGCACAATTTAACGTACATCTTTTAAAATGAATGGACAAATTGTTGTAAAATTTTTCAAAAGTATGAATGATTTACTAAAATACAAAAATAAATTTTCTAGTTTCCCCTACTATCCCCATTATTAGCTCTCTGGCTTTTTTGACACTCTCTCTCTCTCTCGAGAATTTTTTTGTGCTTTGCCTATAAAGATGTGTGATTCTATTGTTTTTGTCTTTCCTTCCCTCCATCGTAACTGCTCGCACATTAATTCTGTATCAATAAACACAACAACGTTTTACGCTAAACAACCACCACTACCACACTAATAAACCAAACACGTATAGATATCGTTTGTTGTCGGAAAACAATCACTATATCAATCACATATAGTTCGCATATAACATTTTTTAATTTCTTTAAAATAAATGCTAGTGTTGATCGACTCATTACGTATGTACATATGGTTTACCTTGTTCTGCTTTCCAAGATAGATAAATCGATAGGAAAAGTCATTACAAGAAACGTTTAAAGACCAACAAGTAAGAACGGCCGGGCCAAACATTTTATACCCTCTACCACGAAATATTGAAGTGAATAGGAACAATTAGTTCAATTTCGTTTATAAAAATACTAAAATTTTCCTTTTATTGCAGGAGCAGTACATATGTATATACCAACTGATGATACTTCCTTCAAAACAACTCATATGGTGCGACATCGTTGTTCTTTCCAAAACATGGACTAATATTTACAATTTTCCGTATTGAGCGAAATACATAAAATTGGAAATTGGAAATCGGGAGCACCGTTCTATGGAGACTGTATAAAAAGTTGACCTATACCGATAAATTTCTGGTGGAAAATTTCGTATCTCCATCGAAGACTAAATACCAAATGTCAGTTATTCCCGTCGAATAACGTGGCTAAAACTTTCAAAATACCGAAAATTGGAAAGAACCTTTCTATGGGGGCTATATAAAAATATGGAACAATATCGGAAAATTTCAGGTGGAAAGCTTTATACCACAAACGGAGAATAAATATTAAATTTCATCCATTTCGATGGGATATTGATGGCACAACCTTCAAAATACCGAAAATCGGGAAGTACGCTTCTATGGCGGCTACTTGAAGACATGGACTTATACTGATAATTCTCTTCTGCAATATTTTATGCACACATGGCAGTTTAAATATTAACTTTCAGTTAAATCGGTGTTATATTGATGTCACAACTTTCAATATCAACAAATTTCAGGTGGAAAGTTTTATAACGTCAACGAAGACTAAGTACCAACTTTCAGCCATTTCGGTGTTATAATGAAGCATAAAGCTTCAATATACGGAAAATTCGGATATACCGTTCTATGGGGGTACCTCAAAACGTGGACGTATACCGACAAATTTATGAGGGAAATTTTTGTAGCCCAGAAAAAGACTAAATACCAAATACTTCGGTGGAATAATGAGGCTAAAACCTTCACAATACCCAAAATCAGGCGGTAGCGTTCTATAGGAGCTATATAATGACGTTGACCTATACCGACCAATTTCGGGGTACGAAAAAACGTATGTTGCCTTCGACTGCGCTTTATGTAAGTGTGGAAGAAACAATATAGTGGGCAAATTATACTCGCTTTTAGTGTTATCGTGTCCACCATCCAGCCGGATATGGCTAAATCTTTATAAACAAAAATCAAATCTCGCTCGTTGGTAATTGCATCATGTGACTTTGTCAACATAAAAATATATAAAAGGAAAATTTTCATTTTTGAATATTACCTGAGAAGATAGCAAACCGAATAGAACGAAAAAAATTTAAAACAAAACGTCATATTTTTATAAAAAGTCTTAAAAAATATCCTAAATATATGGAAATTTAAGATTGTTAGTCCTTTAAGACGTTATTAATCCTACATTTTACCTTTGAAAAACAAATTCTGAAAATTTAAAGAGGATAGAAGCCTTGGAAGATTTTAAGATATCCCGGAATCAAATTGCTTCATTATCTGACGTCTTCATATGAATTTTGCAATGTTTGAACATTTCAAATAAGATTCAAGGTCATCATGAAATTATAGTTGAATATTTGAAAAAGCATCAAATTTCTCTAGATTTTTTACATAACGTTGCTGTTGCAGTATATTCAAGAAAGACCATTTCATCGTTCTCTATTTATACCCTATCCCACAATGTGGAAAAGGGTATTATAAGTTTGTTTTGGTAAAAATTCATGTAACACCGCGAAATATTCGTCGGAGACCCCCAATGTGGTATACCAATCTTCATATCTCGACGGAATAAAGCGATTTTGAGATGTGTGTCCGTCCGTCCCTCCGTCCGTCCGTCCGTCTGTCCATTATAAATTGTAAACACGCTCCAGCCCGCAATTATGGACCGATCGTCACGAAATTTTGTATGGAGGTCGGGTTCAGATCAGAATAGATCCCTATTCTTATTGGTGATGATCGTGAAATATTTAGCTGGTGAAATGGACCAAAAACATAATATTTATCCAATTTTCTAGCGGCTCTGTAGGTCTCAATAATAGTCCGATCAACGCCTAATTTTAAATAAGGTAAGATTATATCACAAAAGAGAAGCTTGCAATTTGAGATGGCGATCGGATAATATTTAGAGGGTTAAATGGACCAAAACTTTTGTGTGAAAATTGTGAAAATTTTTAATATACAGCTTATATCTTAATTCCTGGAAGTGACATTCCGGACAAGTGAGATATACTTGAAAGTGCAACGCTTGACCTTTCAATTGATGCCAATTTAGTTGGTGTGCATGATCAGACAACAGAGTTACAGCCTAATATATTCCGTTATTTGTTTGTAGTGTAATAATAAACTCGCCAGAAGTCGCAATTATACATCAATAGTCACGAAATTTTGCACCGGGTAAGAGTATAGGTCGAAAAAGATGCCTACAATTTTGAATGATGATCTGATAATCTTTAGCTGGTCAAATGGACCATTACTTTTGTATGAGAAATATAAAAATTTTATTTTTGGTCGATATTTTAATTCCTTGAGGACATATATATTTCGCAAAGTAGCCTAAATATGGGAAAAAGCTATTGACCTTTCCTCTGATGTAAATTGCAATAAAGTGTTTGCTAGACAACGTGCCTACTGCTTAATATATAATGGGTTCTGTGTAGAGAACCACATTTTTATTCCATGCTACATATTGTCTCTCCAAAAGTTTATGTAATACCACGAAATATTCGTTCTAGACCCCTTATTTGGTATGCCAAAATTCATATCTCGACGAGATAAAGCGATTTAGCGATGTGTGTCCGTCCATTAAAAATTGTAAACAAGCTTAAGACCGCAATTATGGACCGATTGTAACGAATTTTTTAGAAGGTTGGGTTCGGGCCAGAATGGATATGATTAGTTTTTGGTGATGATCGTGAAATGTTCAGGGGATGAAATGGGCCAAAAACAAAATTTTAACCAATTTTGTAGCGGCTCTGTAGGTCAAAATAATAACCGAAAATTTTTAAACAAAGTTTGAGTTTATGATAAAGAAGAAGCGCACAAACCAACGTGAAGGTCAGATAATACTTAGCGGGTTAATTGGACTGGAACTTTTGTGTGAAATTGGTAAAAATTTCAATAACGTAGCGGTTAAACAACGGAAGTAGTAGCACTACATAAGTGGGTTCCATTACATTTTAGTTTGTGTGAACTAAATTTTCCTTTCCTGCTACTGCTTTGTCATGCTAGATAACTTTTTGGTTTTGGTCATAAGTATTATACATTACATCTATGATATTTGATAATTAAATTTTCACAATCATTGAAAAGAAGTTCCGTGGAGAGCGATTGTCGAGGGATAGTGGTATAGGGTATCCCATGGTCGGCTTCGTCCGACTATAGACTTTTCTTACTTGTTTTTAATTAAAATTACAGATAATACTAACACATATGAAATGAATTTAAACTTTTATTAGAAGTGGCATCATATTCAACCATCATCAGTCCTTAAGATTGGGTAAGTCCAAAACATTTTATCATTCATTTAATAAACGTTAGCGGTTATATATCACACCCCCTTGGACCATATGGTAACCCTCTTAGTAGGGTTAGTTAGTAGTTATTCCTTATTAAGAAAAAAAGTCATAAAATGTCATGATTTTTAAGTATTTACCAAATAAATGGGGTATTTTGAAACCTTCATTTGTTTGTCACCTTGTATTACATGTCAGTTATTAGTTTTGGTTATCATTGTTGAAGTATATGAATTAATTTTTTATTTATGTATTCAATCTGGTCTTAAACAAGTCGATCAACTGATTTTTGTAATTTTTCACTAATTAATGCATGAAAAGTGTTCGTTTTCTTAGGCCGCCATCAGACCATCTGCTTTTTCACATGTATGTATGTTGTTACTTTGGGTATACTAATATACAGAACCCATATTTCCTTTTCGAAATATACAGAATCAAACAAATGTATGTTTGCAACATTTTGTAACATATCTCAATTTTATTTGTTTGGGTACCAACACATTTTTTACTTTAGAACATATTTTTTATTGGTGGAAAGAGGATTGTTTTTAAAAGAGCGTAACAACTGGTGTTGCCAGTATTTTTCTGTGTCTTTTCCCCAAATTCAGAGTCGTTCATCCGCAAAAATCCGCAAATATATTCCTTTTTCCCAGAAAAATTCCCTAAGCAATATTTGGACGAAATTTAGTGAAAATTCTTAATAATTGTATTCAGATTTCCCTTCATTGCCGGGTTATCCAGGAAAACGATAATTTTTCCATCTCCTTATTGGTGCTACAGGTAGATCTGTCCACTACCCTTCGTCATTGTTGTTACTACTATCAGAAATGTTGTTGATTTATTTCTTTTGACTCAATGTTAAATGCAAATGTCCTTGCTCTATCGAATTTAAAATTGTAAGAAGTGTTAGGAATGTGAACATTCCAAAGGAACTTTAATTTTTATGTATACTTACTTACTTGCTTAGTTGGCCCATTACAGAACATTTGTTCCATAGACCGAACTAAGAAAAGATCTCCATTCCTCTCTGTTTTTCGCTTGACTTTTTGGAATACCGCGCCTTTCCATTTCTTCATCCACTTGTTTGCTCCATCGAAGCTTAGGCCTGCCGATTCTGCGTGCACCGCCATGTGGCATGTATTCATACGCCTTTTTAGCGGGTTCATCATCGCTCATTCTCATGATATGGCCTAGCCAACGCAATCGTTGCATCTCGATACGTTTAACCATATCCATGTCTTTGTATAGCTTATATAGCTCGTGGTTCATACGACGTCGATATTCACCGTCAACGCAAATCGGCCCGTAGATCTTTCGAAGAATTTTCCTCTCAAACACACCAAGCACTGCCTTATCTGCTTGCGCAAGTACCCATGCTTCGGAGCCATACATTAGCACGGGTAGTATCAGCGTTTTGTATAGTGTTATTTTTGTTTGACGAGATGTGGCTTTGTTTTTAAATTGCTTACTTAGACCATAGTAGCATCTGTTGGCCAATACAATTCTTCTTCTTATTTCACAACTGATGTTGTTTGTTGTGTTTATGGCAGTGCCGAGGTAGACGAAGTCTTTAACTACCTCAAAATTGTAGGTTCCAACTTCCACAGTTGGTCCCAGCTCTATGGACGCTTTGCGCCTCGACATCATCAATTTGGTCTTTTCGCCGTTTACCGCCAGACCCACTTTCGCAGATTCTGCTTCGACCTTCCTAAAGGTATCAGTTACTTCCTTTACTGATCGTCCCATGATGTCTATGTCATCAGCATAGGCAAGTAACATGTGGCTATTGGTGTAAATTGTGCCATTTCTTTTGACATTTGCATCTCGTATTGCCTTTTCCAGCAAAATGTTGAATAGGTCACACGAAAGGCAGTCTCCTTGTCTGAAACCTCTTTTGGTACACAATTCTTCGGAGAGGTTCTTTCCAATTTTAACTGAGGACCTAGTATCAGTTAAAGTCATCTTACAAAGCCGGATGAGCTTTGCGGGGATACCAAATTCAGACATTGCGTGGAATACCTTTGATCGGAGGGGACTGTCGAATGCTGCTTTATAATCGACAAAAAGGTGATATGTGTCGATCTGCATCTCTTGGGTCTTCTCTAGGATTTGCCGCAGGGTAATGGTGGACTTGCCAGGTCTAAAGCCACATTGGTATGGTCCAATTATTTCGTTGACCTTTGGCTTTAGTCGTTCGCACAATATCCCTGACACTATCTTATAGGCAATAGGGAGAAGACTTATGCCCCTATAGTTTGAGCATACAGTCTTATCTCCTTTCCTGTTTGTCGGGACATAGGATGCTCAGGTTCCAATCGTCGGGTAACTAGCTGATGCATACACCTTATCAGCGCGTCGCCTCCGGTTTTAAACAGCTCGGCTGGTAAGCCATCGGCTCCTGCTGCTTTATTATTCTTCAGCCGGTTGATTGCTGTTTTTACCTCATACCATCTTCTGGGATTGGATCTGTGGTATCATCGTCTTCGCTACTATTGGATACCAGCAGATTGGAGAAATGTTCCTTCCATATCCTGGCCACGCTATCTGTATCTGTTACCAGATTACCTTGCTGGTCTCTACAGGAGGATGTGCCTGTACCAAAGCCATCTGTTTGATTTTTCACTCTTTGGTAGAATTTTCGGACTTCATTCTGTACAGGAGTACATCTCGAATTTTTCACACTCCCGCTTTTCCATTTCTCTCTTTTTCTTGCGGAAAAGACGTTTCTCTTCTCTCCTTTTCTCCCGATATCTCTCTCGCGCGCTACGCGTTGCTACTGATTGTAAAGTAGCTCTATATGCCGCATTTTTCTCTTCGGTAGCAGCACGATACTCCTGGTCATACCATGAATTCCTTTGTGGAGGTCTCTGGATCCAAGTATGGATTTTGCGGCTGTTTGCATGGAGTGGGCAATATGTTGCCATTGTGTTGTTATGTTATCGGGACAAGGGGTGCTCGCGTTAAGCAATTGGTCTAGTTGAGTGGAATATGCTGTGGCTATCTGTTGTGTTTGCAGCCTATCGATGTCCAACTTCCGCGTTGAGTCTGTTCGTGCTTTATTTGCAACGTTTAGACGGATACGTACCTTTGCTGCAACAAGGTAGTGGTCCGAATCAATGTTTGCGCCTCGGAACGATCGTACATCCAACACGCTGGATGAATGTCTTCCATCTATTACAACATGATCAATTTGATTACTTGTTCTTTGATCTGGAGACAGCCAGGTGCCCTTATGAATATCGAGATGATTAAATCTGGTACTGCTAACTACCATGTTTTTTGCAGCTGCAAAGTCTATCAGCCTCATACCATTGTCAGATGTTTCACTGTGGAGACTGAATTTCACGACTGTTGGGCCAAAGATATTCTCCTTTCCAATTTTGGCATTAAAATCTCCTAGAATGATTTTAATGTCATGGGCAGGGCAACGGTCATATGTTTCTTCTAAGCGCTCGTAAAATATATCTTTGGTCTGTTCGTCCTTTTCTTCAGTGGTAGCATGAGCTGATGTTGAAGAATTTAGCTTTTATTCGAATTGCGGCAAGTCTTTCATTCACTGGGGTGAAGCTGAACCAGATGTTTTAGTCTCCGACTAACTACGAATCCGCAACCAAACTCATGCTTTACGTCATGGCAGCTAGGTGTTGTTGTGACGCCTTTCCCAATCCATCGTATTTCCTGTATGGCAGTAATATCGGCCTTGTACTTTTCAAGTACGTCTGCCAATGCGAAGACTGCACCTTCTCTATAAAGAGTGCGGACATTCCAGGTGCAGATTCGCAGATCATGGTCCTTAAAACGTTTGCGGGGTTCGTCAACTTTAGAGGGGTTTGTTTTTCTTTTCTTTCGTTTTTTCATAGTAGGATGCTTTTCTAGGGGAGGGTTACTAACCCGACGCCCAAACCCAAGTTTTTAACGTTCTTATGGGTGAACGCGCGGCACATGTTAGCTCACTACCTTTAACGGGTGTTAAAGGCAGTTCCCCAGGTGACACCACGGGGAGGTCAGTGTCCACTTGAGATGAAAGAGGGATCAAGATAAATCCTGGGCTTTGCCACGTTAAAGCCGGTCAAGACCGTTGCTTGGTATCATTCATCCCCAACGTCACCCACGTCTTGTGGAAGGCAATGTATTTTATTAATTTCAGCATGTTTCAACAAAATGCAAATATTTAAATTACGTTATTCTCGATGAGAACTACATGATTTGAAAAAACAAGAGGATTTTATTGACGATTGTGTTTCTTTAACATAATTTATTTGTTCACAAAATTTCCCCATAAAATCCCCAGATTTGTAAGGGATAAGGGATATTTTTTTCGAAAATGGGGAACAAATTTTCGAAAAAATATCCAATTTGGGGAAAAATCCCCAATACTGGCAACACTGGTACAACAGGGCTCTCGCTTGTATTATAATAAAGAGCTGTTTGTATTATGCAATAGAAGACGCAGAAGCGACGACGAGATGGTGAAAAACCTGTTTTTTGCTTTGTATGCGGCCAAACGCTAGTGTTTCGTTCTGCGTTGTTGTTGCGATTTATTCTTCAGCAGACATTTTTTTCTGTAAAGCATAGCACACACTGACCAACAAAACTGACAGTCATCGAGTCCTATTTCGTTAATATGAAAGCGTAGCTGAACAATTACTTTCCTAATCTGTAAATAATACCTTACATAATGTATTTCAAACATTTTCAGCTAAACAAAAGTTTTTATTTGCCAGAAAATTGTCGTAAAAGTACGTTGTCTGTCAGTTTTGAGTGATGGTGTGTACTCCCCTTAACTCATAGCCAAAGCGAATAGCTGGTTTACATTACGAAATCGAGTCGATTTCAAACTGTCAATTCCTTTGCGTATACGTCAAATGAAATCGAATTGATTTCATTTGAGTTTTCATTTGACGTATACGCAAAGGAATTGACAGTTTGAAATCGACTCGATTTCGTAATGTAAACCAGCTTGAAGGGAAAAAGAAAATATGTAATGGGTTATTATTTGTTGTTCTGTTTGGTCGTTACTGCGAGAAAGGCAGTTTGATTTATTTCGGTAATTTTTTCTGGACTATCGTTCAGTGTGGGCCGAGCTAGTCGGTAAAGTGAATAAATAAATCAGAGTTTCGTGTAGTGATTTTTAGTAAATTAAAACCAATTTATTTTATAATTGGAAATTTTATAGTTAAATCATTTGATTCCATATACCGATTTTCCGCTGATGATTTTAACTGTGTTTTATTTCACAACTAACGAGTTTTTTTCTTTTTAAAAGTGTGACACTACATTATTTTCTACTTTTTTATAAATTATTCTATTTCGTTTTTTCTTCATTTAAGTCTGTTATGTATTCCTTGTGCGATGTGGAATTTTGTGTATGTACCTACGCGTCTGTTGTTGCTTTTGCATTTGGTATTTCTATGCATTTGAATAACAAAAAACACAATCATTAATAAATGTGTATGTATCTGTCTGTTTTTTATTTTGGTTTTTGGGTTTATATTTATATTACATACACTATCGATAATATCGATTATTTTTTAAAAGTTCAATATCGATAGATAGTTTTTTCCATCGATATTATCGGATCAAAAATTGCTAACCTAAAATATATTGAAATAAATAGAAATTACTCGTTTTTTCGGTTTTGTAGATGTTAGAAAGTAAGTTCTACTTTGTGGGTACCCCTTGTTGCAAACCAGAAGGTACCGAATACTAGGTAGATATTTAACATATGTAGATCCCAATCAAGGCTTGGCAAAGGTGCATAAGTAAAAAATGTCCTTTAATCTATTTTCAGCAAAACAATCGATCAAAAACACCGCAATATTCTGAAAATTCCTTATACTTCAACATTGACGCAAAGAACAATATGTTCAAACTCATCATCGCTGCCACATCGTCTACTTCATCTCCAAATCATCAAGCAACACGTCTGAAAAATCTATCTACCCTATCATCATCCCAGGAAAAAGACACAGTGGAGCAGCGGTCTCCGAGCGAAGCAGTCACCTATACTATTAGATGGATTCACAGGTTTAATAACCTAACATAAACTAACTCTTTTCAGAATCTTATAAAACTCTTGTTAGGTCTTGATTCTACAGCCTTTTTATCAATTAAACTATTTCGAACGTAAAAAGTACTGTTATATCTACAAAATTAACTTATTAATATAATATTATTTAGGAAGACAAACACAATTTTATTCGCAATATTTTCCGGTAACGGTGATTTTGAATTTCTATTCAAAAATAAAATCGTGCATAAAAAATTGCTTCCTTCTTGTTCTAACTTTTATTTCCTAATAGCTTTTGTGACTCATGCTTTCGATTTGGCAGATCGAATTCTATTCGGCTATTAAATGTCTCATTAATATTTGTCGCTTAACTACCGGAAGTGAAGAAATCATTTCATATGGAGAATCTACACACACACCACCCATCTTCGAAGACAATAGCAAAGATTGGTGAAGACGAAAAAGAACATAAACATACACATATTAACATTAGGTGTTTCTTTTTTATAAATACCGCATTGAATAAAATGAACATTTAACATTTTATTATTAAATAAAATTTATTAAAATATTCATTGATTCATGCAAATAAAACAGTTTTTAAAATTTGTTGAAGGTAAATTTACAACAACAAGTAAAACAAATATTGAAAGCAAACTAAAGAAATTGCAAAAATTATGTTAGGTCAGCACAAGAAGAATTTTGTGTCATCTAAGCGCTAGCAGTGGCGGTGTGGATCAAAAAGGAACTGAACCGTTCTAAGTTATGACTTTGGTGAACTTGAAATCTGATTAGATTAAATTATTTGATAAATAATTTAGCAAAATTTCCCTATATACCATATTTGTTGAGAATAACTAATTGCAACTATATATAAATTGCTCAGTTTGTTGTTGAGAACATCATATCACTTCAACACAGTGTCTCATAGAGTACTAAAAATTTGCCAACAATATGCGTGCTTTCATTGTAAGGACACATAGAGCAAAAAGTGTGACAAGAAGTTTTTTTAACAAATATTTTCTGTATTATTTTAGGTTTTGTGCTTAGTGGCTGCTGCCTGCGCCCAATATAACTACCAACCTACCGGTGGTGTAGGTGGTGGTGTTAGCTACGGCTCTGCTCCTTCCGCTGCTGCATTGGGTGATTTCCCAGTAGCTAGCAACGATGCTCCCGCCGTAGCTCCCCAAGCTGAACTCGAAAAGGAATTCTACACCTTCACTGCCAACGACAATGACTTCAATGATCCTGCCGCTTCCAACGATTTCGCCAATTCTGTAAAACAAGGTCTCCGTGTTATCTTCATCAAGGGCCCCGAAAACAGCGGTTTGGAAGATGCTGCTTTGGCTTTGGCTAAACAAGCTGCCCAACAACAAACGGCCATCTATGTCCTCAACAAACAAGCCGACCTCGGTGATTTGGCCAACAAACTTAACAACATCGGTGCCAACAACAACAACAAACCCGAAGTTCACTTTGTCAAATACCGTACCGCTGAAGATGCTGCCAATGCCCAACGTGCCATTCAAGGACAATACGATGCTTTGGGCGGTAAATCCCAAAACTACAACGGTGGTGTTGCCCCCGTTCTTAACTTTGCCTCTCAACCCGCCGTCCGTGCCCCAGCTGCTGCCGCTTCTGCTCCTGGTGCTTCTTACTTGCCTGCCTCCATCTTCCGTGCCTAAGTTTGAATTCGATTAGTCTATAAGAGTTAATCTTAATTTCAAATGGACTGATATTGTTATATAATGTTGTTGATTGTTATATCTGTTAAAACTGTTGAAAATACAAACGAATTAATTTAAATATTTTTTAGAAAATGCTTGTTTATATCACTCTTATATAAAGTTTGAACCTCGATTACATATAATATGGGGAGAACTTTTATTCCTCCTTGGATTGAATTGCCTTGGCTTTTTGAACAGAGTATATTATGATATATTATGATCAGTTGTTTGGTGCATATCAGTGAAGCAGGTCCGTACCATTTCTGAGAAGTGTCTAATTCATCTTCTAGGAATAACAAGTGAGGACGGGCTGTACTTTTACTTCCCTCCACTAATAATTCCAACCTGCAGCCACTTCAGTAGACCATATAACAAATTTCAGCCATTTCGGTTAAATAATGTGCCCAAAAAGGAAAATTGAGCCTTACTGTTAAAAAGTGACCTATAGCGATAATTCTCTGCAGGAATATTGTACATTCCTATCGAAGACTATATACCTAACTTGACATATTTCTGTAGGATAGTACGACAAGAACTTAAGAAATACCAAAAATGAGGATAAATCCTAGTAAATATCAAAAATCGGACGGTACCGTTCTATGGAATCAGTTTCAAAACGTTAACCTGTACAGTCGACTCCGCTTTACTGAAACGACAAAAAATCGGTATGTTCGTTACAGTTTTCCGAAGTTTGCGCTTAAGCGGGGTTCGGATAACTGAAATTTTATTCACGAAAATTATTAACCATATTTTGACACCGCAGTGTGATAGAACACCAAAAATAAGAAGACACGTGTCTCGCCGTTTTTCCCGATCTCATCAACGTTCGCGGTTATAGGCCTCCAAAGTTTGAGGCTTTAATGTAGAAAGCGTCATTTAGTCAGGATTATATCTTCCAACCTGTTAGGAAGTTTGAATTTATCTCGGAGGCAAAGTTGTAGCTCTTGTCTTAAAGAACAAAAATTGTGAACACATATAATCCTTCAAGCTTCACCTGCAAGGTTAAAATCGCCATGGTCAAATTTCTTTTAAAATTTTTCCCAAGTTTTGTTATACAGCTATCAAACCGATCAAATTTGAAGCAAACAACCAACTTCAAAAATGTACCTTAGATCTTAGTAAACAACTTTCTAGAAAATACCAACTCTGTAGAAACGGATCTTAATGGTCAAAATAGCAAAACAATTGCGATTTTTGTCCTCTTTTCTAGGATTCTGCTCCATAGATATTAAACCGTTCAAAATTCAAGAAAACAATCAACCACAATAGCATAGCAAAGGCATCAATAAACAACTTTCTGGAACATGCGAAATGTCTATTAAGGGTTCTAAATGGTAAAAATAGCAAAAATATTTTGAAAATATCCAATTTTTATACTTTTTTCTTCGACTCTGGTGCAAAGATACGCAAACGCCCAAAAATTAAGGATACAGTCAACTTCAAAAATGTACCTGACATTTCAACAAACAAGTTTCTAGAACAAATGAAGATTCTAGGAACGATTCTTCAAGCTCAAATTTAGATTATTTTAGATCATTCTTTCCTGTTCAGGTCCGTAAATAACAAGCCTTTCAAATTTCCTTGAGTTTTTAACAGTTTGTTATTTCCAAACCTGAGCAGGGGGAATATTAAAAAAAAAATTTAATTGTTCGTGGATTTCAGCCCTAAGAATCATTCCTAGAATCTTCATGTGTTCTAAAAAGTTGTTTATTAAAATCTTAGGTACATTTTTGTGATTGACGGTATCCTTAATCTTTGGGGCGATTGCGTATCTTTGGACCAGAGTCGGAGAAAAAAGTATAAAAATTGGATATTTGCAAAAGGTTTTTGCTATTTTTACCATTAAGAACCGTTCATAGACATTTCGCATATTCCAGAAAGTTGTTTATTGAAGCCTCTGCTACACTATTGTGGTTGATTGTTTTCTTGAATTTTTAACGGTTTAATATCTATGGAGCAGAATCCGAGAAAAGAGGATTAAAATCGCAATTGTTTTGCTATTTTGACCATTAAGAAGACCTGTTCCTTCAGGGTTCGTATATTCTAGAAAGATGTTTATTGAGATCTAAGATACATTTTTGAAGTTGGTTGTTCGCTTCAAATTTGATCGGTTTGATAGCAACAAAACTTGAGAAAAATTTTGAAAGAAATTTGACCATGGCGTTTTTGACCTTGCAGATGAAGTTTGATGGGTTATATGTGTTCACAATTTTGTTCTTTAAGACAAGAGCTACAACTTTGCCTCTGAGATAAATTCAAATTTCCTAACGGTTTGGAAGATATAGTCCTGACTAAATGACCCATTTTACATCAAAGCATCAAACCTTTGCACACTGGTTGCAACCTGCGAGAAAAATCCAAAAATCGATATCAGCAAATCTCTGCGACAATTCAGCAAATTGTCTCTAAACATATTATATTTTAATATTCCAGCACTGTTTTTGTAATTTATGATGGTTTTTAAACAGAAGAAACAAAACAGAAGAAGTTGACTTACGTATGATCTCTTAAGAACTTTAAAAACATCCGTAAGGTTGTGACTTCTTACAAGGTAAGTAACTCAAAATTGAAAGGATAAAATAATTTTTTCGGAATGGAAGTTTTAGTACAAGGTTTAGTAATAACGTTTACATAAAAATTTGTACACATTATTCCCATAAAATGTGCCAGAAATCACATTTTTTATAACACTTTTTGTGGATTTGTTTTTCCAAGTCCAAAAAATTGAAGCTGACTTTTACTAACTTCGCCATCCTTCGCCACTCTCCAAATTTTTTTAAGAATGTTCGAAATAGTGTCAAGTTTACAAAAAAATTGGTTCCAGCTGCATATATTCGCATTTCCGTGTGTGGCATTAAAAATACTGACGATGCGACTGGTCGTTTCAGTGAATATGCCGTATTACTGTATTCTCAGTTTCTTCTTTGTTTTGTGTTTTAATTGTTTGTTTTGTTTTTTTTTTTCTTCAAAGATTTAGACATTTTTGTTTTGGGATCTACTTATGAGTGTAGTTTTTTACATTATATATTTTTGATATATGTATGATGCTACATATAATATGAAAAAATAAAAATGTAAAGTTCGGTCGCACCGAACTTTATTATATCCCCTACCATGCAATATTCTGACCTCAAATGGAATAGTTTGTTTCCTTTCCTGTCCACGATACCGGTTGGAGACGTTTTTTGACCACTAAGAACTCCAAATAGCAAATTACAACCAATTCGAACCGAAAATATAGATAAAAACCTCAAAATAACAGAAATAGGGAGGTACCGTAATATGAGGGCTATACCGAAACCTGGACCTAAGACTACAATTTTTGGCGCAGAAAATTTTTGATCGTTGAGAACTCCAAATGGCAAATTATAACCAATTCGGGCCGAAAATGTTGATAAAATCTTCAAAATACCTGAAATCGGGAGGTACCGTAATATGAGAGCTATACCGAAACCTGGACCTAAGACCACAATTTTTGGCGCAGAAGGTTTTTGGCCATTGGGAACCGCAAACGGCAAATTACAACCAATTCGGGCCGAAAATGTTGATAAAATCTTCAAAATACCTGAAATCGGTAGGTACCGTAATATGAGAGCTATACCGAAACCTGGACCTAAGACCACAATTTTTTACGCAGAAGATTTTTGGCCTTTGGGAACCCCAAATACCAAAGTACAGCCAATTAGAGCCGAAAATGTAGATAAAAGCTTGAAAATATCTGAAATCGGGTGGTACCGCTACATAGGAGCTATAGGAAAAACTAGACGCATATTGATGATTTTTTGGCTAACGTATTCTTTACTTATTTTTAGCATATACTGAATAAATCAGATCGATCCGATGAGTATAAATATTTTTGTCGCTCCTTCCCATACAAGTGGGACCACTGTGCTTTGGAGGCCTATAACCGCGAAAGTTGATGAGATAGGGAAAAACGGCGAGACACGTGTCTTCTCATTTTTGATGTTCTATCACACTGTGGAGTCAGAACATGGATAATAAAACATGACTCAAAAAATTATACACAGTGTAATCCAATCCATAGTATAAAAATAAATAAATTAAAAGATAAATAAATAAATCAAAAAAATCAAAATGATAACAAATTTATTTCGTTATGAAAATAGTATGATTCGATCTTTTGACATAGTTTGTAGAATAATACTGAGCAGACATATGCGTTATCTGCAGAATATTCGAATGCTCTGCTATATATTTGGAAGAGTTTTGTCTAGCTACTCTTTAGCTTCGCCTGTATCAGAAGAGCTTTTCCGAGCCAACCATTCGATGGTTTAAAATCCACATTGATCTTCCTTTTCAACATCATTGGCTTAATGCAACAAAAATGGCCATGTTTCTGTTTTTATTTGAAGCTTATTCTATTCATCAACACTTTTCTGTTTTCATCCTCTGCATGGGTGATCACTTAAAATATTCATAAATTTATTTTCTAGGAAACCCGAACTTCTATAATTTGCTTCTGTATTATTTTAAGGCATTCCAATTCAATTTGAACAATGCATTCTTTCGATTTGTTTCTTTATTTTGTTTCTGTTCCGAACATCCAAGTAAAATGACGAATCGCCATCCGTCATTCACTTTTCTTCTAATGAGTTTGTGAAATTGCAAATATTGGTGTATTAGTTTACTCAACAATTTGTACTAATCCAGCAAGATTCACTAATGCGGAGTAAATAGTGAGAAAATGACCTTAAAATCTAATGGTGCTGGAACTCGATTACCTAGACCTAGAATTTTATATTTCTTTATTATATAAAATCTGTCGAGATTTGTAAAATTTGTGCAGAATTTAGACTAGAAAAATGTTCGACAAAATATTTTGAAAACGGTTCAGATTTCTGGTTATCCTTTATTTAAATATCACGCGGGTAGACATAAGGAATAATAATAAAATATAGAATTTCTGATTTAGTATTTAAGGGAGCGACTTTGAAGTTAGTAGAGGTCAACATTATAGTACGCATGTACTTACTGTTGGAGGAAAGCAAGGCTAAAATTATTAAATATCATATATCTGAGAGACTTCTTAACTTGGATGGGCGAAGTGGAACCAGTTACCTATATTTACTTATACTTATGGCATATCCTTATCATTATTGTAGTAAAACCTTTTAATGCAAGTGAGGGTTACCCTAAGAGTAATTTAAGGTGCCACAACAGGTTGATATATGCACTTTTAAAAAAGGTACTCAATCTTAGCGTTATTCCTAATTTAAGTCTCCTCTTTAAAGGGGAGAATTATCGAAATTTAGAGTGTAAGAGTCATATAGACATTTGTAAATGTCACCCACGAAGGTGTATATATAGTCGGAAAGGATTTAGGAGGAGTCTTACTTCCTACAACATACAAAAATACCATAGAATATGCTCCATACACGGCACTGAATATCATATACCCTATATTTATATATTAAATAAAGAATAAAGTCAATATAAGTATATCATTCCATTATATTTTATATTAGTCGGGGTATCAATGTGAACCGGTTTCAGCTAGTGCTATATATGGGGAAGTCAGGGTGAAAAAAGTAGTTTTTGATTTCCTTTATTTTTTGCTATGTTGATGCTTCTCCTTAGCAAAATTGTTCAGTGTATATTCAGATTTTTTTGCGAAATGTCGCGACTTGAAAACATTTTGTAATAAGTTTACTTTTGTGTGGAGAGAGAAACGTTCACTGAACCCACGTGTGCGCTCTCTTAGTCAACACCGGTCTAATGAGAAGTACACAAGGATAGTATCCCAGCAAAATGTTCGATGACAAAGCATGAGTTGGATCATGGGTGCAAGTGATCTGGCATGTCATCCTTTTTGTCATTTTCACCCATGAATGTTATATGTGCGTGACCCCCAAAAGATGACGTTCTTTTTTAGATCCTAAGCATGTAGTTTTAACCAATGCGTTGACATGTCATTTTCACCAAGGCTTCGACATGTCATTTTAACCAATGCATTGATATATCAGTTTCACCAATGCTTTGGCAGGTCATTTTCACCAACCCATGTCATTCAACCATCCAAATGCTGTATTTCAATGTCACTTTCATGGCAAACAAAACTCTTTATTAATTCAAAAGAATACATGAAAAAATTACAACCAAATTACCACCTGTACCGCAACAGTGTTTACTTCCCCCGCTCTCACCATTTTGATTTTGTTTCATCTTACAAAATGATTTTTCTCTTATCTTCCCAACACCAGTTCAGATTTCGACATGGACTCAAACTGCACTCCTTCACATATTTCTTGTTCGTGAATTACTTTCAATTTTATAACAAAATTTTGGAAATTTATACTCTTTTATTTCGGGAAGAAAGTAAAGGAGAGACTTTTTCAGGAAAATATAATTTTAAATTAAAAACGCAATTTATTGTTTTTAAGTCTGGAGTATTACCCCAATGGCTTAACTTCATTATTACTATTACAGAGAGTAATGTTTTTCAAAACGAACTGACAGTGTTGCAAAATTTTACTGATCGTTACCAATATCATGATTTCATCTCGGCGAAGGGAATTATCAACTGGCTTTTCAGCTTTTGAAATGATGCCTTGGTGGGTATCCTACATATCATGCTCAGACATAGATTGCTTTAATAAAAAGTGTCAAATAAAATAAAAGAAACCTAGTGTTCCGTTTAAAATTTCAAAACAACCAATCACCAACCAATTTTCGACGTGAATAATCACGGTAAGAGTGAATCGATCAAATAACATTTTTGTATGTCGATAAAGTACCATCCTCCAGCACAATGAAAAACTAATTTAATGAATTCAATCGAAGCCAAAAAGATGGAACTTCGTCCAAAAACGGTATAAAATTGTCACAGACGACGAATCTTGGATATACACTGAAAGAAAACTGCTTCGCTGTATCAATGAACGGGTTTCATTGATTATTTTTCATTGATGCTATGAAATGTTACATTAATACAATGAAATGTTTAGTTAATGCTATGAAACCTTATATATATAATATATAATAATATAATTGTTCCACAAACATCCCAGATGGGACAAGGGAGACTTCTCTCATATCAATGAGTGCACGCCGATTCATATTGGCTCAATGATATGGGACATACTTTTTATTGCCGAGTCCGAACGGCGTGTCTTACGACACCACTTGTAGAGCAGTTTTTCATGGCTTAAATACTCAGGAAATGCCGCCAGCATTACTGAGGGGGAATTTTGCCACCGTTGAAAATTTGATGTTGCTTGGCCTGGGATTCGAACCGCAGACCTTCTGAGTGCAAGGCGGACGTGCTAACCATTGCACCACGGTGGCTATGAAACCTTACGTTAACAAAAATTTAATGATTTTTGGTTTCATTGAATAAATGAAACGTATTTCATTGATGTAATAAAACTTTTTATTTCTTTAAATTAAAAAAAAAATATGTGAGTATTAAAACTATGCTAAATAGTATGTGCTTAAAAAAAATTAGTATTCAAACATCTTTTAAGAAAATGGTGGAAAATTGAATATATTTGATGTTTTTAGTTGATATAGTTAATGATATAGTTTCATTAAATAAATGAAATAGTTTCTCTAAATAAATGAAACCGTTTCATTGAATAAATGAAACAGTTTCATTGAATAAATGAAATGTTTTCATTAAATAAATGCAACAGTTTCATTAAATAAATGAAACATTTCTGAAGTCCCCAATACCATTTTGCTGAATAAAAATAGGGTTTGAAATCTTATCTATATTATGACTCTTATATTATCATTTTTCCTCTAATTATTTTTCTTTATTAAACAAAAGTTTTAAATTTTCCACAATCATAAACAGAACACATTTATAAATCTGCCACGTACAAACATACATATGTATGTGTGTAAAGAATCACTTACATCAAACATACATATGTATGTACGAATATTAGCAGAAGCGTCACTAAAAGCGTAACTGTACAAAAATTACTTACTTGCTTTACTAGCGATTGGCTTCGATATACATACATATTCATTCTCATTAAAATGTTTGTCTCATTTTTTCTACTTGTGTATCAAGGCTTATTTTCTCGGTATGTTCAAATTCCAGCTGTGCGGTGTGAATGTGCGTGTGTGCGTTTAACAAGCAGAAAACACGATTAGGCAAAACAAAATGCGCTGGCTTAAGTTGATCAGCAAATTTTCAACAACATTGTTTTAGTTGACATTATAACGCCGTCAAGTGCGGATGAATAAAAATTTGACGATTCGTGTTTTAACTTAGAAAAGTAAGTATGTAAATATTGGACAAACTATTTCTTTTAAGTTTTATGTATTCATTTGTTTATATAAGTGAATTTTCATTTATTTGGTGTTTTCTTTGTAATAAATGTAAGCAATAGAAAATCTAAAGAAGAGTGGAATGACGGAGAAAATGCCAAGAGTTTGGTTTCCAGCGACAAAAGACAAATAAATTACTAACAGTTTTTATGATTTTCAATTTAACTTAATGGTGAAAACGCCCAATAGGATCATAAACTTCGTTGAAAGTAGGTATGAAGTGTTTAATGTGAAAAGAAAATACAAATATTAAACTAAAACTCTTTCATGTAGTTTTTATATGTACAGTTGTTTTATGTGAATTTTGTATGCTGTATCCCAACATCATGGATGACTGAGCGGCAAAATATGAAGGTAAGTTATTGTGTAGAAAACCAGTTATTTAGTAACAAATTGTTTATTCTTTCAATTTTACTTACAGATGACAACTACCAATGGTATCATTAATGTATTTAGTTAATACCTAAGGAATCAAAAATGACGTATTGTATCTATGGTCAAAACTAATTGCAATAAAATGAATTAAACATACTTAGCGTTGACTTAATTTTTATGCATTACGTGAGTATGAAATGACTTCATAAAATAAATGAAATCTTACGTTACATCAATGAAATGTATCATTGATTTTGAACCAACGTAAGGCTTAATTGCATTAATGAAAGTATTTCTTTACATTAATGAAATTATTTCATTACACTAATGAAAATATTTCATTCCATTAATGAAAGTATTTCATTGTATTAATGAACGTATTTCATTATATTAATGAAAGTATTTCATTGCAATAATGAAGAAGTTTCATTGCATTAATGAAGAGGTTTCATTGTATTAATGAAGAGTTTTCATTGCATCAATGAAGAAGTTTCATTGCACTAATGAAGAGGTTTCATTCATTAATGAAGAAGCTTCATTGCATTAATGAAGAGATTTCATTGCATCAATGAAGAAGTTTCATTGCAATAATGAACAAATTCGTTAGTTGTACTGCAATGAAACTCAATGAAGCTCTACGTTGGCTCAATGAAGCTCTACGTTGGCTCAAAATCAATGACAAATTTCATTGATGGAACGTAAGATTTCGTTTATATTATGAAGCTTTTTCTTTCAGTGTATGCCTATGAACCTGAAACAAAACAGCAATCCACCGTGTGGGTCTTCGAAGGCGAGACAGATCCAACGAAAATTGTTCATGGCAGATGCACTGTTTCATTGGCAAAACTGACCATGACGACTATACGACTTGAGCAACTGTTTGCCTGCAGTCTCCGGAGAAATTCGAAAGACGAACATGAAAAGACGAATCTATGTGCACCACGACAAAGCGAGCTCTAAATCATCGACTCAAAGCAGCTCTTTTTTGACCGGACAAAACGTGGAATTGATGAGTCACCCGCCGTACATCCCGAACATCAAGAAAAAAAGGCGTGGTCAACGATTTTCGTCGCCACAAGATCCTGTTGAAGCGTTCAAAACCCATTTTTGGAGGTATATAAATCAAGACACTGTAAACAACACAGCAAATTATTGTATGTCAAACTGTCCTGAGTACGTTTATGTAAATAAAAATAGGTAAAAAAACTTTTTAAGTTAAACGGTTTTATGTTAAACATACATTGCAATGTTTAAGATAAATGTACTAAAAACCAAAAAATAATAAAATAGATACAGTCTTGGGAATTATAAACATATGCATAGACTAGACTAAAATAAAACCGTGGGGCACGTCAATTGTCTACAATCGTTGATCAAAATGTTCGTTTTGTAATGTTACACTATAATAAGGCAGTTGTTCAACCGACAGCGATGGACGTGTGATAAGTAGGGATAGAATGTGCAAACAAGCTATTAAGCTCGATTATAAGCGAGTTTTAGGGTTTCATAGTGGTGAGCGAGTAGTACTTTGTCGATTAAAGACAAACTACGAGCAGTAAAACGATTCCTCGCCAGCCAGCAGTGTGAATGTCCAACGATAAACTAGTTGAAACATCTCTTTTATTTACATGGAGTGTATAACTATTGGAATTTCCATGAGCAAGAAAATAGTAAGTAATTTCCTCACCGTCTGCGGGCCAACTGCCTAACGACGAATTAAACGATTCTTCTATCGCACATTAAGTCGATAATTTGTAGACAATTGACGTGCCCCACGGTTTTATTTTAGTCTAGTGTATGCATATGTTTATAATTCCCAAGACTGTATCTATTTTATTATTTTTTGGTTTTTAGTACATTTATCTTAAACATTGCAATGTATGTTTAACATAAAACCGTTTAACTTAAAAAGTTTTTTTACCTATTTTTATTTTCTAGTTTTTAGTTTTTATATCGCATTCTGTTTAATTCATTTAGTGCTTCATTATTGCTAGGTTTCTTGCCCGTTAGTTTATTGCAGTCCAACTCCTCTATACGTAGTCCCTGCAAAGATCTTACTCTACTAAGAGCCACGTAGGCTTGACCTTCTTCAAACAGTTTTGCACCTAAGTATACGACTGCGTGATCCACAGTGCTGCCCTGCATTTTATGTATTGTAGAAGCCCATGATAGTATTAAAGGCAACATTCTTCTTTCAGCCGTCCTGTAATTGTACTTAGCTGGAAACTGTATGGCTTTCGGGTGTATAAGATGTACTGTATAGTGCACTGTATTCTTCTTGTCAAGCCCTTTTATTTGATACCCATATTGGTGGGATTGATAAAAAAAATAGTTATCAGCCATTTGGTAGCGGCGGCCATCTTAGATTTCAATTTTGCATAGTAAATTGTATTCTACTTGTTGAGACCTTTCATTTGATACCCATGTTGATGGGATTGATAAAACCTAAGTTATCCGCCATTTTGTAGAGGCCGCCAATGGATTTTAATTTTATATACTACATTGTATTCTACTGGTTGAGCACTTTCATTTGATACCCATATTTATGGGATTGATAAAACCTACGTTATCCGCCATTTTGTAGCGGCCGCCATCTTGGATTTCAATTTTTTATAGTATATTGTATTCTGCTTGTTGAGCCCTTTCATTTGATATCCATATTGATGGGATTGGTAAAACCTACGTCATCCGCCATTTTTTAGCGGCCGCCATCTTGGATTTCAATCTTTTATAGTATATTGTATTCTGCTTGTTGAGCCCTTTCATTTGATACCCATATTGATGGGTTTGATAAAACCTACGTTATCCGCCATTTTGTAGCGGCCGCCATTTTGGATTTAATTTTTTTATGGTATATTGTATTCTGCTTGTTAAGCCCTTTCATTTGATACCCATGTTTATGGGATTAATAAAACATAAATTATCCGCCATTTTGTAGCGGCGGCCATCTTGAATTTATAATGATAATGAATAAACATAATTGTATTGTCACCAAAATCCAAAGTGTATACAAAATTTCAGATTAATCGGTTGACAGGAAGAGGGTAAAATTTGAATTACTAAATTTGACCCAAGAATAAATAATAAAACAAACGGGTGAGCTAAATAAAACCATTTAAAAACTGTCCAACTTTTCGTCAAATGGCGTCTGACAACAGTATGAGTTGCTTAGGTCCTAAACTTTTCTAGTTCTCCTTGTATGTGGAAGAAAAAGTAACCTCTAAATTTTCTTAAAGTAATTTATAACAAAAACGTCATTTAACGATAAGATATGAGGCGCTCAGCGCCAAAACAGGCTACTAACATGTTAAAAAAATAAAGTAACTATACTGATCTGGGTGGAGCCTTATGAAAAAATATTAAAAACTCCATATTGCACTGTTTTAGTATTGTTTCAAAAGGCTCCACCCAGATCAGTGTAGTAGTTTAATTATTTTTTATTTATTTTAAAAAGTTAAATCAGTATTTTTGCATACTTTAGGGGTGTCATTGTGTGAGTGCATGCTTTTTCAGCAATGGTAGGCAACATATTTTTCTATTCCATACTTTCGGGTGTGTCATTGTGTGAGTGCCATCCCAGCTAAAAATTTTTTTCGAGGGCTCTGATTTCCGTTTTATTTCCGAGATTTTCTGAATATTTGTTAGATATTTGCCAATTTCTCTAATATTTTTTTAGAAATTTTACCGATTTTCTAAAACTTTTTTTAAGATTCTCTGCACATTTTTCTAAAGAACCTTAAGAATCTTGTTCCGAATTCGTTCCGATTTCTAATCGATTTTCTAACGGATTTTTTGTTTGATTGTTGTCGAAAAACAAAGTAATATTTTTATAAAATTCGCATATGCTATTTCTGAATTGTTTTTATATAAATGCAACATATAATAATTCAAGCTAGTATTGATAGCTTCAACATACTCGTGCACATTCTTCTACTATTAATCACAAAATGATAACAACAGGGAAAATCAATAGAACGTTTTAAATTAGAATTATCCATAAATAGTGCATTAAAAGAAAATTGTCTCTGAGTGGGAATTTGTTCTGTGTTGTGTGTCAATATCAAAGGCGTCAGCGCCCAAGAACATTTTCCGATTTTTTTTTCAGAGAATCTAAACTTTTCTTTGAATTTTCCAGAATTTCTTTCCGAATTCGGACCGAATTCGTTGCGAAACTCATATATTTTGTTAGAAGTTTTTTTAGTAAATTCTTTTGACCAATTGACACATTTTTATCCCCAGATAAACGACGAGGCGTCAGTTGCGACTATTTACATTTAAATAAAATGCACCATTTTTTAAACAACAACAGAAGAGAGGCTTGATTCACATGCTGGTATATGACGGTACACTTGGAACTAGCACAATGCTATCTACAGGTAATGCATAAAAAGTCAATTGGTTACCTCCTATGACATCCCCATGTTAAAGTCTGCAGTTGATTGCTCAAGGGGTCTAAAGTGGAACTAGTTACTGTTACTGATGCCGAACTACTTCATCTTGCAAGCGGGATGTTACGGCAATACAGTTTGAGACAATTGAGAGTCGATTTACCATGTCCGTCTATCTGGTTAACAGATAAGTCTCGCATGGATTTATCGCTTGAGCCCAAACATCTTAAATTGGTTCTTCGGGTACCTCCCCCGCCAACTATCAACAAATTTTTGATTCGGTATTGTATAAGAGCTGTTTGATAATCGTTCTAGAATTTTTACGGTCCTGATTATAATGATCTTCTTTCTTCATAGTTCCTGAGATAAGTAATAACTTATGCCATAGACTAATGAACATACAGACGATGGATTACTCAATTTTTCCGAGGTCGGAGCGGCCGGAGCATTCCGGCGTCTATATCTTCATTAGTCTATACTTACGCAAAGAGAGAACGAATATATCGCAAATCTACTTCGCGTAGCTCTCTCACAAAGAGTTTAAATGTTTCGCCTAAGGTCAGTTTAAGAGTCTTTGTGTTCTCGATTACAATGGCATACCTTTCTGACATAATGGTCCGAAAGCTCCAAAAATACAAACTAAAATGGCTGGTGTGCACCATAACATTCACTAGGAATGTCATTATCCCAACTTATGTATGTCGCACATAGGAGAAATGTATGTTAAAAGTTGATTAAAACTCCCATATATGTTAGCATCTGTTATGAGGCAAATAATGCACCAAAAGCTCAATATAAGTCTAATCAAGCTGTAAATGCAATACGTGAATCCAGGACTAGTGTAGAATAGAGTATGTCAATTTTGGTTGAAATTGGTTCAGATATACATAGTCCTATACGAGTATATCCATTAGATTTTTTATTATACCCTATACCACAATGTGGAAAAGGGTATAATAAGTTTATTTTCCCAAAAATTCATGTAACGCCGCGAAATATTCGTCGTAGACCCCTCATGTGGTATACCAAACTTCATATCTCGACGAGATAAAGCGATTTAGCTATGTGTGTCCGTCCGTCCGTCCGTCTGTCCGTCCATTAAAAATTGTAATCAAGCTACAGGCCGCAATTATGGACCGATTGTCACGAAATTTAGTATGAAGGTCGGGGTTGTACCAGAATAGAACTGATTAGTTTTTGGCGATGATCGTGAAATATTAAAGGGATGAAATGGACCAAAAACAAAATTTTTGGTCGATTTTGTAGCCGCTCTGTAGGTCGCAATAATAGTTCGATCGCCGCGAAATTTTACACAAAAGTTAAGTTTATGATGGAGAAGGCGTGTGAAAAGCAACATGAATATCGGATAATATTTAGCGGGTTAAATGGACCAAAACTTTTGTGTGAAAATTGGTAAAATTTGTAATGTACAGGTTATATTTATCCATGGAGGAAAGATATTGCAAATCTATAGTGGTATAGGGTATCACATGGTCGGCCCTGTCCGACTATAGCCTGCTCTTACTTGTTTTTGTTTAAATTATTCCAATTTTATATGAGAAAAAAACTTAATTTTTCGTAATGGCGCAAACATATATCAATAATTTTGGTTTAGTCTGGTATATAGGAGTTCAGGTTATAACGCAGAACAAAATTTAGTGTCGGCAAGCGTTGCCAAAATATCTCTTTGTTTTACATAACTATTTCCAATTTTACATGAAACAATTTTCACACAAAAGTTGTGGTCCATTTAACCCTCTAAATATTATCGGATCGCGATCTCAAATTAGTGCGACCTACAGAGCAGCTACAAAATCGGATAAAAATTATGTTTTTGGTCCATTTCACCCGCTAAATATTTTACGATCATCACCAAATAAAATAGCGATCTATTCTGATGTGAAACCGACCTCCATTCCAAATTTCGTGACGATTACGGTCTGGAGTTTGATTACAATTTATAATGGACAGACGGTCGGACGGACACACACACATCGCTATATCCCCAGCAAAATGTTCAATGCCAAAGATGCCATTCAATCATGGGTGCAAGTGATCTTGGCATGTCATCTTTTTGGCATCTTCATCGATGAATTTTATATGAGCGTGAACCCCAAACAATGCTATTCATTTTTGGATCCAAAGCATGTCATTTACATCAATGCATTGACATGTCATTTTTACCAATGCTTTGGCATGTCATTTTCATCAACCCTTTGCAATGACATTATCATTACAACGAGAGTTTTAACAACGTTGGTTGTGATTTCGAGTCTCCGACAACATCAAGCCTATTTTAAATAATTAATCTTATATATTTAGAACAAGTAAAAAAGTATCAGTCGGCTTTGCCGACAGAGTTATACCCTCAGCCTGTGTATATTGAAACAATTTTTTCCCAAAACACGTATGTATTTAGTGGGTTTTAAAAATTTTGGGCGTTTGAACCGACAAAAAAGTTGATTAGGATTAAAGATCAAAAGTTATGCGGAGGAGATACTAAAAGGAATGGATCGACATTGACCGTTATGGAAGTGGATCTCCAGCCACTACATATGGTGCCGTAGGGGGTTTTTACACTCTTCGGGCTGTTTGCTCAAGAAGTATGGACTTGCCCCTAAAAAACTCTTCCCTTCGTAATTGAGGCAGCGAATGCAAGTTGCTTCAACAAAAATCAAAGTGATTCGATATGAGGTCTTAAAGTGAACTTATCCGAAATTTTGTGTGGGAGGTACCGGATGGAGTGGACAAATATAGTCCATATTTGAACCTGATCCATATCTGATAGATATATTAGGATGTGTAAAGTATAGACCAATTCGGCAACTCCCTTCAATAGGTACCGTACGAACAATTTTTCCGAACATTTTTGAACTTTTGTGGGGGAGGTACCTGAAGGAGTGGACCGATATGGCTTATCTTCAAACTTAAACTATGTTTGGACAAAATATTACTAAGGCCATATTTTGGGCCGAATCGGCAGATCCGTTCGAGAGTTATCGTGCGCTCCAGCCAGCAGGACAGACAGACAGACAGACGGACGGACATGGCTAGATCGACTCCAAATTGTCTGAAACACATTTCGTCCAAACATACTTGGGGTCTAAAACCATTATTTCGATGAGGCACATTTTCATCGTATCAAAGTGTATATACCCTCCATAGCCTAAAGGCTGAGGGTATAAAAATGTGTATAAATAATAACACAAAATTCATCTATTGGATCGATGGAATGGGTTCAAATGCTAAAGAAAAGATCGGATCTTTCACGACTTCCTTTGCATGGGTTCAAATGCTGATGGAAAGATCGGACCTTTCACGACTTCCTTTGCATTGGTTAAAATGCTAATGAAAATAACGGATCTTTCTCCACTTCGTTTGAACCAATGCAAAAGATGCCATGGAATCACGTCATCGCATGGAACCCCTTCCTTAAAATTTTGCTGGGTCGCTTTATCTCGTCGAGATATGAAAAATGGTATATAACATTGGGGGTCGCCGACGAATATTTCGCGGTGTTACATGAATTTTTACCAAAACAGACTTATAATACCCTTTCCACATAGTGGTGTAGGGTATAAAAAACCGTAACCACGTATGGCTGGCTATCACACATATAATTCATTATCCAACGTTTCAAACTTGACCGGAGCGTAGTCTGCTCGATGACCTCAAACAGTGTGGAGTGCTTGACAGTATCAAAGGGTTTTAATAAATCAAGCGCCACTATCATCGTTCTACTCTGATTGAGTCCTCGACTAATATGTGTGGAGATGGCGTGCAGCGCAGTTGTTGTGCTGCTTACGGATTCCATGCTATTGATCGGCAACCAGACAGTTATTTCTGATGCTGGGGAGGGCTAAAGCCCCACGAGTCTTTGCTACGGGCGACAAAAGCGAAATCGGTCCAGGCTTTGCTACTTTCCAGACTTCGGGAACGATGTGCTTGGCAAGCAACAGGTTGAACACTTTAGTGAGATACTCGACACTCGGAACATCCAGCTGTTGTAGTTTTAGCACCGCCGCTGCTCGCAACAGAGTTTACTTCCTCCGCAACTGATTTTGATTCATATTACAAAAGGTTTTTTACTTCCCATCACCAGTGCAGATTTTGACATGGACTCCAACTGCAAATTACTATTTCGTGAATTATATTTTACAACATTTTGGAAATGTGTACTCTTTTGTTGGGATCTACAAATCGACTTGTAGAACAGGGTTCTCTAGAGCAGGCAAGGACACTTTTATAATATATGTGTCTTTTTACGTGATAATTTGTAATAATTAGGTCTGTCTGGTTACCCTAAAATTTGTAACAACTTGTACCAATTGTTGCTGAAAGTCGTCGGTTAAGGTCCACACTAGAGTGATTTCATTGAAAAAATTGCATGAAATTATGTGTCTCTAGATCGACCTCCACAGTAAAGTAAAATCATAAAATTGCTGTAGTGGGGAATTCGATTTAAGAACACCTAATTTCATAAAACTTTTTAATAAAATTCACGTTAGTGTGGACCGGGACTAACACAAAAAACCAGCAAAAGAGAGCGATTCGAGAGAGACATTTTGACAGTTCTTTCACTGAGAGTTTGCAAATTCTTGCTGGACAAATTTCTTCTAGCAAGCACTTGCAATTCTTCTTCTTCCTGGAAACAGTCATATGTTTTTAGCTTTTTGTTGATTTATGTTTGTGAAAATTAAAAACTATTTTATTGTGGAAATAACATAGTCTAGCAAAAGAGAATAAAAACCCCTTACTCTCTGAGAAAGTTCTTGCTGGACAATCCTTGCTGGGGAAGTAACCAGACAGACTTATTATTACGAAATGTTACTAAATGCTGTCTTTGTCCGACTCTATTTTTTTAGATCAATGATAGAGACTTTCTAGCATAATAAATCTTACATAGCTTTAAACGTATTTAGATAAGTAAAAGAAAATATACATGTGTATAAATAAATAAAAAAACAAAATTCATCTCTGTTGGGATCGATGGAATGAGTTCAAATGCTGATGAAAAGATCGGATCTTTCACGACTTCCTTTGAATGGGTTTAAATGCTGATGAAAAGATCGGATCTTTCACGACTTCCTTTGAATGGGTTCAAATGCTATGAAAAGATCGGATCTTTCACGACTTCCTTTGAATGGGTTCAAATGCTGATGAAAAGATCGGATCTTTCACGACTTCATTTGAACCAATGCAAAAGATCCAGTGAAATCATGGCATCTCATGGAACCACTTCCATAAAATTTTGCTGGGTCACGATTGAAATTTAAGTTATCATAAATGATATTTATGAAAGTCGAGATGTGCCGCTATTAACTAAGAGTTAAGATGCAAAAACAATTTTCTTTGGCGATTTTTATGAACTCTAGTACACAGGAGTACAAATAAAATAAATAGATTTGGCGAACGCTGAAACCACCATATATGTATTTCAATTTTGTAAATTTCTGTCCTCAATAACACACCATATTGAAATATTTCAATTGTCATGTTGGGGACTTAAGCGCATAAATCACCAAAAGCGCATCATGTACTTTTTCACTTTTGAAATTTGAGTTATCATAAAGATGTACCACTACTATTAAAGAGTGAAGATCAGGCTTTCGGAGTCGGAGTCGAGCAATTTTGCTGGAGTCGGAGTCTGAGTCGAAAACAATAACTCGACTCCGGGCATTTTTTTTTCTATATTATAGAAATGTAACATTAAATTGGGACACCAAATTTTTTTCAAAAAATCATTATTTATTTTAAAAGAAAAATATAAGAAAACAAATATGCAAAAGGTATATTACACTGTGCAACATTTTCAATGTATTTTTTTGCAAACCATTTCTAATGCGGTTTTTGTGAAAGTACAGACCCAATAGACAAAAACCCTCTTTGGGTTTTTTGTTCGGGTTCGGATTTTATGGCCATATCTAAACATTGACTTTTTAAAGCAAATCGGAGCTATATCTTTGAAACCAACACGCATCTTACCCTGACATCCGCAGCAAACTTGTAGATAAGAACAAGAAGAAAGTATTTGGAAAAATAATGAACACGAATAAAGTTTTCTATTGGCTCAAATTTTATAATATATCAAAAAAATTCCGTAATTTGTATATATTTCGTAGCGTATCTCCAATACGGTTAAATTTGTCTTAATGTTATATTTGGGAAAAATATTCGCAGGTATGTAATACACAACTCTTCAGGACATATCATTGCTGTAAAATGCGTCTGTGGCGTTTCTATCGTTTCTATTTGTTTCTTATTTGTCAACGACAATTTGATAAATATATCAACAATACATTATTTCAAATATAAGAATTAACAGCATGTGTGAACGTTGTATCAAATAGGTTTTGTAGAAAGTATGTCCCAATTTACATTGGGCGAGTTTACTTGCGGCAATTGTCATTTTGTAGGAGAGAGAGTTGAGGCATATGGTAACCCTTTGCCTCTCAGCACCCTCTCTCACCTACAAAATGACAATTGCCGCAAGTAAACTCGCCCAATGTAAATTGGGACTTAGATATGAAATAAATCCTAAACAACATGAAATATGTGTTTAACAATTTCAGAATGTTCTGAAGTATTGTTGAGCATATTATTTGGAAGATTTTTGCGAAAGGTTGCTTGGTTCAACTCTCAGTAGTTTGGCTGTTATCAATTATCAATTCTGATGTGCTAGGTGCGGTTTTTCCTAGTTCGCCTAATTGACACTTAAGTTCTTGTAGATTAGGACGACAATATTGCTGAAGATCGCAAAGCAAAATTCTTATTAGTTTCTGAGATAAAACACGGATCAGTGGGAAAAAGATTCGTTTTAGCACGGTATAGATGAGCCCATAAAATCCAAACACGAAACGCAACTAGGGATTTTGTAGTCTTAATGTGTGCTTTCAGAAAATGCCCGCTAGAAGTTGTTTGCATTTTCATTGTTGCACAGTGTTATACTAAGTTAGAGGGCGATTCACAGGATATCTACTATCCTTTGATGTCAAATCTTTTCATCTCTATTTTGCATACAAAATGCGTGTTGAGAAAATTTTATGGTCCAATTGATGCTTTATTTTTTTGCAAGCAAAAGTAAAGTTCTATGATATTCGAATTATAATTGGGCATTTAACGTCTTCTGTACAAGTTCTACAAGTCTTCTGTCAGAAGAAGAGCTTTTAGATAAAATTAGATAAAATATTTATTTACTATTTGTATGTAAGTTAAACAAATATTAGATTATATTTGTTGTTTTCAAATTTAAAAACAACAAGTTTAAAGTGGGTGCAGTTAAAATTGATTACTTTTGGGGATGGCGGAGAAGACTAGTTTCGCCCAACGTTACTTGGACTCATCAGTTCTCTTAGTTCTTTGTATTGAAACAAATAACCCTTCCCCAATTTTATGACGACTCGAGCTCAAGAATAAGTGTGACTGATGAATTCGTTTAAATGCGAATTCAACCGAAACACCTTAAAACTCTCGTAGCCGCATATTTAAACCAAATTAAACCTAATTATTTATTGTTAGATAATTCTATAAAAAACTAGAAAGGACATCAGAATCTAGAAATTCATCGATCGATTTTATTTTTCATATTTTGTTGGCCTGTTTTATGACAAAAACGTCAGTTTTTTAAGCCAAACATTAATATTTTGACTTTTTCTGTCCACCATTTCTGTAAAATCTAATAATTTTTACAAAATGATATGCCCACAACAATGTATGTCAATCGGTTTAGTTTTCGAGTTAGCACCGCAAAACGCTTTTATAAAAAGAGGGTTTTCGTATACGGCTAAGCAGATTTTGCTATGTTCTTTCAGATGAAGAAAATCTAAAAAAATCGTAGTTTTCTTGGATAAAATTCATGAAAATGGCTTTTTAAGGGTCTCGAAGCATTCTAAAATGTTGGCTTACATCCATTTTAAAACCTTTTCATGAATTGATTATAATTTTTACCGCATGCAGTTTTTATGATTTGTATTGCCCCATCATTTTCACATATTTTGAAAACTTAAAAATTTCCTCACGGGGAAAAGTTCCTTCAAAAATGTACTTGTGCGAAGAAAAAAACGCCAAACCCGAAAAAAGCTTTCTAAAATGTACTTTGTTGCCCTTTATGAATGTAAGATTCAGTAGAAATAATATAGATATAAATGTTAATTCATATTTATGTTCCGTAGTTCAGTACTAATGTCCCTTCTAAAGAATATGTTAACCTATATGTACCAAACATAGGAAAAATTTAAACATGTGTGCAAATTTTATTAATTTTAGTGATATAGGAATTTAACTTCGGATTCGGAGCCGGAGTCGTGAAAAAAACGGTTTGTAGTCGGAGTCGAGCCAAAAATACCTCGACTCCGAAACCCTGGTGAAGATGCAAAAACAATTTGGAATTTTTATAAGGTTATCTGGTACGGAGAATATACAAAAACAAAAAACCTTGGAAAATGTAAATGTTTGCAAAAATAT
The DNA here is from genome assembly GCF_047663935.1 of Musca autumnalis. Lineage (NCBI taxonomy): Eukaryota > Metazoa > Arthropoda > Insecta > Diptera > Muscidae > Musca > Musca autumnalis. Next base: position 189,779,033 of record NW_027411644.1, read on the forward strand.
GTTTATTTTAAATTTCGCCTAATTTTATAGTATTCGAACATGTACTTTTTTCTTTCATTATGGCTAAGTTCAATCGACTGCTGCATGGGATTGGTTAACCACAGAAAGTTGCGGATGGTCATAGCGAATGGGGAAAATGTCAGGTTACTGTTTACCAACAGTTTGTTTTTAAAAACGCGATTTTTATTCCCGAATGTGCCAAAAATGGTCAAAATCAAGTACTTCGGAATACAAATTTATTGATGAGAATTTATACTTTCCTGATGAAGACGATATAGTTTTTGTCGTGGCAACGACAACATCGTATCCGTTTGGCTTTTCGATGTGATTGTGGTATTCAATCAAGTACAAAGGGTCATAGGGACACTCGGGCCTGTGAAAAAGTTGTATTTATATTATCATTCGAAGATTGGACTTGATTAAGAGAAGATTGACACATTTTTTGATAGAATAGAATAGAATATTACACATAAGGGATTTGTAAGATGTCAAGCGGATATCTGTTCAAATATCGGTGATGATAATTTGAGGATGAAACACAATATTTTCAGGTTTAGAGTCTACATACAAAATAGAAAATATTTTTCAAACGCATCTACTCTGACAAATGTCAATATGAACATTTCAAATTATATGAACACCACTATATACATACATCAAAATTGACTAATTTGTGAACTATATATGATAAGTTTGGACCAATTTTCCATTCCATTTCCATTAATTTCCCTCTACAATTAAAAAAACTAATTAGTTGCTTTTCCACATCATGAATAATAAAAAATATAACGATAATACAAAGACTTAAGAAATAAACTTTGTTAATTTTTATAACCATTATGGCCCAATGTTGCCCACAGGCAACATGTGGTAACTCCCTATCCGCGAAGAATTTATAAGAATTTTCGCAGAGTACTTATTTTTGCGACTACTAATCATAATATATATGAAAAATATTTTTATCTTTACGAAAAAATCGAGGTTCAAAGGGTTAAGAGTGCAAAGTGAACATGCTTACCACTGCATCACCGTGTCATATAATCAACAGATTGAAAAAGTTCAAATTTGTTGAATTCTTAAATAAATGTAAACAATCGGCTTTTAAGTCACTCAGGTGTGTCTACACACGCGATAATGTAATAGAAATTGCTTCTGTAAAGCACCAACGATCTTCTTTTATCTTCCTTGGCGTGTATCGAAAGTGACGCTTTAGGCTAGAGAGTGAGCAACTCACTTGCAAATGCCCGCAGGGTGTATCTGTACCAAAGTTTACAGTTGAGTGCACTGTGAGGGGTCTAAAGTTGAACTAGTTACTGTAACCCTGAGGATCGACGAGTTTCCGATACCGAACTAGTTCATCTTGCTAGCCCCATTTTTCTCTTCCATAGCAGCACTGACGCTGTTTGCAGGTAGTAGGTAATACTTTGCCACTATGCTGATATGCTATAGCGACAAGGAGTACTTCGGTTAAGCAATTGTACAGTTGAGTGGAATATATATGATGTCCAACTTCCGTGTTGTGTATGTTTGTACTTTATTTGCTTCGTTCAACCGGATGTTTGCTCTTCGGAACGATCGTACATCCGAAACGCCCGAAGAATTTCTTCAATCTATTACAACGTGATCAATTCGATTTCTTCTTTTATTTATTTGTGGTTTGGAGACAGCCATGTGTCCGCCCTTATGAATGTCGAGATGCTTAAATAGGGTACTGCTAAACACCATGATTTTTTGCCGCTACGAAATCGATCAGCCTCATTCCATTGTCAGGTGTTTGACTGTGGAGACTGAATGTCCCGACTGTTGGACTAAAGATACTAGTATTTTACTTTAAAATCGACTAAAAGAATTCTAATGTCATGGACAGGTCACCTACCGGTTTTGGTTTTTCAAAACGCTTGTAAAATACATTCCTTGTCTTCTGTGGTAGCACTTTCAAAATGGACTATGTCGGTACATTCCTCCAGATACATACTAAATGAAAATCTCAACAGCATTGGATTTTAAATCATATTATATTCAGAAAACCCTCTAAATACATTTTTTTTTGGGAAAAGGGATTTTGGTTGTCTCAGTTCACACTGGGTATATCTCTCTTAACGTGCCAAACGGTGCGCCTTAACTAATTTTAAATGGAAGGTGCTTACACCTGGGAAGTTTTCGCAGATTCTGAAATTACAATGCTCATAGATGAGAAATATCAAGAAACAAAAAAATCGCCGGAGGGATTTTCAAATAAATCGCGGTTTAAGTTGACATTTTTAGGGGTTCTTTAGGTTTTCACGATTTTTCTTGGAAACCGCGAGTCCTATGTAAAGAAAATATTGTTGCTGTAAAAATTCTCCACAAGATTGACCTTTATGATATTTTTGCAGGATTTATCGTTTTTAAGATATAGAAGTTCAAACTGGGACAAGTCTCCTTATAAAACAATGTTATGACTGCAATTTCCCATCTTAAACGTATATATCTCAAAAATGGTACAGCCTAACAAAAAATAAATCAGCCAACCTTGTAGAGAATTTTCACAGCTACAAAATTATCTTTAGTCACATTTTGACGTGACTTGCGGTTTTTAAGTAACATCTTGAAGACTTAAGATCAAAACCTAAAAATTTAAACTGAACCTCTATATCTCAAAAATGGAGAAACTTACGAAAAGACCTAAAGGTCAGTCTTGTAGAGAATTTTCACAGCTACAACATTTTCTTTAGTCCAATTCCGATAGGACTTGCGGTTTCCAAGCAAAATCGTGAAAACATAGCAAACACCTAAAATTTTGAATTATGACCGCGATTTATTTAAAAATTACTACAGCAATTTTTTCTAGTTTTGGGATTTTTCTTATCTATGAGCATTGCTGTTTCAGAATTCACAAAAACGTTCCCTGTGTACGCGTTTTTCATTAAAAGTTAGTTAAGGCACACCCTTCATGATTTTGTTTTATAAAGGGGCGATACAGTCAGTGCATTGTCTCAATTTGAACTTCTATATCTCAAAAACGGTAAAACCTACGAAAATATCTACAACATTTTCTTTGGGCCCATTTACATAGGACTCCCTCCGGCGATTTTTTTGTTTCTTGATATTTCTCATCTATGAATTTTGTAGTTTCAGAATCTGCAAAAACTTCCCATGTGTAAGCACCTTCCATTTAAATTTAGTTAAGGCATAACGTGGCCAACAGGCAGATTTTCTCTCTCCACTCACTCAATTCAACTAATTGAAAACTATGCACCCTAAACTATGGAAAGGAAATATGCTGCCGAAACTTGGTGTAGCGCGTAAAAACATCGATGCCTATTTGTTTTTGGAATAATAAAGTTGTTTATGGTTGTATTACGGTAGCGATTGTGTTACGACATTTTGTTTTTAAATAGCTCCCGTCTCTACTGTTAAAACTGTTGGTCGAATATTTTTTGTTCACACTGTAAGGAAGTTGATAATCGACTTCGTTTTTATTACTTTTAAACAGGGTTGTGTAGCTTCAGTAGCCTTTTCTGCATTGTCTAAATATCGATGATAAAATCTGATAAAATACCTTAAATCAGATGGTCATTAAATATTTTAAAGAATATTAAAACAGACATTAATTTCTGCATTATAAAAGAGTTCGTTGAAAAGGCACAGCATCTCGTGGTTCACAACAATACAGTGAAATCAACAACAAATGTCGTAAAAATTGACAATAGCGATAATGACAATAAAACCAAATAACAAAATAATAAAAATTAATTTTTGAAGCAATGGAGGGTAGTACTTCGTTTATGCTTTTTGTTTAACAGCAATCACAGCAGGCTGTATAATTTGTTTATGTTTATATCCGATGGTATGTGGTTAGTCTTTTATCAAAATAGCATAAATTATTACCTCAGTAATGTATTGGCATCGATCGATATTCAAATGATCTACATATAATATGCGCATTAATTTTCAAATCATTGTTAAGGCAGATGATAAGAAATCTCTTAGAGATTATCTACTAATCTGATCATCATCTCTCACGAGGGTTATCCAAAATGGTCAATGATTTAGTTCTTAGACGTTTGTGTGCAACTTGAAATTTAATGGTTTGTGTTTGTGCGACCCCGAGTATTTTTGTGAAGTTAAAACTGTTATTCTCCAATGTTAATATGCTGCTAAACTGGCTTAACTAACAGTTTATGTGCATTTATGGCACCAGACAAAGGCACGAAGGTAGAGCTAAAAGTTTTTTTAATAAGTTGTCGTGCCATCAATTCCAAGTTATCACACAAATTTTAGGAATTTCTATACGTTAAGAAGAATGAAATTTTTTTGTAAATACGAATTTGTATTGGATACAGAGAATTTGCTTTAGACAATTTTAATTTTCCCAACTCTTACCTTGTATACGAGAAAGGTATATCACGGTGGTCTTGAACCAAATTTGAACGGAAAGTGCTTACACCTGGGAAGTTTTTGCGGATTCTGAAACTACAATGTTCATAGATGAGAAAAATAAAAAAAAATCACCGGAGCGCTTTTTAAATAAATCGCGATTCAAGTTGAAATTTTTAAGGGGTTTTTTAGGTTTTCACGATTTTGCTTGGAAACCGCAAGTCCCATCGCAGTGGAACTAAATAAAATGCTGTAGCTATGAAAATTCTATACAAGATTCTTATTTATGATATTTTCGTACGTTTTACCATTTTTGAGATATAGAAGTTCAAATTGGGACAATGCACTGACTGTATCACCTCCTTATAAAACAATGTCATAACTGCAATTTCCCAACTTAAACTTATATATCTCTAAAATGGTACAACCTAGCAAAAAATTACGAAAGCCAATCTTGTAGAGAAAAGTCCATCCGGCGATTTTTTCTTGTTTTTGGATTTTTCGCATCTATAAACACTGCTGTTTAAGAATCCGTAAAAACTTGACTTATAAGAGTCAATCTTGTAGAGAATTTTCATAGCTACAACATTTTCCTTAGCCCCATTTCGATAGGAGTGCGGTTTCCAAGCAAAATCGTGAAAACCTAAAAACCCTTAAAAATGTCAACTTGAATCGCGATTTATTTAAAAAGCACTCAGGGGATTTTTGTTTTTTCTGTTTTTTTGATTTTTCTCATCTATGAACATTGTAGTTTCAGAATCCGCAAAAGCTTCCCTCTCATTTAAATTTTGATTAGTCCCATTTGCTATTAACAGTCACAGTCAAAAGTAAACAAAAATTTATCGAAAATGGGATGAGGAAACCAAGGAAGATTTAGCCAGGAAGAGAACATATGTTAAAAAAGTTCCTCAAAACTCGGTCCACGTTTTGACATAGCCCCATATAACGGTACGGCCAAACTTCAGGCATTTTGGCGTTTTTAGCTACATTCTTTGTACCGAAGTAGCTATAACTTGGCATTTGGGGTTCCCAGTAATAATGAAACATCTATATCAAAAATTATGGAGATGGATCCATGTTTTGTTATAGCCCTCATATAACGGTACCGCCTAATTTCAGGTATTTTGGCCTTTTTAGAACAAGACGTGGATCCATGTCGATCATCATCTCATCTACTTTTCAACCGATTACATTAGTTTTTCCTATTTTGGAAAGCTTACTAAAATTCCTTCTTGGCCAAAGTAAATAATTGCACTCTTTGGTATCTTCTACGCAGCCTAGAGCACTAGGAAAAGTATTTTCCATTTTTTAATGCGTTTTTTCACACTTAAACCACTATATCACAGCCATTTCTTAACCGATTTTAAACAGTTATAAATATTTATTTGGTATTTTGGCTTAACACTGTATTAGGTTTGTTTTGACTTCTTAGAATTCATACGGCCATAAAACGGTACCGACCAATTTTCGCTTTTATAAGGTTTTATCCGCATAATTAATCCGAAATGTTTGATAAGTAGTCTTCCGACATTGAATCGACCCAATATATAAACCCCGACCTCCCGATTTATCCTATTTTCAATGTTATACACTGTAATTTGTTATTTCGGATTCTCACTGGGTTGACAACATCGATGTGCCATTGATAAAAAAAACATTATACCACTGCAGTGTGGGCCCAATGACAGGTTTCTAAGGTAAAAAGTCCGCTTTTCTAGTCATATATTTAAATAAAAAGCAACGAAATTATGTTCATAACAGTTTTTACCACACAAAAATAAAAAAATAACCGAGCAATTTCTCATGATGATATTACATCTAACATTGTTAAACTTACATATAAAATCGAGTCTGAACCGAGTCTTACCATTTTTTTAAATGTATTTCTATTCCCATGATATGTATCGGAACAAACGTTGAAATGTCCATATGCTTCCAGTGAATTGTTGTGACGAATTAGCGTAGACTTTAGTGTATAAATAGTTTGCTCTGGCCGATATTAAGCCATTTTTACTTGTTTAAAATTACGCCTTGGAGCCACCGTGATGCACTGGTAAGCACGTACACCTTGCATTCATAAGGTCTGCGATTCAATCCCCGACCAGAACATCAAATTTTTCGGCTGTGGCAAATCCCATTAGAACAAATATTGAAAAACTTCTCTACGAAGGACTCGCCGCACAGTGTTGCCGCAGTGGAAAAAAATCGAAAAAATGTAATGTTATGTTTACGTTTCTTTCTTAGAGTAAACCGGAGACGCCCATAACATTTCCATCAATACTAAAGCATGTGGGTATGCACGGGTTATAGATAGCTCTTTAAGTATAAACAAGTAAGAAAAGTCTATAGTCGGACGGAGCCGACCATGGGATACCCTATACCACTATCCCTGGGCAATCGCTCTCCACGGAACTTCTTTTCAATGATTGTGAAAATTTAATTATCAAATATCACAGATGTAATGTGTAATACTTATGACCAAAACCAAAAATTATCTAGCATGACAAAGACATTTTTATAGCAAGAAAGGAAAATTTAGTTCACACAAACTAAAATGTAATGAAACCCACTTATGTATGTAGTACTACTACTTCCGTTGTTTAACCGCTACGTTATTGAAATTTTTACCAATTTCACACAAAAGTTTCAGTCCATTTAACCCGCTAAGTATTATCGGTTGGTTGGTTTGTACGCTTCTTCTTCATCATAAACTCAAACTTTGTTTAAAAATTTGCGGGTTATTATTTTGATCTACAGAATTGGTTAAAATTTTGTTTTTGGTCCATTTCATACCCTGAACATTTCACGATCATCACAAAAAACTAATCATTTCTATTCTGGCCCGAACCCAACCTCCTTAAAAATTCGTTACAATCGGTCCATAATTGCGGCCTTAAGCTTGTTTACAATTTTTAATGGACTGACACAAATCGCTAAATCGCTTTATCTCGTCGAGATATGAATTTCGGCATACCAAATATGGGGTCTAGGATGAATATTTCGTGGTGTTACATAAACTTTTGGAGAGACAATAAGTAGCATGGGATAAAAATGTGGTTCTCTACACAGAACCCATTATATATTAGGCAGTAGGCCCGTTATCTAGCAATCACTTTATTGTATCAGAGGAAAGGTCAATAGCTTTTTAATATATGTAGGCTACTTTGCGAAATATATATGTTCTCAAGGAATTAAAATATCGACCAAAAATAAAATTTTTATATTTTTCATACAAAAGTAATGGTCCATTTCACCCGCTAAAGAATATCAGATCATCATTCAAAATTGTAGGCATCTGTTTCGTCCTACACTCTTACCCGGTGCAAAATTTCGTGACTATTGATGTATAATTGCGACTTCTAGCGAGTTTATTATTACACTACAAACAAATAACGGAATATATTAGGCTGTAACTCTGTTATCTGATCATGCACACCAACATAATTGGCATCAATTGAAAGGTCATGCGTTCCACTTTCAAGTATATCTCACTTGTCCGGAATGTCACTTCCGGGAATTAAGATATAAGCTGTATATTAAAATTTTTCACAGTTTTCACACAAAAGTTTTGGTCCATTTAACCCTCTAAATATTATCCGATCGCCATCTCAAATTGCACGCTTCTCCTTTGTGATATACTCTTACCTTATTTAAAATTACGCGTTGATCGGACTATTATTGAGACCTACGGAGCCGCTAGAAAATTTGATAAATATTATGTTTTTGGTCCATTTCACCCGCTAAATATTTTACGATCATCACCAATAAGAATAGGGATCTATTCTGATCTGAACGTGACGATCGGTCCATAATTGCGGCCTGGAGTGTGTTTACAATTTATAATGGACAGACGGACGGATGGACGGACGGACACACATTTCAAAATCGCTTTATCTCGTCGAGATATGAAGATTGGTATACCACATTGGGGGTCTCCGACGAATATTTCGCGGTGTTACATGAATTTTTACCAAAACAAACTTATAATACCCTTTTCCACATTGTGGTATAGGGTATAAAAATATTTCCCAGGCAATCTGAAGCGATTATATCGAAATCGGTTCAGATTTGAATATAGCTCCCGAATTTTTTTAGATTTGGGAACAAGTAAAAGTCACTGGGAGCTAAATCAGGAGAATAAGGTGGATGGTCAAGCAACTCGTACTTTAATTCGTTGATTTTAGCCATTGTTAAAACACTCTTGTGCGCTGGTGCGTTGTCTTGATGAAAAATTATTTTTTTGTGTTGTAAGCCAGGACGTTTTTCTCAAATTTGTACATTTAATTGATCCAAAAGGTTGCAATAGTACTCTGAATTTATTGTTTTACCCTTTTGCAGATAGTCAATCAGTAAAATACCTTTGAAGTCTCAACCGTTGCCATAACCTTACCAGCCGATTGAATTGTTTTGCCTTCTTTGGGGCACTTCCTCCAGCTTCAGTCCATTGTTTGGATTGTTCTTTTGTCTTTGTATAGTGGTGGGTCCATGTCTCATCAACAGTTTTGAAACGACGCTTAAAATCCATTTTATTTCGCTTCAAACGACCCAAACAAGCTTGATAAATGTTCATTCTTATGCGTTTTTGATCGACTGTTAACAAATGCGGCACCCATGTTGCAGAAAGCTTTTTCATCTGTAGTTCTTCATGCAAAATTAAATGGACTCGATCATTTGGGATGCCCATGATATTAGCAATTTCACGCATTTTTATTCGTCGACAATTTCGTCGACAATACAATTTCTGTTGTTGTTGCTGTTTTTGGACGTCCACTACGTGGTTCATCTTCAATGCTTGTACGACCACGTTTAAATTCAGCAACCCAATTTTTTACTGTTGCATATGAAGGAGGACTTTCACCTAACACATTCACCATTCATTATGAATTTCTTGTCCCGATAAACCTTTTTTATGTAAATATTTAATGACAGCACGCATTTCTAATTTTTCGATTGTAAAAAAATTGCGGATGCGTCTTTTTTGAACACCTGTTTCTGTATGAAGGATTTGCCAGATCGAAACAAAATTTAACATGTGTTTATAACAGAGATGGAAGTTTCCAAAACACTTAACTTTTTTCTGTTTACACCGCGCTTTTTGTGCTAGGCTAAGAAGTTTCCGAACTGCCCTCGTAAGTAACAAATTTTAAAATTCCAGCGCTGGTCGTGCACCAGCTACCAAATTTAGAACAATTTAGCGCTTTTCGTATATTTAGCGCTTTTCGTATATCCAATAAAAAGCACTAATATTTAATTTCCGAAACTACCTCCATATCTCAACCATACACTTAGTTCCAGCTCTTTCCGTCCGCCCAAATCCAAGTTGTACCAAATTTAGTACTTTTCGTACACATAAGTAAGAATTTCCCAAACTACCTCAATCATATATTCCAATAGTAATCTTAATTCCAAATAATATTTTTGGTTGTAAATATATATCTTGTGTTAGGATGTGGGCTGGGACTGAGCGGGTTGGGACTCGAACTGGGATGTGAATCGTCCTAGTGCCGCGTAGAGATCTATAACAGAATTAGCTGGCTTTTTACAGAACATTAGTTCCATAAGCCGAACTAAGAAAATATCTGCAATCCTCTCTGCTTTCTGCTGTATTTTCCCAATCTGGGATATGTAGCTTTCTGATGTCTCGTTACACTTGTTCGCTGCAACGAAGCTTTGGCCTTCCATAAGAACACCGCCTTAGGTTTTAACGCCCACTGATCGCGTTTAGCACAAAAAAAAAAGATCTGGACTTTATTGAAAATCTATTGAAATACGGAAGCATTCCGAAAATGTATAAATATAAACAAAATGACAAATAATATGTGGTATCTTAGTTCTGAACTTGTTGGCCTAGCATTATTTGACCCTACAGAGCAAAACACCGTAAAGAAACAAAGAAATCAATCAGACGAAAATGAGAATTTTTCTAGAAATATTCGACCAGAACTACAAGAAGAACAACAGCCGAGATTACTAGAAAAAGGTCTACTAGGCATAATATCTAGTGAGACTTACATATTTGATGCTCAAGAGATTAGTCAGTAACAACGAATTTCTGGAAAAAGATCCTGCAACTTGGTCGCAGAACTCCGTATTTCTGAAAAAAGATCCTGCATCCTGGATGCAAAAAGAAGGGTCAAAGGATGGTAAACGGCTTGAAAGTTGTGAGCGAGGAGTTAAGGTCATCACAGATTACAACCAATTAATTACAAACGACGAGCAACAAAAACTATGCGTTCTCCACAACTGGCAATATCTCACCATCCATAAAGGGCACATTCATGTATTTTAGTTTGATTTTCTAGGCTCGGCACACAATCCGAAAAGAAGTATGATTATAAATTTATCCATTTGAAAGGTATATGCACAATCATCAAAGTGTCAGGTAATTCCAAAGTCAGTACAAGAAATCCATTGTTTTCCATACAACAGTCAATATTGTTGTCAGTAATATTGCCAAAGACACTTTATTCCTAAAATGCAAGGATTCCAAGGAGTCTGATGTCGAATATTTCAAAACCTGTAGAAATGGGCGAAACTTTCCACGCCTATTTAGGTTACTTCCCGACGTAAGCTTTCAAAACGCCGATACACGTGTCTTCTTTTTTTTTTGATCCACTTTCATAATCTGTGCGGGGTTTCTTGTAATTTTAAAAAAAAGTTATCTCCTGATAGCTCCAAAACCACATTATGTCAGTCCTTTGAACATATTTATATAAGAATAGAATGAGCAAAAAAGCAATACATTCTCCAAGCAGTAAACCGATGCCGTCAGCTGTACCCAGATAACCCCGAAACTACATTATGTCAGTACCTTGTTATACCCTCCACCATAATATGGAGTTCGACCCTCCAATTTGTCATTCCGTTTGTAACACATCGAAATATTCATCGGAGACACTATGAAGTATATATATTCTTGATTAGGGTAAAATTCTAAGTCGATATAACCATGTCCGTCTGTCCGTCCGTCCGTATGTTGAAATCAAGATTCAGCTCGCAATTTTTAAGATAGATCTTTGTAATTTGGCCTAGAAGTTTCTATTACTCCTAGGATGTTTGGTATTGCAAATGGGCTATATCGGTCCACATTTTGATATAGCCCCCCATGGAAATGTACCACCCGATTTTCGGTATTTTGAAGGTTATAGCCTCATTATCACACCGAAATGGCTTAGTCTTCGTCGGTGGTATAAAACTTTGGTATTTGGTCTTTATTTGGGGTATTAACAGTTCTATAAGAAATTTGTCAGTATAGGTCCACGCCTTCATATAGCACCCATAGATCGGTACCTCAGCATTTTCGGTATTTTGAAGATTGTGGCCACAGCATCCCACCAAAATGACTGAAATTTTGTACTTAGTCTCCGTTGGAGGTACAAAATTTTCTCCCAAAAAATTAAAAGTTCTATATGAAATTTGTTGGTATAGGTTCACGCCTTCATATAGCACTCATAGAACGTTACGTCCCATTTTCAGTATTTTGAAGGTTGTGGCCACAGCAACCCACCGAATGGCTGAAATTTGGTATTTTGTCTTTGATGGAGGTAAAAGGCTTTCCGTTTCGATATAGTTCCCATAGAACGGTGCCTCCCGATTTTCGTAATTCTGAAGGTTGTGACGTCAATATCCCACCGAAGGACTGAAATTTCTTATTAACGCTTTCATGTGGTTATAAAATATTCCAGAAGAGAATTATCAGTACAGGTCCGCGGGTTGCTATATCCCCCATAGAAGCGTCCTCTTGATCTGAAATTTAATATTTAGTCTTCTTTGAGTCTAAAATCTTTCCGCCAGGAAATTTTAGGTATAGATCGACGATTTGATATACAACTCGTTGTGGAGGGTATAACAAGTTAGGCCTGGCCGAACTTAACGCCGTTCTTACTTGTTTTTAAAATACGCAATTGTTTTCAATCCAAATTGATAATATAGGAAAGAAAATTAGGTTTTCACAATAGGCTATATTTTCGCCCTTAGTGGTACCACAGTCACGTTTTTCGGGACATTGGCTTAATTATCTCGAATTCAGTAATACTTGCGTATTTTGTCATTGAACATAACATGTTAAAACAGTATGGCCCTTAATTTGATGTATGATACGTGCAAATAGCTTCAGCCGTTCCAGAAGTATGGGTCGCCGAAGTCGCCAAATAGCCAACAAATCGAGATTTTCAGAACTTCGAGGTCCCAGTGTCACGTGTTAACATATTCCAATTGTGCTCCAATTTGGTATTTGATAGAGATAATGTGCTCGGAATACGGAAAGATAATTTTTCCAAACTGTTGGTATCAAATACTAACGAAGACGACGAAGACACCACAGATACAATCCCAGAATATGGTTTTGAATGTATACCACCCGACCAAGATGAGTTAAAGGCAGCAATGAATCGGCTGAAGGATAATAAGCCAGCAGGAGCCGATGGTCTACCAGCCGAGCTGTTCAAAATCGGAAGTGACACGCTGATAAGGTGTATGCATCACTCGATCCTCAGTTAAAATAGGAAAGAAATTCTCCAAACTGTTTTGTACCAAAAAAGGTTTCAGAAAAGGAGACAGCCTTTCGTGTGATATCTTCAACATCCTGCTGGAAAGATTATACGAGAGGCAAACGTTAAAATAAATGGCACAATCTGCACGAATAGGTACATGCCATTGCTTATACTGATGATATAGCCATCATGGGACGGTCAGTAAAATAAGTAGCTGATAACTTTATGAAGGTCGAAGGAGAAACTGCTAACACGGGTCTGGCGGTAAACGGCAAGAATACCAAGTTGATGGTGTCGACGCGCAATGCGTCCATAGAGCTACTGCTGATGTTGGTTCCTATAATTTTAAGATAGTAAAAGGCTTCGTCTACCTCGGCACCGCACAGTGTCCGATTTTCCAAAAAAACCTGGCCAAAAATCGAAAAAAAAAATTATCAATTTACACTAAAAAGGGTCAGATATTGTTTATAGGATCCCAGTGCGTGTAATTATGAAAAAATATATACATTTCTTGTTTAATAAGTGGGTATAAAAGCAGGTCGAAGTGACCCTATTTGGAATTTTATATTTTTTTTTTAATATTTAAGTTGTTTATAAATCTATGATAATATGCAAAATAAACAACGGTTATTAAATATTTTCTCTTTGTAATTTTTATGAAAGGTATGTGAAACGTATTTAAGATGTTCAGTGTCGCCACTGAATTGTGCGTTCTTTAATAACACTCTGCTACAGTGAAAATTTACAGGGGTTCTAATGGATAAATTCGGTTTTGTGGGAGTCCACAGAAGACGAAAATACCTTAGGTTTCTTTGGGTCACTTCGGGTTTTGATTTTATAACGGTAAATGTAGTGAAAAATGGGCTTTCTTGGATTTTCAAATTTAAACGGATATTACTTCTTTTTTCCACAACCGATTTACACACACTGTTTTTCATTATAAAGGGGAGAGTAATGCCTTTCGAACAAGCCATAGATTTTTACAATCGGTTAACAAATGGCTAAGTAATAGTGGTTTAAGTGTGACAAAAACGCATTAAAAACAGTAAAATGTTTTTCATTGAGCTATAGGCGGCGTAAACGGCACCCAACAGTACAATTATTTACTGTTAGCAAGTAGGAAATTTAGTTGGCTTTCCACCAACGAAATCGGTTGAAAAATGAATGCGTTATGGCATTTTTTGTGTTTCAACTTTTTGGATTTTTTCATATTTTCCTTTATAAAAGATTGGTACCTTAGCATGTATGATTCTAATTGTGACTATCTTGCTTAACAATTACGCACAAGGTACAAATCCTTTATGACTCGCACGAGGGTTAATTTTTTTAAGACAAATATTCCTTGCATTCTTGTCGGTAAAGTTGCGAAAGACATTATACACCTAAAGTGCAAGGATTCCAAGTGATCTTAACTCAAATATTTCTAAAACTGTAGAAATTGTGGAAGCTTGCACACCTATTTTAGTTTCTTGGTTTTTGGGCAAAATTGATACCGATATTTCCTTGGTATGTAACGCAAATAGGGATTTCATTTCTTTGGTGACTTATAGTGAAATTTAGCTGAGAACATTTTTGTATTTAACGCCAATCTTCTTAAATGATGCTTTGTATGACAATTTTGCCAAAATTTTGATGAAGTACGACATTAACCCTAAAATGTTTTTCTAATTTGCATATTTCTGGAGTTAAGGTAAGATATAGAGTTTTGGTGTATTCTAGGACCTATAGTAAAAATTGATGGCGAAGAAATTTGTAGAATATTTTGATCCGATAAGATCACATTTTATAGGAGGAGGGACCAAAAAGACCCTTAAATGACCGCCTGAGGTTTAAATAATATGAAAAATGTAATCAGCGGCCCGAAAAACATAAGAACCAAAGGTTAGGTCAAAATCCATTCATTTTTAGAGTTTTGGCCAGGTTTTTCGGAAAATCGGACACTGTGCACCGGCGTAAACACAACAAACAACATCAGTTGTGAAATAAAAAGAAGAATTGTAATGGCCAACAGATGGGAAGCCTGGGTACTAGCGCAAGCAGACAAGGCAGTGCTTGGTGTGTTTGAGAAAAAAATTCTTCGAAAGATAAACGGACTAATCTACGCTGACAGTGAATATTGACGTCGTATGAACCACGAGCTGTATCTTCTATACAACGACATCATTATAGATGAGAATGAGCGATAATGCAGGAGTAGTATATAGGTCCCAAATGATAATACTCCCTTCAAAATAGCTCATATGTGGCGTCGTTTTTGCAACAATTTCGGAAAATTTCAAGTGGAAAATTTTATAACACCAACTGAGACTAAATATTAAAATTTTGCCTTTCCGATAGGATTTTGATGGCACATCCTTCAAAATACCGAAAATCGGGAAGTACGCTTCTATGGGGGCTATTTGAAGACATGGACTTACACTGATAATTCTCCTCTGCAATATTTTATACCCCCATGGATGTTTAAATACCAAATTTCAGTCATGTCGGTGGTATATTGAGGCCACAACTTTCAAAATACCGAAAACCGACAGATACGGCTCTATGGGGGCTATCTAAGGACGTCGACCTATACAGACAAATTTCAGATGGAAAGTTGTAATCCGCCAGATTTAAATTTCTAAAAAATTTCAGCCATTTTTGTGGAATATATAGGATACAGCCTTTAAACTACCGAAAATATGGAGGTACCGTTCTAGGGGCTATATGAAGGCGTGGACCTATACCGGCAAATTTCAGTTGGAAAGTTTTATACAACCAACGAAGACAAAATACTATATTTCAGCCATTTCGATGGGATCTTGAGGCCACAACCTTCAAAATATCGAAAATCGGGGGGTTCCGTTCTATGGGAGCTATATGAAGACAAAGGCCTATACCGAGAAATTTAAGGTGACAACTTTTATAAGCTTAACGGAGATTAAGTTCCAAATTTCAGACATTTCGGTGGGATATTGGGGCCACAACCTTTAAAATATCGAAAGTCGGGAGGTACCGTTCTCGAGGGCTATATGAAAGCCTGGACCTATAACGACAAATTTCAGGTGGAATATTTCATACTCCTATTAAAGACTTAATACCAAATATCGGCCATTTCGGTGGGGAATTAAAGCTTTAACGTTCAAAATACCGAAAATCGGGAGGTACCTTTCATGGGGGCTATATGAAGGCGTGGACCTATACCGAAAAATGTAAGGTGGACAGTTTTATACACTCAACGGAGACTAAGTACCAATATATCAGCCATTTCGGTGGCATATTGAGCCACAACCTTCAAAGTACCGAAAATCTGGAGGTACCGTTCTAGGGGGCTATATGAAGACGAGGACCAATACCAATAAATTTCAGCTGGAAAGTTTGTCCCTCCAAAGAAGAGTAAAACCCAAGCTACAGCCATTTCGGTATTATAAGAAGGCTAAAAAGACTAAATACCAAATTTCAGCCACTTCGGTGTAAAAATGAAGTTAAAACCTTTATAATACCGAAAATCGGGAGGTACTGTTCTATGAGTCTATATCAAAACGAGGACCTGTGCTGACAAATTTCTGGGAGAAAGTTTTGTAGCCCAAAGAAGGACTAAATACGAAACTTCAGTCATTATGGTGGCATAATATATCTAAGACCTTCAAAATTCCGAAAATCGGGAGATAGGATCCTATGAGGGTTATATCAAACGTAGACCTATATCAACAATTTTTGGTAGACATGGTCCTCATAGAAAACGTGGTCCTCATAGCCCTTTTTCAATACCAAAAGTCCTGCGCACATACAATAGATTTTACCAAAATGTCATCCGCCTACTTCACACAGATTACTCCTTACCACAGTGTGATGTAAGGTATGAATATTTTTGACTATATAATCATCAAAATTTTTTCTCAAACTTTAAACAAACGATTTAGCTTTTTTGTTTTTTTTTTAATAACCGAGGACTAGGCAAGGATAGTCAGTAGAAAAAAGTTATATTTTATCTATAGAAATCCCCTAACAACGACAAAAACGTAGTACTGACGCCTGTGTGAATAACGATTTTGCCTCAACTCTAGAAACAGTCTTAAATGATGGAATAAAATCCAAACATAATATATTTTTGGTGGTTTTGAGGTGTTTTTGCTTGATAATTCTCTAAAGAGGACATGATTGATACTCATGTATTAGGCATCATAAACAGCTTCTCACCTAAATGAACGTGGTATTAGAAGTTCGTCGTGTCATAAAAATGCACAATAAATCCAGCACTAATGCGCCAAAGTAGAGCAGATGGTTGACTTCATCAATATTCAGTTTCCTTCTCTGATGTATTTATTCACAATTTCAATTTAATTTAATTGGCAATTAAAACATCCCATAACAATTTCCATTATTTTTATGCATTTCCTCTATTTCGTAAAATGTTTATAGTATTTCAATAACCGGAAACTTAAGGCTCGACCCACGTATGTACAAAACTCGCTGACTTCTCATCACAATGGTATGTCTAGAAACGATTTAATTTAGAGCACCATAATTCTTATGTGATATATGAGGCCTATAATCTGTTAAGACGAGCGTACGACCATCATCAACTTGATGTGAGTGAGCAAACAAAGCAGAGCAGTTGCAACAATTCCACTTTTAGGGTGTGGTGTTGTTGTAAAATTCTCAAAACTTTTTTTTGATTTTTTATATATGGGTATAAAAGTGTGTTCATAGATTTAATGGTGTATTAAATGCGTTTATAACACCAAACTGTCGTGTTTGAATGTCAAAACAAATCGAAATGCCTAAATTTATGGTGAGTTGAGAGAATCGAACAATCATCATCTATCCATCCATCCATCCACTCAGTAAGGCATTTGAAGAAAATTAAAAAAAAAAAATAATATTTCCTTTCCAGATCTGCTTGTTGGTAGCAATTATTGTTGTAATTGTTGTAGACGCTGCTGAATATTATCCCAGTCATCTTAGTCGCCAAGGCTACACGTATTCTGTTGAAACTGGAGCGTCCTCTGACCAGCCAGTGCGAGTACCCAAAACGGAATTTTTCACATTTTCACCACCAGAGGATTATGATGGTGATGCTAAAGATGCCTTGCGTTTGGCCAGTATAATACGTCCACAACGTGTTATATTTATTCGTTCACCTGAGAAAAATATATTCTCTTTGACAGCTGAACAATTGGCCAAGAAAGAAAGTCTAAATATTTTCGTTTTAACTCGAGATACAAATGTAAACGGCCTGTTAAGTCAATATGAAGAAATACGCCAAAAGGTTGGCCAGAAACCAAGTGTTCACTTTGTTAAATATCGAACTCCCGAAGACATTGAACGTGCCAAACATGAAATTTACAATAATTTTGAAACTATACCGGGACCATCGAAATACCATGAAGAAGTTACCGTACCAGTTCATGAATTTAATTCTCAAAGCGCGACTGTTCCGGCACAAATGGGTTATGATTCCTATGATAGTCCTGTAATTTTTAGAATTATCCGGCACATTTCATCCAAAGATGTTGTCGAAAATTCAGAATTAGAGGATAATGAAAGTCCCGTCATATTCAGAATCATTCGCCATATTTCCCCGAAGGATGCAGAGAATGCAGCATATGAGGATGTTGACGTTAAAGAAGCTGACAAAATCGACGAGCAACAGTATTCGGGTCAACCGGCTCAATAACATATTTAGATTAAGATATATTAAAGACTGTTAGCTATGTAATTATTTTTATTTTATATATTAGTAGTTGTTGTTGTTCTGATTCAAAAAGAAATAAATAAATAATAAATAAATAGGAACAAATAAGAAAAGTCTATAGTCGGACGGGGCCGACCATGTGATACACTCCACCACTATTTTTGCATTTACTCTATGCGGATAAACCTTGAACAGATCAGGATCTCCATCCAAGTTAAGTTATCAGCCATGTAGCTGAGTTTTTGTGGAGAGCTAGGGTTTGCCATAAGAAGTAATGTCCTGAAGTCCCCATCGATCCCATGTGTGCAAAATAAGTTACACTGTGCAACATTTTTAAGGTGATCTTGTGCAAACAATTCGAACTGAAGATTTTTTGAAAGTACAGACCCAAACGCCAAGAAACCCTAGTTGGGTTTTGTTGTGTCAGATCCAGCTCGGATTTTATGGCCCCATCTAAACATGGTTAAATATTGAGTTTTTAAAGAAATTCGGGCCTATATCTCTGAAACCAATGCGAATCTTCTTCTGACCTCTGAAGCAAATTTGTAGAAAAAGACAAGAAAACAATATTTGGAGAAATAATGAACTCGAAAAACTTCATTTATTGCCTCAAATTTAAAAATATATGCAAAAATACCACAATTTTTATACATTTCGCACCGTATCTCCAAAACCGTTATTTTTTCTGAATATTTTCTTTCGGAAAAATATTCCCTGGAATGTAATACACAACTCTTCAGAACATGTCATTGCTGTAAAATGCCTCTGTCCCGTTGTTTTCAGTACATTTCTCAACGACGATTTAATAAAAATGTCAATAATGTAGTGAAATCCGAAATGCGAGAATAAACTGTTGGTGTGAACTGTGTTTAAAATACTTGTTGTAAAATATATGATGCAAAATACCGCTGAAACAACATGAAGTAAGCATTTTAGAGTTTCAGAATGTTCTAAAGAATTGTTGAGAACTTTATTTGGAATTTTTGCAAAAGGTTACTTGGTTCAACTCCCAATAGTTTAGCCGATACTGACCAGAATTTCAGCAATTATGTAAAATTTTCTATATTTTATAGATTTTGATGCCCTAGATGGAGTTTTTCTTATGTGGTTTCTTCAAAAGATAAGTTCTACTAGTTTATGGCTACAATATTGCTAAAGACAACAAGGCCAAATTCCAATTCGTTTCTGAGATAAAGGCCTGATAAATGCAAAAAAAGTGTAGATTTAGCCCGGTTTAGATGAGGCCATAAAATCCGAACTGGATCTGACAGGACAAAACCCAACTAGGGTTTTTGTAGTCTAAATATGTACTTTCAAAAAATAAATACTAGAAGTTGTTTGCATTTTCAGTGTTGCATAGTGTTATTCAGGGTCAAATGTCTGGTTTGGAAAGCCTAATTTATTGTTTTTTAGAGTTTTCTTCAAGAATTGTCTTCAAGATTTTCAAAAAGGAGTGAGCATTCTTGAGGTATCGTGATCTAAGTGCCAAAATTCACATTTGGAGAAATAAGCCGCCTAAGTACATTATGATGCGGACATTTTAAAGTAACCACTCCATGCGTTAGATATTTTCATAAGATTTCAAACGATACACCTTTGCAGTGATCAATTCAGTAAAACCGGGTCCCGCCTTTAAATCTTGTTTTTCGTGTCAAATAACCGGTGAATCGGATCCATCGCCATTGAAAATTAGACTTTTCCGTAATTAGTGCAACAAAATCAGCGGGAAAATTTCAAAAAAAAAAAAAAATCGGAGAGTTTTCATTGTAGTAGTAGGGCTTACGATTACAATGTGGCGTAAATGGGCTCATTTTGCACACACTTACTCTAACATGGAATAACTCCACTAAACATGCTCCGATTTTGTTGGATTTTCGTAAAAATACGTATAATTGCGCTCTTCAAGAGAACATTTGTTGAAATTTTGTTTAAAAGATATTTATAATTGCGCTCTTCAAGAGAACATATATTTTTTTGGGGGCACAGACAGGATAACCGGGTCTGTGCCCCCAAAAGCATATATGAGGAAAAGTCAGAATTTTTATACCCTACACCACTATGTGGAAAGGGTATTATAAGTTTGTTTTGGTAAAAATTCATGTAACACCGAGAAATATTCGTCGGAGACCCCAAATGTGGTATACCAATCTTCATATCTCGGCGAGATAAAGCGATTTTGAGATGTGTGTCCGTCTGTCCATTATAAATTGTAACCAAACTCCAGGCCGCAATTATGGACCGATCGTCACCAAATTTGGTATGGAGGTCGGTTTCACATCAGAATAGATCGCTATTTTAATTGGTGATGATCGTGAAATATTTAGCGGGTGAAATGGACCAAAAACATAATTTTTATCCGATTTTGTAGCTGCTCTGTAGGTCGCAATAATAGTCCGATCGCCTTTAAATTTTAAATAAGGTAAGAGAATATGACAAAGAAGAAGCTTGCAATTTGAAATGGCGATCCGGTAATATTTAGATGGTTAAATAGACCACAACGTTTGTGTGAAAATTGTGAAATTTTTTAATATACAGCTTATATCTTTATTCCTGGAAGAGACATTCCGCCCACGTAAATAGAATTTGGAAGGCCATTTCTTGACCTTTCCATTGATGCCAATTATGTTGATGTACATGCTCAAATAACAGCGTTACAGCCTAATATACCCTGTTAATTCTTTGTAGTGTAATCATGTAGCTCAATAATCACGAAAATTTGCACGAGGTTAGACTTTAGGTCGAAGTAGATGGTTACAATTTTGGATGATGATCTGATAATAGTAGCGGGTAAAATGGACAATTACCTTTGTATGAAAAATACAAAAAAATTTTATTTCCTGGAGGACATATACCGGCAAAATAGACTACATATGGAAATATATTTTATTAAAGTGTCTGCTAGATAGCGGGCATACTGCTTAATAAATAATGTGTTTTGTGTAGAGAACAACATTTGCCCATTCCCAGTTTTTGCATTATTGCAAATTCCATGGTGCCCTAACGTTTTAATGTTCCAATTGGATTTTTATATATACATTGCAGCATGGGTCGCTTTGCCACAATTTTTTTCCAGGCAAAATCAAATTTTCAACGGTGGCAAAATATCCTTCAGGAAGGTTTGCGGCATTTTCTGAGTATTTCAGCCATGTAAAACTTCTCTAAAAGTGGTGTCTTAGGACACACCGTTCGGACTCGGAGATAAGCTGTGGGTCCCATATCATTGAGTAAATATGAATCGGGGTACACTCACTCATTGATGTGAGAGAAGTCTCCCTTGTCCCTTATAAGATGTTTGTGAAACAATTAGTATATTATTATTTAAACTTTGTGTGATACGGTACCAGAATACACAAAGTTACTTCTTACAATAAGTTTATTTGTTCCATAAAGAAATTTTGTTATGTGGAAAACTAATTCCCAGGGGTAAAGGTGCAGGGCATTACATGGTCGGCCCCGTCCGACTATAGCCTTTTCTTACTTGTTTAATATTCCATTTGTAAAAAATTGAAAATTTACGCTACATGAACGATTTCTGGTACATGTATTGAAAAAAAAATTCCCATTCTCAAATCTGTTCGAGATACTAATTTTGGATATTGCGCGCAAAAGTTATGGCGGTTTCAATTCTGATTATTAGAAAAAATCTTATAAAAACGCTATTCATTATATCGAGAAACATTGTTAATTTATGGCTTCCTACATACTATATGTTTACTGACGTCCCATAACTTGAGTGAAAAGATGTACATTTTCGCGGAAATTAGGAAAGAATTCCAAACAGTTGGTAGTTTGCAACTTGTTTTAATAAAATTCAACCTGTTTATGCATCTGAAAAATATATAAAAAATATGTACGTAATCTAAACATAGCGAAGATTCAAATGAAACCAACACTATACAAATCCGTTTAATGGTTTGCATATTATAGCAAAAACAAAAAAATATATTGAAGAAATTTATAAAATTTTTGTAAGAGAAAATATTTATTAAAATTTATTTTGTGAGTTAGTTGAAAAAAGTAGGAAAATAGTTCGGAGTTATTCTTCTATTTTAGTTAAATTTCACGCAATAAATAAAATTTTTTTATTCTAATCACTTCTCGAATACATACTAACATCTAGCGGAACATATGGATATCGTTCAAATAAATGTTGGGTTCCTTTGAATAAAAAATAATAAAACTGTATCGGGTAATGTTCATTTTGAAATGCGTCTAACTCGCGAAATCCTCAAAATCACTTGATGCGCATGCGGTTTACCAACACAGCGAATTCTTCTCTTTTAATTTGTACACATTTGCTAGGATTTACTTTGGCCGCTAAGATGTAGCATCGTCTGCAGTTTAGTGTGCAACAAACTGTATAACGCTTATAAGTTGCACAAAGTGCATACACTTTTTATGCGCATCCGATTTCACTATCATCCATGAAAGAATACATCGATCTAAACCAATTTCGATGAAATCCATCAAGAACCGTTGATGTAGCATCACACACTATTTTTGGGATAAATCGGATAAAGCTCCCATGCCACTAATTTTTTAAAACCACTGTTTTCCCAAAAACGCGAGTGAAAAGCGATTTAATCCGCGATACTTTCAAAAACATTTTACGCACATTTTTCGGTTTTTGCAGTTGCTGTTTTTGCCGTTCTAGTGGATGGATTTTCACGATCAATGATTTATTTGATCCGGATCGTCAAAAAACTAAAATATCTTGGGGTCCCAGCACAATCAAAAGGATATTGTAAATACTGTACGCAAAAATAGGGTTTTTCAAAAAAATATCGCACTAAATTTTGGCCTTTGGCAGTGTATTACTGTGATGCTGTCTGGGCTACATAGTCAATACACATATCAAATTACGCGTAATCGCTAGTACTTTAATACTATTATATGTTTTCTGAAATACTCGAATGCACGTTGCAGTTAGATCAAAAATACAAAAGACACCTAAAATCTGGTTTCAAAATGTCAGCATCCATAAAAGGTGGATGCAGTGGAGATTTTAAAATCTGATACATTAGAAGTGTAAACTTCATTTAGTATTCTTCTACTTTTACTTTGGACAGATATCCGTAATTTAAACGGTTTAAGCGACAATAGAATAACAACGTAAAAAAACTCGTATGCTTCAACGTGTTTTTACCTATTTTTATTCATTTACGCGGTCATAGCTTCCGCGCAAGTAAACTGTTTTAGCCACATTTTTGAGCTTTGATTAAGAACACTTCGTTTGATCCAGCTATGGTCATATTTCGTGGAACACTGCAATATTTCGCGAATTATAACAGTGCAAACTTGGCTTCATCAATGTTAAATTTTTTTGACTTTTCGTCATATGTTCTCTTGAAGAGCGCAATCATTAATAATTCTTCGAATAGATAACAATTTGAAAATACCTGAAATCGGGCTGTATTGTTAGATGGGGTTATAGCACAATTGGGTCTTTGTCGGCAACTTTATGCGGAAACTTTTTTGATCACTAAGAACCCAAAATGCTAAATTAGTAACATATCTCAATTTTATTTGTTTGGGTACCAACATATTTTTTATGTTAGAACATATTCTTCATGGGTGGAGAGAGGACTTTTGTAAATGAACTCTCGCTTATTTCATAATAAAGAGCAGTGTGTATGATGCAAAGAAGACGTAGAAGGGTTGAAAAGTTTGTTTTTTTTTTCATCCACAAGTGGTAATTTTTTTCTGTAACAGTTAACCAGCATATCAAGCAAAGAGGAAAAGAAAAAATGGTATGAATTACACTGTGCTACGTTTTCAAGGTAATTGTGTTTGCACACTTCTAAGGCTAAAGACCCAGTCGACAAAAACCATATTTGGGTTTTGAGTTGTTAGATTGGGTTTATATTTTATGGCCTTGTCTAAACATGGCTATATAGTGACTTTTTACAGCAAATCGAGGCATTATCTCTGAAACCAAATCGAATATTGTTTAAACCTCTGAAGCAAACTTGTAGATAAGAGCATGATGAGAATATTTAGAGAAGTAATTAACTCGAAAAACTGCATTTATTGCCTCAAAATGCATGATATGTCTGACAACTCCATAATTTTTTATTTTTCGCACCATATCTCCAAAACTGTTACATTATTCGTTGACTTATCTTTGGAAAAATTAGCCGCTGGAATGTTGTTCACAAGTCTTCAAAACATTCCATTCTTATAAAATGTCTCTATCAAGCTGTTTCTAGCTTATTTTTCAAATACAATTTGATAAATACATCAACAATGCATTGAAATACCAAATATGAAAATAAACAGGCAGTGTGAACACTGTTTGAAATGTATTTTGTAGAGAGTATAATAAGAAATATCGACTAAACAACATGAAATAAGTATTTAAGAGTTTCAGAATGGTCTGAATAAATGCTGAGCACATTATTTGAAAAATTGTTGCGAAAAATTACTTGGTTCGACTCTTAATAGTTTAGCTGCTACTGACCAGAGTTCCAGAAATTATGTAGACATTCATATATTTTATCGATTTTCACCCACTAGATGCAGTTTTTCCTAGTTCATATGTTGGACACTTAGGTTCTACTACTTTGGGGCTATAATATTGCTGAAGACCACAAAACAAAATTCTTATTAGTTTTTAAGATAAAGCCTCGAACAATGGAAAAAGTGTCGGTTTAGTCCGCTTTAGATGAGGCTGTCAAATCCAAACCCGATCTAACAATGCAAAATTCAAGTAGGGTTTTTTGTCTTAATATATACTTTCAGAAAATGCCTATTATAAGTTGTTTGCATTTCCAGTGTTGCACAGTGTTATTTTTGTTATTTTTGCGAGAAAGACAGAAAGCCTTTTTTCTTCAGTTTCCCCAAGGCAGTCGTTGAGTAAAGACGGTAAAGTGAGTGAACAATATCCTAGACATACGGCAACGTTAATTTGCATTAACTGTCATAATTCAAATTAATTCGTGCATTATCCAAAGGCTTAATGCACAAAATCAAACTGAATTTAAACTGAATTTCTGTATTTCAATATGGCAATACTGGATGATAAGCTTCATGTAAGAGGGAGTGCATATTTATGCTCTGAGACACAATTTGCATTGCAAAGCAACAAAACAGTTGTTTATCAGCAATCAACGGTTTCGTAAATACAAATACTGTCGTCTGTCAAGGTAAAATTAAATGCAGATCTTAATGCAAATTAACGCTACCATCTGTCTAGGGTATAAACCAGTGTTTTGTGTTTTCTTAAAGATATGGTGGTTTTTAGTAAATTAAATGCCCAATACATTTTTATTTATCTACAGATAAATTTGGATATAACGAATAACGGTTATAAGCAACTACGTATACAACGAACAAAGCTATTCCTTTCAAAGCCATTTCCATTAGTTTTCTTATGCACAACAAACTGTTGAAAACGATCATGTTAGTAAGCAACAAAATTTTTGATCGTAGCATATTGGCTGAGTGTGTGGTGACTTCGCTAGAATTCACTTTTTCAATACAAAACTCCTTAGGTCCTTAGCTCGATTAAAAATTCAATTAATTAAAAACTTTCATAAATAATGACCTTCGTCCTAATAAGACAACAATAAATACAAATTCACGGCAGAGCCCGGCTGATGTTTGAACCTGGGTCCTCTCCAACAAACGGACAATGTTGTCGAAATCTTAGCGTTCTAAGCCACTGCCAATCTATCAAACCTTCGAAATGGAGGAAGTATCAAACTTCCGAAATGGAAGACATTACAATTCATGAAGAAAACTAATCTTCGATTGTAAATGTGTATGTATTGAGAAAGGTTTCTAGACAAAGACACTAGGTTGACTTGATAAGTAAAAAGGCTTCAAAAATACGTCATATCTGCAAATCTGCAATAATCTATATATATAAAAGAGTAGTGAGGTGAGTGACTGACTGACTGATTGACTGACTGATTCATCAACGCCCAGACGAAACCGCTGAAGCTAGAAAGTTGAAATTTTGGGTATAGGTTGCTGTTGGTGTGTAGGGGTGAGATAAGGCTGGGTTTTTGGAAATTCGACCTAGAAGTGTACGAAAAGTACTAAAAGGTACTAAATATGATACCCTTTGTATTAGGCAAACGGTAAGAGCTACAATTCTGAAATTTGGAATGAGGGTCACTGATGGAGAGTTAGAAAGATGTACCAAAGGGTTATTGGAAATTCGAACTATAAGTGTACGAAAAGTACTAAAATTTAGTACCAATTGTAAATTTTGAACGGATATAGCTAGAACCATAGAATTTGGTATGGAAATCAAGGTTGGAAGTGGTGTTGATGTAATTAAATGGTTTTGGAAAATCGTACGAATGTGTACGAAAAGTACTAAATGGTACTAAATTAAGTACAACTTGGATTTGGGTGGACGGATAGAGCTGGAATCCTGAAATTTGGAATGAGGGCCACTGATGAAGAGTAACAATGAAAGGTTTTTGGAAATTCGAACTATTAGGGTACGAAAAGTACGAAATGGTACTAAATTTAGTACAAATTGGATTTGGGTGAACAGATAGAGCTGGAATCCCGAAATTTGGAATGAGGGTCACTGATGGAGAGTAACTATGAAAGGTTTTTGGAAATTCGAACTATAAGTGCACGAAAAGTACTAAATGGTACCAAATTTAGTACAGTTTGAAATTAGGTGAACGGATTGAGTTGGAATCCTGAAATTTGGAATGAGGGTCACAAATGGAAAGTAACAAAGAAAAGTTTTTGGAAATTCGAACTATAAGGGTACGAAAAGTACGAAATGGTACTAAATTTAGTACAATTTGAATTTGGGTGAACGGATTGGGTTGGAATCCTGCAATTTGGAAAGAGGGTCACTAATGGAAAGTAAAAAGGAAAAGTTTTTGGCAATTCGAACTATATGTGCACGAAAAATAATAAATGATACTAAATTTAGTAAAATTTGGATTTGGGTGAACAGATAGAGCTGGAATCCCGAAATTTGGAATGAGGGTTACTGATGAAAAGTAACAATGAAAGGTTTTTGGAAATTCGAACTATAAGTGCACGAAAAGTACTAAATGGTACTAATTTTAGTACAATTTGGATTTGGGTGAACGGATTGAGCTGGAATCCTGAAATTTTGAATGAGGGCCACTGATGAAAAGTAACAATGAAATGTTTTTGGAAATTCGAACTAAAGGGTACGAAAAGTACGAAATGGTACTAAATTTAGTACAATTTTAATTTGGGTGAACGGATTGGGTTGGAATCCTGAATTTTGGAAAGAGGGTCACTAATGGAAAGTAACAAGGAAAAGTTCTTGGAAATTCGAACTATATAAGTCGTGTACGAAAAGTGCTAAATGGTACAAAATTTGGTACATTTTGGTATTTGCTATATGGTACAGAATTTTGTTCAATTTGTGAGTTTGTAAAGGGGTAGAACTGGAATTTTGAAATTCAGTATTAGATTAGAAATTGGTGTTTAGAGAGGTGGTTTAAAGGAGGTTTTGAAAATGATTACTTATTTATACAAAAAGTACTAAATAGTATTATAATTGATTTCAGAGGAACAGATAAAACTGGAAAAGTGAATTGCGGTTGGTATTTATGTTGAATATTAGAAGTAATTTTTGAAACCTACTTACATATGTGTACGAAAAGTTTGGTAACATGTTGGTACCAAAACCATGTTGTTATTGTGTAAACGGTTAAAGTGAGAACTGCATACTATAGGGGAACGAAAAATACAAAATGGTACTAAATTTGGGCTCGGTGTAGGAACAAAGCTTGGATTATATAATTTGGACAAAAAACTACGAAATGGAAAAATATTTGTTAAGAAGATCATTCTTATATTTGAGATAAAGTTCGGAGTTTGAAAAATTGTACTGAATATTGTTCTATTGATTTTATGCTAACGCGAAGGTGTTTCTAAATAATAAAAAATAATGTACTGGAAGTATGTAGTTAAACGTGAAGTATCTTCTCAATTTTTTTTTTTTTGTTTTTATACCCTACACCACTATGTGGGGAGGGTATTATAAGTTGGTTTTGGCCAAAAAGTTTGTAACGCATCGAAATAATGGTCGTAGACCCATACTTATATATACCAAAATGAATGTCTCCACGAGCTGAGTCGATCTGGCTATGTGTGTCCGTCCGTCAGTCCGTCCGTCCGTCCGTCTGTCCGTCTGTCCGTCTGTCCATCTAAACCTTGTAATCACGCTACAGGTCGCAATTTTGATCGGATCGTCACGAAATTTTGGATGTTGATGGGGGTCCCGGAGGGGAAGAAGCCTATTGATTTTGGTGATGGTCGGATAATATTTAGGGGTCGGAATGGGCAAAAAACTTATGTGGATAAAAAGACAACGTTTTTTTCCAAAGCAAATTTCTCAGCTTCTATACGGGGTATACCAAAAGCAAAACCTGACAATAAAAGTAGAAAATATCACCTTTCTAATGATGTAAAGTAGGTTCTCGTAGGTGATCAAACAACGAAGATATCACAATAGTCGCAAATGAAACCCAAATTTTAATTTTTGCGATTTTAATTATAATGACGATTATCACAACTTTGGTTGGGGACTTTCCAAAAGCAAAGCCTGCCTACGAAAGCAGAAGATCCCATCTTTACAATGATGTAAACTAGGACGGCGTAGGTGACCAAATAACGGAGATTTCGCAATAGCCGGTAATACATCCCATTTTTCCACTTTTTTGGAAATCACGCTACAGGTCGCAATTTTGATCGGATTGTCACGAAATTTTGAGGGTTAATGGGGGTCACACAGATGAAGAAGCTTATTGATTTTGGTGATGGTCGGATAATATTTAGGGGTCGTAATGGGCAAAAAACTTATTTGGAGAAAAAGACAACGTTTTTTTCCTAAGCGAATATCTCAGCTTCATACCAAAAGCAGAACCTGGCCATGAAAGTAGAAAATATCGCCTTTCTAATGATGTAAAGTAGGTTCTCGTAGGTGATCAAACAACGAATATATCGCAATAGCCGCTAATAGAACCCAACTTTTTACTTTTGCGATTTTAATAATAATGACGAATATCACAGCTTCGGTTGGGGATCTTCCAAAAACAAAGTCCGACTATGAAAGTAGAAAATCCCATCTTTGCAGTGATGCAAAGTAGGTTGGCGTAGGTGACCACATAACGGAGATATCACAATAGTCGGCAATACATCCCATTTTTATACCCTACACCACTATGTGGTAAGGGGTATTATGTGTTAGTGCATTTGTATGTAACATACAAAAGGAAGCGAGATAGACCCATAGTTCCTTCTAGGGATATACATAGAATCACTTTCTGAGTCGATTTATGCATGTCCGTCCGTCCGTCCGTCCGTCCGTTCGCAACATACAGGTCGCATTTGTTGACCGATTTCGCTGAAAATTGGGGAATACCATTTTTTTAGCCGTCGGAAGATCAAGTTCGAAGATGGGATATATCGGTCCACGTTTTGGTATAGCCCCCATATAACGGTACCCCCCGATTTACGGTATTTTGACGTTTTCAGCTACATTTTCAGACCGATTTGGCTATAATTTGACATTTAGGGTTCTTAAGTGTCAATAAACATATATAACAAAACTTGTGGACATAGGTCCACGTTTTGGTATAGCCCCCATATAACGGTACCCCCCGATTTGCGGTATTTTGACGTTTTTAGCTACATTTTCAGACCGATTTAGCTATAACTTGACATTTAGGGTTCTTAAGTATCAATAAACTTATATAACAAAAGTTGTGGACATAGGTCCACGTTTTGGTATAGCCCCCATATAACGGTACCCCCCAATTTACGGTATTTTGACGTTTTTAGCTACATTTTCAGACCGATGTAGCTATAATTTAACATTTAGGGTTCTTAAGTTTCAATAAACTTATATAACAAAAGTTGTGGACATAGGTCCCCGTTTTGGTATAGCCCCCATATAACGGTGCCCCCCGATTTACGGTGTTTTGATGTTTTTAGCTACATTTTCAGACCGATATAGCTATAATTTGACATTTAGGGTTCTTAAGTGTCAATAAACTTATATAACAAAAGTTGTGGACATAGGTCCACGTTTTGGTATAGCCCCCATATAACGGTACCCTCCGATTTACGGTATTTTGACGTTTTTAGCTACATTTTCAGACCGATGTAGCTATAATTTGACATTAAGGGTTCTTAAATGTCAATAAACTTATATAACCAAACTTGTGGACATAGGTCCACGTTTCGGTATAGCCCCCATATAACGGTACCCCCCGATTTACGGTATTTTTACAGTTTTAGCTACATTTTCAGACCGATTTAGCTATATTTTGACACTTAGGGTTCTTAAGTGTCAATAAACTTATATAACCAAACTTGTGGACATAGGTCCACGTTTTGGTATAGCCCCCATATAACGGTACCCCCGATTTGCGGTGTTTTGACGTTTGTAGCTACATTTTCAGACCGATGTAGCTATAATTTGACATTTAAATTTATTAGGTCTATAAATAAATGTACCAAATTATATCGAAATCGGTTCAGATTTGGATATAGCTCCCATATATTTTTCCGCCGATTTGGCGTATTTGCTGCACCAAACACGCTTTATACGTCCGATTTTGATGAAATTTTGAATGTGTAACTGAATTCGGTCTCAAAATAAATGTCCCAAACTACATCGAAATCGGTTCATATTTGGATATAGCTCCCAAATATATTTTCGGCCGATTTGACGTATTTGCTGAAAACACGCTATTTACGTGCAATTTTGATGAAATTTGGAATGTGTGACTGAATTTAGTCTAGAAATAAGTGTAACAACTTATATCGAAATCGGTTCAGATTTGGATATAGCTCCTATGTATATTTTCGCCCGCTCTGTCTAATTTTGATGAAATTTGGGATGTGTATATATATGTATATAAATCAGTTCAAATTTATACATATCTCCTATATATTACATATTCACAGTGGTGTAGGGTATCATATAGTCGGCCCCGCCCGACTATGATCCTTTCCTTACTGGTTTTTATGTTAATTTGAAAACGTGGTTCAATTCGACAATTTTGTTAACTAGAAGGTTATTATCCCCTGATAATAAAAAGGCTTAAATTGAAATGCATCAAAAAATGTACCGTTATATACGGTTAACATACCCGTGCACATTAAGTAAAATTTTTTGTAAAATAGTTTTTTTTTTTTGTGGATTAAAGTAGACATTTTTTAAATGAAACTTTTGTATCCTCTGAGTATACAAGGTCCAAATTTAAAGAAAATTTGGCAATATAGATTTGTTCTATTTTTAAAATACACTAAGTCGAGGGGTACCGTTATATGGTGATATACGAATTTTTGTGGTCATTTTGAATTCCGAAAATTAGGTTCGTAGAATTTTCGGCGTGAGATAAAGTTTAGTGTTTGGAAACTCGTACTGGAAGGGAATGCTGTGTTAGTGAAGGGGTAAAAGCAGAAGTCAAGTCTGAAATTAGCAATATGAGTAGCTGTTGGTGTATGTCTGTGATATGAGGTCATAGTTTTGGTAATTCGAAATAAAAAATATAGTAGGGGAAATTCGAAATACAGTATACAGTATTAAAAGGAATTAAATCAATTAAATGTTGGTATTAAAAATAGGTTTTAGTACAACAGAATCGCCAGTGTTCACCTCTTCCATATTAAATATTGTCCATATATATTTTATTACCTTTCCGCATACGAAGTAGCGGGCATTTGCTAGTGGTTGTATAAATAGAAGTTATCAAAAATTAGCCTTTGTCTTCTAGCCATTATTCACATTTAATATGCCTTATCAGCTGAACTAAACCACCAGAGAAACGATCTTAGGATATTAGCTGAGTGTGTGGTGACTTCGCTAGAATTCATGTTAGCTCGATTAAAACTTCATTTAATTAAAAATAATATTTTTAAAATTGTTATTTATTTCCTCAAACCAAACTTCCACAATTTTAATAGTTTTTATTGAGAAGTAACCTAACAAAATCAGAAGACTCGCAGTAATGTGTCATAATGGCAAAATCGTGGACAAATAAGGCCAATTTATTAAATGTCTATATGAAGTGATTTTAAGAAAAATAAAGTTTTCCGAATTTTTATTCTGTAGTACAGAATAAATAATTTTTTAATATAAAAACAATGAAAAAATTAAATTAAAAAAAAAAAAAACTAATAATTAAAATGTATAATGACAACATTGCAAACATTATTAAGAAGGACAGAATTATTACTTTTTATAAACTATGTACCTAAAATTAAGCACTTCAGTAGGAAAATGGGGCTAAAAATTCAAAAATACAGAAAATAGACCGGTACTGTTCAATGGAACTATATTCAAATGTGGACTCATTACTAATTCTAAACATCTTAGGAGTAATAGAAGCTTCATTGCCAAATAATAAAGCTCGGTCAAACAGACATCAACAGACATTATACTGATCAAGAACATATCGACGCCTCCAAACAATAGTACGCTAAGTCGACTAAGCATGTTTTCAAGTTCTTTACATTTTTATATGTAACGTCCTTTAACTTAAATTCTGTCAAATTTTGGTAATGATCGGACAATCCAAACAGAAGTTATAAACAAATATTTACTTAGCATAGTACTGAAGGTCAAAGAAATTTCCAAACTTTTAGAGCTTGCCCTGCAAAACTCGCTTTTCAGAATTAGCAAACTATTATTTGGAGGTGTCGAACGTCCTTTAACTTAAATTCTGTCTAATTTTGGTAATGATCGGTCAATCCGAACAGAAGTTATAAACAAATATAGACTTTGCATAGTACTGAAGTTCAAAAAAATTTCCAAACTTTGAGAGCTTCTCCTGCAAAACTCACTTTTTAGACTTACTTACTTACTTAGCTGGCCTTTTACAGAACATTTGTTCCATAAGCCGAACTAAGAAAAAATCTCCAATCCTCTCTGTTTGCTGCTGTATTTTCCCAATCTGGGATATGTAGCTTTGTGATATCTCGTTTCACTTGTTCGCTCCAACGAAGCTTTGGCCTTCCAGATCTGCGAGAACCTCCATGCGGCCCGTATTTATACGCCTTTTTAGCGGGTTCATCATCACTCATTCTTATAACATGGCCTAGCCATCGCAATCGTTGTATCTCGATTCGTTCAACTATATTGATGTCATTGTATAGTTGATACAGCTCGATGTTCATACGACGCCGATATTCGCCGTCAACACAGATTGGCCCGTAGATCTTTCGAAGAATTTTTCTCTCAAACACACAAAGCACTGCCTTATCTGCTTGAGCAAGTACCCATGCTTCGGAACCATACATTAGCACGGGTAGTATCAGTGTTTTGTACAGTGTTATTTTTGTTTGACGAGAGGTGGCTTTATTCCTAAACTGCTTACTCAGCCCAAAGTAGCATCTGTTAGCCAACACTATTCTTCTTCGTATTTCACAACTGATGTTATTTGTTGTGTTTATGGCGGTGCCGAGGTAGACGAAGTCCTTTACTACCTCAAAATTATAGGTACCAACATTCACAGATGGTGCGGTGTTTTAGACTTAGCATACTATTATTTGGAGGAGTCGATATTGCAGTGGATTTAAGTTAATTTTGATGAATTTCGTTAATTTAAGAATTTGTTTTGTAGCCTAAATTTTTATTAAGCATTTATTTTTGTATTTGAATAAGTTGTCGACAACTACTGCTGTATAAAATTTGCTACAATGATGCAGTCATCGTTTCCCTACAAACATTTACAAGTTGAATATATCTTCTCTCAGCCAATGCGTAAAATGACAACAGTAATGTAAGGAACTTTTAATTTCATTTAACATTTAACATTTCAACCACAAACGGTGTTGATACACTATCGACAACGGGTGTGGTCAGTCAGCCACGTATGGTGTCGTTTTTTCGCTGCTTTAAAACGAATATTTGGTTCAACACTCTCAATATTCAGCAGACCGCCAAAAGATTTCCTCATGTTGTTTAGAATTCACTATGATCAGCCTTATTACTCGAAGTCTGTACACGATCTTTAGTTGAATGACAGATTGCAAACGATAACAAACTTTATGTTCGTTTCAGGCATTCCTCAAAAATTTCAGGTTGCAACGAAATCAGGTATAAAAATATACACATAGTTATTTTGTAAACTTTTAAATTTTTGTTAGTAAGAGTTTATACTTTTCGAGTTTGAATGTCAAGTAACAAGAATTTTACAATATAAGTATATAAATCGTTTATACTTGCTTAACATCTTGCAGTCCATTTTTAATCAAATAATTATCCATTATGAGAAATTTCGTACATATTTCGAAAATCCTGTTGACCGGTTTCTGATCGAAACCGTTTTTTGAAAAAATTGAAAACTTAATCGAAAATTTAATTTTAACCGAAAATTGTTTTGTTGAGAAAAATCGTTTTTTGAACACACTATGAGGACCTGTAACTGCCAATCTCTGCGGGAATTGTTTTTTACGCCTTGCGAAGAGCAAATACCAAAATTCGGCTTTTTCGTTTGGATAATGTGGCAAAATTTTTGGTGATAGAGAACATATTAATTAAGAAGAATCTGAATTTTGGTACTGATACGTGAAGTAGTTTTTGCTATATGAGGATTTAAATCCGACAATTTTAGTTAATACGTATTTTTGTGTTTTTTTTTTCTAAAATTAATAAATTATATTATGCGTTAATATTTAAAATTTAAAAGTAACGGTTGCTGCAAAAATTGTTCCTAAGTTCTCTTGGGATGTAATAAACTTGGCTACACCTTTGTTTGCATGTAAATATTAATCATATGGTGTTTACATTTACCCAAACATGTATTACTAAGTTTATTAATTTTCTGAAGCAAATTTTAAATTGAGTGGAGTGGGGAAAAAATGGTATAAAAGTGTATATCGATATTTTTAGCTGTATGAGTCATAAAAAGTGAGTACTTCAGATATATAAAGGTCCCAGCTGCAGAGGTTTGCAGACGAATGTGTCATTTCTCTTTTTCAACGACAACCTCACTGAGAGGATACACCCTTTTTTAAAAAATCGTTTTGCGGTATTGGCTATAGCGTGAAAACGAATTATCCGATCATCATATATTTTTGTGGGCCTATTAAGTACCTAATAATCTTGTTTGAAAATGACATAAATTTAGAAATATCAATTTTTAAAAAAATTTTGAAAAATTCGATTTTTTACAAAAAAATTCGATTTTTTACAAAAAATTGACTTTTTTTGACCACTAATCGGTCAAAAAAAAAAAAAAAAAATTAAAGGAAATTTCTCATATATAAAGATGAGAGTTTGATATAATCAATATGCTTATAAACAATATGAAGACTAAACACCAAATTTTAGTCATATCGGGTGAATATTGAGGCCACAACACTCAAAATACCGAAATACGGTTCTATGGGGGCTATTGGAAGACGAGGACCTATACCGACATATTTCTGGTGGAAGGTTATAAGTCCCCCAACGGAGACTTAATACTAATTTTCAGCCATTTCGGTGTGATAATCAGGCTAAAACGTCCAAAATACCGAAAATCGGGAGGTACCGTCCTATTGGGGCTATATGAAGGCGTGGACCTATGCAGACAAAATTCAAAGTGAAGGTATAATGCCCCTACGAAGACTAAATTACAAATTTCAGCAATTTCGGTGTAATAATGAGGCTAAAATCTTCAAAATACCGATAATCGGGAGGTACCGTTGTATGGGGGCTATATCAAAACGTGGAACTAAGCCCACAATTCTCTGTTGGAATATTTGAAGAAGACTAACCACAAAATTTGAATACTTTCGAAGACTAACCACAATATTTGAATACTATCGGTTGGTCATTGTATCTAAAACATTCAAAATACCGTAAATCGGGAGGTACGGTTCTATGGGGCTATATCAGAACGTGGACCGACCAACCCAATTTTTTGTCCTGAAGATTGTAAGTCAATAATAGGTACGTGTACTAAAATTGATGCACCTACGACAACTCCTTCTATTTTTGGCCACAGTTAATATGAACTCGCGACATTGTGCGCCGTTTCGAGAAAAACTCGTTTTAAATTGACGATTGAAATTTGAATTCCCAACTTAAAAATGATTATAACACAAAAAAATAAAATAACTGCTTGTTCGATCGTTTGCAAATATCTAGCCAGATATCTGTGCCAAATGTATGTGCTTCATAAACTCGAAAACTCGGTTATTTATGCCAAACTCATAGTAAACTAGCTGTAACTCGTTGAGTTTTAGAGATATCGACATGAAAATTTGACACAATAATATAATAATTAATAATATATAATTTGACAAAAAAAAATAATAGAAATAACCGTAGAAATAGTAGAGATAACCCATAAAACGCATTTTTCGATTTATGTCACTCTTTGAGTAATTGACAATTTTTAGTAGAGAAGTTTTATGATCACTGGTAACCCCAAATGTCAAATTACTGCTGGTTCGGTTAAAACTTTTAGCTAAAATGCTCTTAATACCGAAAATTGGGAAGTACCGCTATATGGGGACTGTACCAAAACATGGACCTATGTTGATAATTTGTGGTGGAGAAGTTTGTCAAGAATGTAACTAAAATGTTCAAAATACTTAAAATTCAGAGGTACATTTATATGGGGGGTATACCAAATTGTGGGCCGATAAAACCTATGCTCGAGCTTGGCCTGTCTACCTGGAAAACAGGGGCAAAAATATAGCATTCTAGCTCAATTATTATGGAACTTGGAGTGATTATAACAGACGGACATACGGATATGACTAAATCGACTCAGAATGATTTTCTGATCAAGAATATATGATTATTTTTATACGTTACAAATGGGAAAACCAAGTTAATATACCCACCATACTATGGTGGAGGGTATAAAAAGAAATCGTATGAGAACTCATTCTGGGTATTGTTTTATTGGTTGTAATTGGAGCACATAACGATCACATAGAAATTTATGTTGTAGATAATAAAAATATATGAACATTTTAAATACCAAGAACTTGCTTGATTTTGATTACCTTTTATACTTCATACAAATTCTTAGAAATTACTGTAAATAATAGCAAGGGTATAAAACCTTGTTATATTAAACAAGGTTTCTTTCTTTCGTTGATAGTATTATGTAAAGACAAATTTATGGATATCTTTTAATATCTCCTAATCTTGTCAGAAATGATACCTTAATTTATGACATTTCAAAGCAAACATACGTGTTTAGCAAAGACCTTCAAAGGTCTTAGGCTCATAAATAATCTCTTTAATAACAATTTTTTGTATCTATCTTTAAACTAGCTCTTTTATGCTCTTTATGTATTAAAATATTAAATTCTAGTATTTTTAGAGGCTTGTGATTTTTTTCGAAACCTAATGTACATTGTGGAGCTGTGGCTCCCAGAAACATTATTTTGATTTTGACAAACGCCATAATCTTATTTAGTTTGTAATTTTCTTTTTAGTTGTCATTTGTTTTTGTCAAAAAAGTTATAACTAAAACTCATTCTAGCATATTCTTAATCCTTTAATTATGATTTATAATGAACTCAAACTGATGACAAACACTTTCTACTGGTTTTTATTTTTTCATTTAAAATACAACAAATAAGAAATTAAATTCAGCCTCCTATTTCGTCGTCATCTAAAACTGTCAAAGTTGTTTCTCGTAAACTTATTTCATTACAATTTGTTTCTTGTCAAAAATTTACTTTTCGCTAAAACATATATTTCCTTACCAAGAAAAACAACGACAACAACTAGAACAACATCCACCTACTTTAACAACTAAATATATACGCAATAGCTACCGTCCGTATTGGCAACATTCCTTTTTGCACGTTTCGAAAAATGTCGCGTAGGAAAATGTCAAATTAGATTTTGCGAAATGTTGTATTAAATATATTTGTTTATTTTTTTTTTTTCCTTCTTTTTTGCGTATAACTTTATGAAAGGACCTTCTCGAAAAGTTGTCGCTTTTCCTTTTTCCATTGACAGCTCTCATTATTTGTGCAAACATTCCAAAAGTGTGTTGAATTTGTAAGATTCTTGGTATAAATACAGTGGCTACGAATCACATTATGCTCGAACGGATAACATAATTAAGCACTACACCTGAACTTTTTAAACAGCTGTACACTTGTGAGGGAAGGCTGTAAGAAGATTTTCTTATTTTTAAGATAAATATGTTTTACAGGAACGGCGTCTTACACCACGGAGTTAATTAAACCATTAGAAAGATTAAAGATTAATTAAATTCAATAATTTCAACTGACGAATAATTTAAGTGATAAGCTATTAACATATATTAGCAAACAGCGGAATTTTATGCAACCCCTATTTTTGGTCCGATTCATGTCAAATTATGGGACTGGGTATATTTTGGACTTCTGATTCAATTGCAATCGAAACATATGACATATGCATATTGAATAATTTTGCATATGCAAAAAATAATATGTGCATATGCAAAATTTATGCATTTTACATATTTTCTTATGCAATAAATATTTAAATAATAGGTACAGAAATGTTTTTTGTGTACAATTTGTCTGTTAAAAATTCTCTTCAGACAAGTAAATAAAATAGAGAAATGTATAACCACAGCCACAACTTTCAAAATACCGAAAATCGGGAGGCATCATTCTATGGGGCTGCATCTAAACCAACACATTTTAGGTGGAAAGTTTTTTACCCCAAAGAAGACTTAATACCAAAATTTCAGCAATTTCGGAGGGATATTGAGGCCACAACCTTCAAAATACCAAAAATTTGGAGGTGCCGTTCTATGGGGGCTATAAGAAGGCGTAAACCTATACCGAGAAATTTCAGGTGGAAAGTTTTATACCACAAACGAAGACCAAATACCAAATATCTGCTATTTCGGTGGAAAATTGAAGCCACAAACTTCAAAACACCGAAAATGGGGGCCTGTGCTGACAAATGCCTCGTTGAAAATTGTATACCCCCAATGAAGACTTAATACCAAATTTCATCGGGAGGTACCGTTTTATGGGGGCTATATGAAGACGTGGTCCTATACCGACAAATTTTAGGTGCAAAGTTTTATACCCCCAATGAAGACCAAATACCAAATTTCAGTCATTTCGGTAGGATATTGAGGCCTTTACTTTCAAAATATCGAAAATCTGGAGGTACCGTTCTATGTGGATTTTTTAGAATTTCTCCTCAAAAATATGATACGTAAAACGTATGTGATCTGCAGTGAGATTTTCTAAATAATTTTTTGAGTTAAAAAGCTAAAAATGGGTGGTATCGTTTTTAACCTCTAGGAACAATAAATGACAAAGTATGCACATCTAATCTTGCCGAAAATATAAATAACAAGTAAGAAAAGCGTTAAGTTCGGTCGGGCCGAACTTTTTATACCCTCCACCACAAATTTCAGCCATTTCGGTGGATTAATGTGGCCACAACCTTCAAAATACCGAAATTTGGAAGGTACCGTTCTATGGGGGCTATATGATGGCGTGGACCTATACCTACAAATTTCTGGGGGAAAGTTTTGTAAGCCTAAAGAAGACTAAATACCAAATTTCAGCTATCTCGGTGTGATAATGAGGCTAAAACCTTCAAAATATCAAAATCGGGAGATATCGTATTATGGGGGCTATATCAACACCTGGACCTATATAAACATTTTATGGTAGAAATGTTTCTTAGCCTCTGGAAACACAAATACAAACTTACAACCGATTCTTTGGTCAAATGGGTCTGATACATTCAAAATATATTAAAATGATGCGTACTTTATAAGGGGCCTTATGTGGGGGCTATACCAAAACGTGGACCTATATAACCCAACTTTGGTAGGAATGTTTTTTGGCCTCTGGAGACACAAAATACCAAATTAAAACCAATTCTGTGGTCAAATGGGTCTAATACATTCAAAATATATTAAAATGACGCGTACTTTATATGGGGCCTTATATGGGGGCTATACCAAAACGTGGACCTATATAACCCAACTTTGGTAGGAATGTTTTTTGGCATCTGGAGACACAAAGTACCAAATTACAACCAATTCGGTGGTAAAATGGGACAAATATCTTAAAAATTCCTTAAAACGACGACGCGTCACGCGTCATTTTGTATGGGGGCTATAGGAAAGCGTGGACCTACATAGCCCGCTTTCAATACCAAAAGTCCTACGTACATATAATATATTTTCCCAAAGTTTCATCAACCTACGTCAATCCGTTCGGACGCTAGAGTGATTTCCACAGACGGACGGACATGGCTATATCGATGTAGAATTGCACGCTGATCAAGAATATATATACTTTGTGGGGTCTACAATGATTATTTCGAGTAGTTAAACGTAGTGACAAACTTAATATACCTCCATCTTATGGTGGAGGGTATAAAAACAAGTAAGAAAGTATCAGTCTGCTTTGCCGATGTGGATTAGGATTTCATTTCAAAAGTGTTGCGAAGGAGGTACTTAAAGGAATGGACCGACGTAGTCCATTATGGAAATGGATCTTATTTTGGGTGACAAATGTTGAACCAAATCGGTTGATCAGTTCGAGAGTTATCGTGCTCTCCAGCCACTACATATGGTGCCATAGGGGTGCTTTACACTTTTCGGGCTGTTTTCTCACGAAGAATGTACTTGCCCCTGAAAATATTTACAGTCGTAATGGAGGCAGCGAATGCAAGTTGTTTCAACAAAAATGAAAGTGATTCGAGAGCATGTCTTAAAGAAAAATTATCCGAAGTTTTATGTGGCAGGTACCCGAAGGAGTGGGCAAATATAGTACATAGTCGAACCTGATCTATATCTGGTAGATATATTAGGATGTGTAATGTATGAATCGAATCGGCCACTATCTTCAAGAGTTATCGGGCGCACAATTTTCCGAACATCTTTGAACTTTTGTGGGGGAGGTACGTGATGGATTGAACCGAAATGGTTTCTCTTGGAACATAAACTAAGTTTGGACAAAATATTAGGAAGGACAAATTTTGGACCGAATCGGCACATCCGGTCGAGAGTTATGTTGCGCTCCAACCACTACACATGGTATCATACTGGTTTTTTGCATGGGCTTGCCCCTGATGACATTTGTACCGCCGTATGGGGGGCTGTGAATACAAGCTGTTACAATAAAAATCAAAGCGATTCGAGAGGAGGTCCTAAACTGAATTTTTCCGAAGTTTTGTGTGGGAGGTACCCGATGGAGTAGACCGATTGAGTCCATATTGGAAACTCATCTAAGCCTGGGTGAAATTTAACAAAGTGCAAAGTATAGACCAAATCGGTTACAACCTTCATAAGTTATCGTGCGCACAAATTTTCCGAATATTTTCGAACATTAATGGGGCAGGTACCGGAAGGAGTGTACCGATATGGCCCATCTTCGAACTTAAACTAAGTTTGGGCAAAATATTGCGATGTGCAAATTTTAGTTCGAATCGGTTAATCCGTTCGAGAGTTATCGTGCGCACCAGCCAGACAGACAGACAGACGGATGTACATTGCTAAATGGACTCCAAATTGTCTGAAACGGATTTCGTCCAAACATACTTGTGGTCTAAAAACCATTATTTCGATGAGGCGCATTTTTCCTGTATATACCCTCGTTAGTATTAATGCTGAGTATAATTAAAAAATCTGAAATCGCAGAGTGAAAAAAATAGAGATCTAGCGCGCAGAAATTAAAAGTCCATATTTTTTGTACGTTTATCAATAATTTAGATAAGAATAGCTTTAGATTGAAAATTGTACTTCGTTTATTGATATATTGGGTAAATTTTTATTTTTTATATATGGGAATTTCTGAGTGAGTAAAGATCACGAATAGCATCAAGGAAAATGGTCGAGTATATTCTATTATAATCGGTTTTCGGCGGACAAATTATAATCGACTTTTAGAACACTCTCAAATAATCGACTAACCGAAAATCGTGTTTTTAGTTTTTCACGAAAACCCAATAATCGAAAAACCGATTATTGCATTTCACTGCACATCTCTTCCTAAATAAGATTTGACAAAATTTAAAAAATTAGAAAAAGTAGTAATTATTCGAATCCCACTACCAAATATAACTTAACATTTTTAATCAAACGTAGTTTTATATAAAATAATTTCAAGAAAATCGAAGAGTACGATCATTGATAAAAACAGATTTTAAATATTAAATGGCGAAAATTGTGTCCAAGAATACTGTGTATTTTTTGTTAGATTACACTGTGCAACATTTTTAAGTTGGTATTGTGCAAACAATTCGAACTCAGTATTTTTTGAAAGTACAGTTGGGTTTTGATATGTCAGATCCAGCTCGGATTTTATGGCCCCATCTGACCTCTGAAGCAAATTTGTAGATAAGGACAAGAATAAAATATTTGGAGAAATAATAAACTCGAAAAACTGCATTTATTGCCTCAAACTTCAAAATATATGGAAAAATTCCACAATTTTTATACATTTCGCACCGTATCTCCAAATCCGTTAATTTTTTCTGAATATTTTCTTTTGGAAAAATATTCCCTGGAATGTAATACACAACTCTACAAAACATGTCATTGTTGTAAAATGACTCTATGCCATTATTTTCAGTACATTTTTCAACGACGATTTAATAAAAATGTCAATAATGTAGTGAAATCCGAAACGCGAGAATAAACTGTTGATGTGAACTGTGTTTCAAATAATAGTTGTAAAAGATATGATGTAAAATACCGCTGAAACAACATGAAGTAAGCATTTTAGAGTTTCAGAATGTTCCAAAGAATTGTTGAGAACTTTAAGTGGAAGATTTTTGCAAAAGGTTACTTGGTTCAACTCCCAATAGTTTAGCCGATACTGACCATAATTTCAGCAATTATGTAAAATTTTCTATACTTTATATATTTTGATGCCCTAGATGTAATGTTTCTTATGTGGTTTTTTCAAAAGATAAGTTCTACTAGTTTAGGGCTACAATATTGCTAAAGACAGCAAGGCCAAATTCCTATTCGTTTCTGAGATAAAGGCCAGATAAAAATGTAGACGTAGCCCGGTTTAGATGAGTCCATAAAATCCGAACTGGATCTGACAGGACAAAAAATGCATACTAGAAG
The DNA here is from genome assembly GCF_047663935.1 of Musca autumnalis. Lineage (NCBI taxonomy): Eukaryota > Metazoa > Arthropoda > Insecta > Diptera > Muscidae > Musca > Musca autumnalis. The sequence continues at coordinate 189,822,586 of NW_027411644.1, forward strand.
TTGTTTGCATTTTCAGTGTTGCATAGTGTTATTAGAGCTGATAATACAGCAAAAAATACAAAACATTTTTTTCCTATTTGGAACAATATTAATGAAGTTATGAGTATTTTTTCCACATAGTTTTTACGGAATTCGACTTTTTCAAGGCGCGATATCTATGGAACCGTTAGTCAATAAATCTGAAAATATACTAAAATGTTTTGCTGATGAGCAGCATCAATACAGCAAAAAATAAAAGAAATCAAAACCCACTTTTTGAAAAAGTGTTCGATTTCACGCAGAAATCCCCATAAACATTTCGATTTTCGGTATTCTGATGATTTTTGTCACATTACCCGTCTGAAATGGCTAAACTTTTGTATTTAGTTCCAGTTGGGGGTATAAAATATACCGACAGAGAATTGTCGAAACAGGTCCACGTTTTCATATAGTCCCGTAGAACGGTACCGCCCAATTTTGGAAATTTTTAAGCTTTAGGCCACATTGTCCAACTGCGACAGAAACTTGTAGGAACAGGTCGACGTTTTCATATACCCTCAATAGAACGGTACCGCCCAATTTTCGGAATTTTTGAATACTCAGCCACATGATCCATCCGAAATGGCTGGAGGGTATAACAAGAGTTATGTCACTCCATCCTACTCTTCTTAGTATTAAAATCTTGCATTTAGTAGTTTGTTGGGAGACACTTTACTACTTTCATTACGTACTTCTCCCATTTCCTAGGAACCGTAGGACGGACGTTTTTATACCCTCAGCATTTATGCTAACGAGGGTATATGGTAATATTCAAAAAAGTTATTCAATCCTTGAAGTTGAGATTTACCATTTAATAAATCGCGAACTGCACATATACATATTTTATAAAATATGAACATATTTCTGTTTATTGAAGTATTTTAGCCACGATCTCATAATATGGACCATAAAAATAATTTACGTGGCAGCTGTGTTGATGGTAATACAAAAAATGGGTAAAAATGTGTTGAACTAAACAAGTTTTTTGTGTTCTTTCTTGACGCCACATTCAGACCTGTGTTCAAATAATCAATTAAAGAATACCTCTTGGGCAACATGGTTTTTCGATATAAGTCGATATAAGAAGTTTTAATATCGGCGATTTTTGAATTTTTCTTATAATTAGGGGACGCAACCAGATTAAGACATAAACAATTCATATGATTGTAGAACTCCTGATTCCATGAGTCTCATGAGTGTGCTCTGTATCGCCTCCTAGTAATAGGAGTCCAAAGACTAAAATGTTGTGCGTAAATTTTCTTAAAAAACCAATTTTTAGGCTTTAAAATTTACAACTGCCATACAATTAACCTTGAACCCCGCGTGAATTTAGATTTTTTACGCGCCGGATCTAATGAGTGCTTCCGCGTTCGAATCCATCCACTAAACCGGCGGATATAAAAAATAAATAAATATATAAAAATATACATAATAATACTTTTTTCCTTTTGTTGTTGGTGTATTATGCAAGTTATAAACTAAATCTTTATAATTTTGGTGTCACATTGCGTTGTCTAGATTCTGCACGTAGTTTTAATTTATAGGTTTATATACATTTTCTTATTACAACACAAAGGGTATAAATATTTTTTTTCTGTATAAGGTAATAAAACCCCCCATAATTTTGAGCGCAGCATCCAATTTTGTGTACGCGAACAAATTTCAAACCACGGTTTTTATCGTAACACATGTAACAAAAATTGCGAATGTGCTCGCAAAAAATGAAATTTGAAATTTACCATATACATTTTCATACGGGCAAAATGTGCCTAATCGAAATAATGGTTTTAGACCACAAGTATGTTTGTACGAAATCCGTTTCACACAATTTGAAGTTGATTAAGCACTGTCCGTCTGTCTATCTGGCTTGAGCGCACGATAACTCTCGAACGGATCAACCGATTCGGTTCAAAATTTGGCTTTCGTAATGTTTTGTTCAAACTTAGTTTAAGCTCGAAGATGGGTTATATCGTACGTCCCCTACAAAAGTTCGAAAATGTTCGGAAAATTTGTGTGCACGTTAACTCTTGATGGGAGTAACCTATTTGGCCCATACTTTGCACCGGACTTAGATGAGGTTCCAATATGGACCCAATCGGGCCATTTCTTCGGAAAAGTTCAGTTTAGGACCTGCTCTCGAATCGCTTTGATTTTTATTGTAACAACTTGTATTCACCGCCCCCCATACGACGGCACAAGTTTCATCTGAGGCAAGTCCATACTTCCTGAGCAAATAGCTTGAGAAGTGCAAAAAACCCATGACACCGTGTTTAGTGGTTGGGGCTCAAAATAACCCTTGAACGGATCTGCAAACTCGGTTCAAAATTTGGTCTTCGTAATATTTTGTCCAAACTTAGCATAAGTTCGAAGATAAGCCATATAGGTCCACACCTTCAGATACCTCCCCCACAAAACTTCAAAAATGTTCTGAAAAATTGTGCGCACGATAACTCTTGATGGGAATGACGGATTTGGTTCATACTTTACACATCCTAATATATCACCAGATATATATCAGGTTTGAATATGGACTATATTTGTCCACTCATTCGGGTACCACACACACACAATTTTCGATAAATTCACTTTAAAACCTGCTCTCGAATCACTTTGAGTTCTGTTGAAGCAACTTGCATTAGCTGAATCAATTACGGCGGAGAAAAAGCATTTCAGGGGCAAGTCCATACTTCTTGAGAAACCAGCCCAAAAGGTGTCCCAACTTAGTTTCAGTTCGAAGATTGGCAACAACTTCCTATACTTCCCTGCAATATTTAAAAAAATGCCGCTTAAATGGTATACACGATATCCCTTGAACGGGGCAACCAAATTTATCCAAACGTTGGATCTCCTAATATTTTGTCCAAATTTAGTTTAACTTCTAAAATGGCCCATATCGTTATTCTCTTTATGCTACCTCCCCCACAAAAGTTCGATTTGTGAGTAGATGAAAGTTTTAATTCACATAGACTGAGGGTATATCTCTGTCGGGCAAAGCCGACTGATACTTTTTTACTTGTAAATTATACTCTACACCACTATGTGCGGAGGGTATTATAAGTTGGTTTTGGCCCATCGAAATAATGGTCGTAGATCCATACATATATATACCAAAATTTGTCGGTGTATGTTCACGCTTTCATATAACTCCTCCCCATTTTCGGTATTTTGAAGGTTGTGGCCTCAATATTCCATGGAATGGCTGAAATTTGGTATTTCAACAGCCCATATGAAATGCGTCGGTATAGGTCCACGCCTTTATATAGCCCCCATAGAGCGGTACCTCCCGAATTTTGTAATTCTAAAGGTTGTGACGTCAATATCTCACCGAAATGACTGAAATTTGTTATTTATTCTTCTTTGGGGTTATAAAATATTCCAGAAAAGAATTATTAGTATAGGTCAACGTCTTCCTCTTGATTTTGTTGGTATTTTTAGGTTTTAGCCACATTATCTTCTTCTTCTTTTAGTCTAAAAACTTTCCGCAGGAATTTGTCGGTATAGATCGACGAAATTGCTAAAATTTGTTATTTGGTCTTCTTCATAAACGAAAGAAAACTAATTGCCGTTCTTACTTTCTTACTCAAACATAGGCCCAGGTTGTTTTATAACCCCATAAAACGGTGCCATACGATTTCAGGTATTTTGAAGTTTTTAAAAAATTAGGTATTTTGGGTTCCCAGCGATCAAAAACATCTTACAGAAAGAAAAATATTGCTTATTAATTCAGAATACTTCGTCGAACTTAACACGTTATTCATTGTTTAGTTTAAACTGCTGCAACAGTTTGGCTTTTATATTTCTTGTAGTTTTTCATTTAAACGAGTTGCAAAAATCCTGAGTCGACTGTAACTAAAAAGGGCTAAGTATGTCATTAATATACAATGGCTAAACAAAAAGTAACAATTTCTTTCATTTAAAACATGGATCTTAAATGGTGAAAGCATTCAACAGAAATTTTGACTAAATTGAATAAAGATAGAAATACTTAATAACCTGCTTTGTATAAACAGGTTTTAAAACTAATACACCAGCCTAAACTACGTAAACGTATATTGGTGGTAAAGGTCGCATGTTGTTGTTGTTGCTATTGGTAAAGGTCAGTATTTGATACTTCTTAGAAATAGGTTTAACATTTATTGTTCTGTATGTTAATGAATGCCCACGTTAAATGCATTCATGTGCATATCAATATTGAATAAATTAAGGGGAATTTACCGAAGAATACGACTTTCGTTTCAAATTCATTTTTTACCAGTCACAGAGATATTAAAACTTTTCTTTATAATGAAATGCATTTCTTTAACATAACTCGTTATCTAATCAATGCAACCATTTTATCCGTAGTGCCTAAAGCCTTCCAAATATGATCATTAGATTATTGAAATCTATAAATCTAAGTGTCACCATCATCTCATTTCCATTAGTTGTAACGTTTTCTTTGAATTCAGATCAAAAAATTTTCATGACTTGCATCACTCAATAAAGAAAAAACCTTTCTTCAGTTGAAAAATGCGTTTTATAATTGTAAGTAGACTTATCAACGACATCTGTGATATGTGTTAAAAGTTACAAACTGTGAACTTGTGTACTTATCATGATCAATGTGTTTAATAAAATTAAAATAAGGCAATTACTTCACTCGTAGTGAAGAATATAAAAAAAAATTTGCTCATGCCGAAGAATATCGTTTTAGAGTCGAAATTTTAAAACGTAAGAAATGAAAATACGATGAATTGTATCCTTGGTCCAACTGTGGGAACGTTTAGCACCCACAGTAAAACAAATAATAACATATTGAACCTGATAGATGTTAACAGCACCTGATTCAAGCATTTAGTGCTGTCTCTTTGCCAATCAAGTTTCAGGAATGTAAAGGCATTCGTCGAATGTGTTATAGTAAGTTTAATCACTTTCGCTCAACTTAAGCAAAAATTGGATTGATAAACTCTTCGTTGGTGAAACCTATCAGAAAGAACTTCAATATTGTTCAGTTCATCTAAGAGATGGAAACTCCGTACTCGTACGTTCCCATGCAAATCTCCGAAGGGACGGAATTTCCCTATTTTTGGGGTCTCAAACCTCTCTTCAGAGGTATTTATGATATTGAGTCCATAAAACTGAACCACCCGATTTTCGGCGTACTGTATTTTTTGTCCACCCAATAACAAACGTTTAGTCTTTAGTCTTCACTAGGCGCATAAAATATTCAGAGAATTACATGTTTGGATCACGTTTTAATCTTGCCGCCGTAAAACGGTACCGATTGTTTTTTATAACCTGCAATACACTGTGGTAAGAGGTACTATGTCTTTGTGCATTTGTATGTAACATGCATAAGGAAACGAGATAAACCCATAGTTCCTTTTGGGGATATATATAGAATCACTTTCTGAGTCCTTTTTTAGCTATAGGAAGTACGCTATTGCTTTTAGTGAAAATCGGCCTAGATTTGGAATAGCTCCCATATATGATTTCGCCCGATTTCACGTAATTGTTGCACCAAACACGTAATATGTGTCCGATTTCGATGAAATTTAGAATGTGTGACTAAGTTCGGTCTAGAAATAAACGTGCCATATTATATCTAAATCACCCCAGATTTGGATGTAGCTCCCATATATATTTTCGCCCGATTTCACGTATTTGCTGCACCAAACACCCTATATATGTCCGTTTTCGATTAATACCCCGGTTACACTGAACCGGGTTAACCCACTGGGTTTATATTTCAAATGTCAATTCTATAGCGCAAACGTCAAAAAAATCCTCTCGAAGTGGGTTAACCCGGCAAAAAATCTAGTGTAACCGGTTAGATTTGGATAAGGCTCCCATATATATGTTCGCCCGATTTCAGGTATTTGCTGCACCAAACTCGCTACATCTGTCCGATTTGGATGAAACTAGGAATGCGTGACTAAATTCGGTCAAGAAATAAACTTGCCGAATTATATCGAAATCAGTTCAGATTAAGATATAGTTTTCTTATATAATTTCACCCGATTTCACGTATATGTCTGATTTCCATAAAATTTGGTATGTGGGACTAAATTCGGTCTAGAAATAAATATGCCAAATTATATCCAAATTATATCCAAATTTGGATATAGCTCCCATATACATATGTATATTTTCGTCCGGTTTCAAATATTTGCTGTACCAAACACGCTATATATGTCCGATTTCGATGAAATTTGGGTTGTGTGATTAAATTCTGACTAAAAATAAATGCGCCAAATTATATCGAAATCGGTACTGATTTGGATACTGCTCCCAAATATATTTTACATATTCACAGTGGCGTAGCGTATCATATCGAGCCCGTGAAAAAGATGTTGGCGACAAAAAGTAAATTTTACAGGAGACAGTTTTTATTGAATAACTTTTGATCTAACCAAAATGTTTTATTAAATTTCAGTTTCCGTTACTAAATCCTATTTACTAAAAAAATAAGTAATTTCTGGAATATCTTCAATATAACGGTAATTTGTGTCGTTTACATCTTTTTCTCTGTCACGCAATCTGGCTATAACATTAACAAGTGGCGGTTACATTAAAAAAAATATTTTAAACAACTCATTTTTAGAGTAACACTGTGCTACACTGGAAATGCAAACAACATTATATGGGCATTTTCTGAAAGTACATATTGAGACTACAAAAACCTCAACTGGGATTTGTGTTCTTAGATCGGGTTTAGATTTTATGGCCTCATCTAAACCGACCTAAAATTAGCCTTTTTTCCAGTGATCAGACCTTTATCTCCGAAACTAATAAGAATTCAGCTTTGCAGTCTTCGGCAATATTGTAGCCATAAAGTAGTAGAACGTATGTGTCAAACAGATGAACTAGGAAAAGCTGCATCTAGCGCATCAAATTCGTTAAAATATAGAAAAGTTTACATAATTTCTGAAATTCTGGTCAGTAGCAACTAATCTGTTGGGAGTTGAGCTAAGTAATCATTCTAAAAATATTCCAAATAATGTGACCATCAATCCTTCAAAATATTCTGAAACTCTAAAATGGTTATTTCACGTTGTTTAAGGAGAATTTCATAACATACCTTTTTCAAAACTTATTTGAAACAATGTTCACACAGGCTGCTTATTCTCATGTTGGGGATTTCAATGAGTTATTGAAATATTAACCAAATTGTTGTTGAAAAATATGCTATAAACAAGGCGATAGAGGCATTTTACAACGATGCAATGTTCTGAAGAGTTGTGCATTACATTCCAGAGAATATTTCTCAGAGGTAACTTTTTTTATACATATAACCATCACGGATCGCATCAACGAAAATGGTCGATTATATTCGATTATAATCGAAATTCGACTTTTAGAACTCTCTCAAATAATCGACTAACCGAAAATCGAGTTTTATGTTTTTCACAAAAACAGAATACTCGAAAAACCGATTATTGCAATTCACTGCGTATCCCTACTCCGGTTCATCTGAATAGAACCAACCGCTATTACTGTTATATCTGACGATAGGAGACATGATGTTGACATGAAGCGTTCGGCGGTGGGATTTTCTTTATTTTTTGGACCTGTAGATGTCCACAGTCAATGAAACAGGGTGGAACCCATCGATTTGTATTCACTTTCCTGAGATAAAATATGAATTTTTGGATTGGAAAGGTAGAAATTTGAAATTTACCATATTTCCTCCGTTTCGGACTCATTAACCTTTTTTGTAATTTTATTGTAGTCTTGAACATAATTCAGTATAAAATTTTGACTTTGTAAATTGTTTCTATCGATTTCTTCATATAAATATTTTGTGAAGCTCTAAGCATCGATATAACGGTATTTGTAGGCAAATATTGGTGGGTTCAATTCAGATGAACGGGAGTGTATGTATGTGTATGTTTTTTTTTTTTTGTTTTGTTTGCACCCAAACATATATTTGTTTGCAGGACCCAAACATATGAATTGTTTGGGACTGGTTGCAAACAAATATATGTTTGCTGCAAAATTAGTTTGGGACATATGTTAGAGAGGCCATTTGTCCTCCGTGTAGTGTAATCATACTCACATTAAAGATATTTTAGTCTTTTCATACTTATTTTTTCCTTCGCCGGACAATCGTTTTATTATTTTTTATTTTATGTACAAACCTAAAACCAAGTAAATCGAACACGGTCACAGAAGAATAATCTTCTAAAATAACTTTCGGAAGTTTCCAAAAATTTTAGCATGGTTAGCGGAGATATTGAAATGGTATTATTTAATATTTTATTTATAAAATATGTTGTTCTCCCTATTGTACTTTTTAATCATATTGATTTTTGAGTAATTATTGGTTTGGTTTCTACTTTCAGTTACTTGCCTCCATGGCAGTGATATATGGCCAACCACTGGATTATAACTATCATCCCCCAACATATGTTGATAATGCATCTCCTACCGATCTTACCAATTCCCTTCAAACCATTTCATCAGGAGGTAACACATCGTTTCAGCCATATACATCGTCAGAACTTTCTACGCCAACAGTTGAATTTGAAAAGCAATTCTATTCATATTCAGCTCCTGAAGAAACATTACAGGACAACGGTGAGCTTGAAAAGGCTTTAGCATCATTAAATAAAAAATTGCGTGTTATATTCATCCGTACACCGGAGAATTATGGTTTGGAACAGGCTGCAATGGAATTACTTAAATCAACAGCTGAAAACCACATGGCAATTTATGTATTCGCTAAACAAACGGATGTCGCTGATTTGGCACAAAAACTTCAATCACAAAAGATACAAAATGAAATTAAACCGGAAGTACATTTCATTAAATATCGTACCGATGAAGATGCGGCTTATGCTCAACAAGTTATAAGAGATCAATTTAATTCTTTGCCTGGTAATATAAGAAGAACTGATAATGTGGAAACATCAACAGAATTATCATCTAGATATAAATTTGATTCTAATAATTCCACGGAACAGCCGATGCAACCGAAAACGTCATTTAAGAGAAAATATTTAGCATCACGTCGTCGTATACAACAATAGAGATAATAGCGGTTATTTATTTATTTTATTATTTATTTTTTATTACTTATACTTGTATGTTTATATTTTAAAATAAAACTGTAATTTATAAAGTTTAATCGTTATATGATTACACTTTTGGTAACTCTAAAAACACACCAAATTTTGCAAAATGATGACATAATTAATTAAAGTGCAATAAAGGTACTCCATATTAAAGTTTTTATATCCTCAGCCTTTAGCCGAACGGCGTTTGAACACTTTGATGCGATACAAATGTGTCTCATCGAAATAATGGTTTAAGACCAAAAATATGTTTGGACCAAACCCGTTTCAGACAATTTGGAGTCGATTTAGCAATGTCCTTTCCTCTGAGTGTCTGGCTGGAGCGCACGATAACGTACGAACGGATCAACCTATTTGTCCAAAATGCTGTCGAGGATGACAAATATCGGTCCACTCTTTCCGACACATACCCCACAAAAGTTTAAAAATGCTCACTATAATGGTGCGGTAATAAGTCTCCAACGCACAGTGGTTCATAATCGTTTTTTCCTGGTCAAAATTCTGTGACTTTTGAACAGATAGAGATATTTTCATATTTCTTTTTTCGGTCAATTTCGGTCTGGTAGTTGCAGATGAATTCAAGATCAAAGTTAATCTTTTGACTTTTTTTACTATTTTTCATCAAAATATGAGTGTTTTTAATTTTTTTAAATTTTCCTATATAAATTTTCCTATAAGGATGGTCAAACTGGTACAACTGGTACAAAAGTATACATGGTCTGAGAGATGAGACTCTCTGGCATCTTTCTGTGAAAACAGAACATTGTTGCATGTTGTACCACAAAAGTTCTAGCAAAATTGTCAACATTCCGATTGGTTTTGTCAGTATCTGCATTCACCCGTGGCTCATTTGTCTGTAAATTCGTAAAGAGGCCAAAATCCAATATTTAATTCCACAAACTCTTACTATTCTACTACTACTCTAAGGCGACTGAAACCTCCAAAGTCTATAGGCTCCTTAATTTCTCATTGTTAAAAGTCTTTTGCCTAAAAATATGTTAAAATTGTTAAGCTACCTGCTGACCCTGTTGCTAACAGTTCGTTGAACAACAATTCATTTAACCAACCATTTAAATAAATTCCACAATACCCTCAAGGTGCCACTAAATGCCTTGTACGTATTACTTTGAACCTTGGGCTATGGATTTGTGACCGTTGGATAAACTACTGCACTGTTGCTGCGTAATTTTTAAATTGTTGCTCAGACACACTTAACCGCTCCCATATTGACACACTCTCATATATAGCACCCATCCCCACACTTAACTACCTACCAGATGGCAAACAAAGAATTCTACACAAGAACTAACAATGAATGTGCCCTTCGAAGTAAAAGGCTACAATTGCCCATACACCTACACACACAACACACACCCACACAAAAACTCAAGTTTGTTCACAGGACGCTTTTAAGCGGAAATAACAGCAGGCAAAGAACACAGTATGCATGGCAACACATAAGGAAAGTGAAAGAAACGAACTAAAACAATAGTTAGCAAATTGTTGATATAGCCAGCAGGTGTCTCACCTTAGTAACTCTGAAAAGACGATATAGAATTTCAATGAAAGCGAGAGAGCCAAGGTAAAGCTACTGCTACTAACGGCTCCACCCAATCGCCAACAACCTACGACTACTGCACAACGCAAACAGGCCCGCCCTTGTGGCAACTAGGTAGTTTGTAATATTACATTGCACAAATATACACACGTTCATATATGTATGTGCATATTTATGCGTGTAAATATGGTCTGTGAACGGTATACGATTGAGGCCTTTAATAGATGCCTAAAAGTTGGAAATTAAATTTGTATATTATATTCTATTAGGTATATTTTTCTGTGGATGTTTCCAAGTTATAGTACATTTTGTATGTATATACATAAATATATCATCAACATGATATAGTGATCAGGCCCAGATACAGGCCTTCAGAAACTGTCACTTTCAAAGAAGTTCCAAGCAAAATAAACTTAATCGAATTTGATGTTTTAAATTTGTTTATATTTTTTGAACTTACCTGAGGGTGTTGTCCGGTATATTGTCCCTCAAAAACCCCAGAAAGGACAAGGGAGACTTCTCTCTTATCAAAAAGTACACCCCGATTCATATTATTCTTGAAACTTGATGAACATTTGAGTCACCGTAAGATTTTTTGAGCTTTTGGACCATTATGTCTGGACTTGTCTGGGCTTGTCCACGAAACAAACTAAGTGACTTTAAACAAAACCACTGTAGGTACTCCTTCTTTGTAAAATCCATTAAACAGCACTTAGGCTAAAAATTTTGTAATATTGTTGTCCTACATACCCCATCTTCAAACATGATGTACGTTTTAAGAAAAAAAGGATCAGGCAGGGTCTATGGAAGCACCTAATCTTTCAGAAAGTTTTTATGGAAGCACTCTTTCTTTCAGAAAGGGTCTATGGAAGCACCCTTTTCATATAAGCATCCATTCTTTCAAAATTGGTCTATGGAAAAACCCTTTCTTTCAGAATGGGTCTATGGAAAAACCCCTTTCTTTCAGAATGGGTCTATGGAAACACCCTTTCTTTCAGAATGGGTCTATGGAAACACCCTTTCTTTCAGAAAGGTTCTATGAAAGCACCCTTTCTTTCTGAAGGGGCCTATGGAAGAACCCTATGTTTCAGAAAGAGTCTGTGGATGCAGTCTCTCTTTTAAAAACGGTCTATGGAAACTCCCTTTCTATAAAAACATCCTTTCTTCCAGAAAGGGTCTATAGGAGCAGCCTTTCTTTTAAAAAGAGTCTATAAAAGTACCTTTTCTTTGAGAAAGGGCCTATAGAAGCAGCCTTTCTTTCAGAAAGGTGCTATAGAAGCACCATTTCTTCGGAAGTTTGTGTTTTCAAAAATCACATTGCGGAGTCTTTTTATAGGCCTTTTGGTGATCAAAAACTGATTAAATCGCTTGTATGATCAAAAAGGGTCTCGAAATGAATTAAAAGAGTTCAATTTAAAATACCACAACAAATGTGTAGCAATCACAAATAAATCATTGAGGCATTTAAAATGTTACTATTTTTTTCGTTATTTATTGTCACATTTTGATCATCTGAAGATTGAAGAATGCTTAATCATCAAATCACCAATAAATGATTAAAATACGACTCGAAAATGACTTTATATACCATCAGAAAATGGAAAAAAATGATTCGAAACTAATGCAGGGGAAGACTCACTTGTGATTGGTTTAGAAGAGTCGCCTGAGGTTACGTTTTCCTCCCTACAAAGAAGTCATTTATGATCAGAAAAAGAGCTCATATTCCAGCAGTCGGATCAAAAAGTACTCGAATTTGATTAAAATTTTCAAAAAATGCTGGCTTGGTGTTCTCTTTTAAATTGGTGTGTGTGTGAGGAAATTGACACACACCGACAGCAGAAGCGCACCTTTTGAACACCCGTGGAATAAAGGTACTGTAAACGAAATATTTTCTATGCCACCTTTATGACAACTTTCCAGCCTACAAAATTATATTTTTAATTTCTTTAAACTACGTTAAAACTTATAATATGGTCAATTATATGAATAAGATTTCCCAAGCCTGTAGATTTATTTTAAATTTGGTATCATTGTACACCTATTACTCTATTCTTTGATCTATCTGTCACTTTTTGTAAACATCAAACGTAGCTAAATAAAAATCGGCCTCTTTTATCCACGGCCACCGAAGAACCATTGCGTACCTATCCTCTGTCTACCACATTTTGAAGTTTTCACACAGTACCAGAAAGTGCCCTGTAACTTTCTTCATAATTGTTAAAAAATCTCTATTCGTTTCGAAGTTATCAACGATTACATTTTTTTATTAGCTTGCATCATTTTCAGTGATACCCACTGTAAGTTAAGAATATTTCATGGTGGAGCTTATACTCGTAAAAAGTTCGATCTTACTTAAGAAAGTCTGTGAAAACCTTATTAAGCAAGTACACATAAAACCTATTTTTCTATAAAACCTGCATTTGCTTTTGAAAATTGTACCTATAAGTGTAAAAATCGGTAATTACTGTATTTTTTCTTAAGACATATTTTAAGGAGTATTTACAGATACAGCGACTGTCACTGAAAATGATGCAACCTGAAATAAAAAAAATGTTAACGTTGCTAACTTGGAAACGAGTAGAGATTTTTTTTACAATTCAAAAAAACAATTTTGTAGGCTGAAAAGATGGCATAGGAAAATATTCCGTTATACTAAAATTGTAACGGAAAAAATTACCATTTTAAATTGATGGTTGAAAATGGTGCACCACAACAATCTTTTAATAATTTCCAAATTATTCGCTTTTAATGTCCTTTTAGTAAACAGAATGGTGGAATAATTGATTCCATAATGTTTTCAGTAGCTTTGTCATTGATTCCGATAGGAAAAATGATGTTCCTGACGCCATTTTGGCATGATTGTAATACATGTCCCTTTTTAGGCAATTTGGCAAGAAAATTCTATTTTTTAAAGTTATTTTGCAAAAAATGACTATGAGAAATCTTTAAGGGTTATGTTCACAGCACATATAAACAATTTAATGATATATGGGAAGGCCTGTATTAGCCAGGCTTGCCCTATATTACACTATGCAACACTGAAAATGCAAACAACTTCTAGTATGGATTTTTGAAAGTACATATTTAGACTACAAAAACCCTAGTTGGGTTTTGTCCTGTCAGATCCAGTTCGGATTTTATGGCCTCATCTAAACCGGGCTAAATCTACACTTTTTTTGCATTTATCAGGCCTTTATCTCAGGCCTTTGCTGTCTTTAGCAATATTGTAACCCTAAACTAGTAGAACTTATCTTTTGAAGAAACCACATAAGAAAAACTCCATCTAGGGCATCAAAATCAATAAAATATAGAAAATTTTATATAATTGCTGAAATTTTGGTCAGTATTAGCTAAACTATTGGGAGTGGAACCAAGTAACCTTTCGCAAAAATCTTCCAAATAAAGTTCTCAACTATTCTTTAGAACATTCTGAAAGTCTAAAATGCTTACTTCATGTTGTTTCAGCCGTATTTTGCATCATATCTTTTACAACACGTATTTCAAACACAGTTCACACCAACAGTTTATTCTGGTATTTCGGATTTCACTACATTATTGATATTTTTATTAGATCGTCGTTGAAAAATGTGCTGAAAACAACGGAATAGAGGCATTTTACAACAATGACATGTTCTGAAGAGTTGTGTATTACATTCTAGGGAATATTTTTCCAAAAGAAAATATTCAGAAAAAATTTACGGTTTTGCAGATACGGTGCGAAATGTATAAAAATTGTGGTATTTTTGCATATATTTTGAAATTTGAGGCAATAAATGTAGTTTTTCGAGTTCATTATTTCTCCAAATATTGTACTCTTGTCCTTATCTACAAATTAGCTTCAGAGGTCAGAAGAAGATTCGCATTGGTTTCAGAGATATAGCTCCGAATTCCTTTAAAAACTCAATATTTAACCATGTTTAGATGGGGCCATAAAATCCGAGCTGGATCTGACACAACAAAACCCAACTAGGGTTTCTCGTCGTTTGGGTCTGTACTTTCAAAAAATCGTCAGTTTGAATTGTTTGCACAAGATCACCTTAAAAATGTTGCACAGTGTTATACTAGTCTTTAACGGCGTTGGCTAATAGATGTAAAATCAGGGCATAAAACAAAATTGTTTGCACTTTTCTTTAAAAATAGTTTTCAGAAGCATTATTACCAGTCTTGGTAGAACAAATAAGGTAAAGTAAATACTACAACAAATACAACTCAAGAGCATTATTGTCTTATTAGAACGAAGGTCATTATTTATGAAAGTTTAGCGTTCTAAGCCACTGCCAACCTATCATATCAACACTTCTTCATATGATATCAACAAAAACTTCCGAAATGGAGGGTATTACAATTAATGAAGGAAACCCCCTTCGATTGTAAGTGTGTATGTATTGAGAAAATGATTCCTAGACAACCCAGCAAACCAAATGTCTGATGTCCGACACGTCTGAACAAGACGGAATAGTTCAGATTTTGTACCGATTTCGTTCCGATTTCGGAACGAATTTCGGAAAGAAATTTCCTTTCCGAATTTCCCAAGGATTTTCTTCAGATTTCGTTACGAAATCGGACCGAAATCGATCCGATGTCGATCCGACATTTCGTTCCGAAATTATGTCAACCACTACATACAACTTTCGTTAAGATGTCGTTACGATTTCGGATCAGATATCGGACGTATCGTCCGAATTTTGTTCCGATTTCGTTACGATGTCGGTACGATTGGTTTGCTGGGAAGACACTAGCGTGACTTGATATAGAAAAAAAATACTTAAAAAATACTTCATATTTACAAATTTGTAAAAATGGTTGTATTAATAGAAGTTTTCAAAATCAGCCTTTGTCTTCTAGCCATTTATATTCAAAATATGCCTGATGAGCTGGGCTAAACCACCAGCGAAACGATCGTACCATAGTGGTTGAATGTGTGGTACTTCGCTAGAATTCATTTTTATACCCTCCACCATAGGATGGGGGTATATTAAGTTTGTCACTACGTTTGTAACTACTCGAAATAATCATTGTAGACCCCACAAAGTATATATATTCTTGATCAGCGTGCAATTCTACATCGATATAGCCATGTCCGTCCGTCTGTCTGTCTGTCCGTCTGTGGAAATCACTCTAGCGTCCGCACGGATTGACGTAGGTTGATGAAATTTTGGGAAAATATGTTATATTTACGTAGGACTTTTGGTATTGAAAGCGGGCAATGTAGGTCCACGCTTTCGTATAGCCCCCATACAAAATGACGCGTGACGCGTCGTCGTTTTAAGGAATTTTTAAGATATTTGGCCCATTTTAACACCGAATTGGTTGCAATTTGGTACTTTGTGTCTCCAGAGGCCAAAAAATATTCCTACCAAAGTTGGGTTATATAGGTCCACGTTTTGGTATAGTCCCCATATAAGACCCCTTATAAAGTACGCGTTTTTTTAATATGTTTTGAATGTATTAGACCCATTTGACCAAAGACTCGGTTGTAACTTTGTATTTTGTGTTTCTAGAGGCTAAGAATCATTTCTACCATAAAATGTTTATATAGGTCCACGTGTTGATATAGCCCCCATAATACAATATCTCCCGATTTTCGATATTTTGAACGTTTTAGCCTCATTATCACACCGATATGGCTGAAATTTGGTATTTAGTCTTCTTTAGGCCCAGAAATTTGTAGGTATAGGTCCACGCCATCATATAGCCCCCATAGAACGGTACCTTCCGAATTTCGGTATTTTGAAGGTTGTGGCCACATTAATCCACCGAAATGGCTGAAATTTGTGGTGGAGGGTATAAAAAGTTCGGCCCGACCGAACTTAACGCGTTTCTTACTTGTTCAATACAAATTCCTTAGGCCATGTTAGCTCGAGTATTCAAATAATTAATTAAGAGATTTGTTTTGTCACCGGAAAATGTAAACGAAATAAGGAAATGTCTATAAATTATTGTAATTTAAAAAACTAATAATTTTTCACATTTGATTGAATATTTTGGTAAATATGAATGAAAATTCGTTACATTTTCAATTTGAATGTTTCCATGTCATTCCACGAAATGCATAATTTCTCACAGAAAGTAGAATCCTTGCAAATATGTTTGAGGTCGCTGGAAATTCATTGAAAAACGAGAAGCGGTTTCTCTGTTTTGTTTTTGAAATCAATAAAGCACATGTTTATTAGGGCTTTATTTTTTTTAACTTAACAAAATACCTCACATATTAACAAATGTTGTACCGCCTCTATAAGCTGATTAATATATTTTTCTGAAGAATATATCTTTTCTTCAAAAATATATATCGGTAATATACATCGAACATAGAAATACATATATAAAATATCGTATGGAATTTGACACTAACATTACAGCCTAGTTTTTGCGGATTCTGAAACTACAGTGTTCATAGATGAGAAAAATCAAAAAACAAAAAAAAAATCGCCGAAGCGCTTTTTAAATAAATCGCGATTCAAGTTGACATTTTTAAGGATTTTTTAGGTTTTCACGATTTTGCCTGGAAACTGCATGGCCTATCGAAATGGCACTAAAGAAAATGTTATAGTTATGAAAATGACTGTCTCTCCTCCTTATATTACTATGTTATGCATAGTGTACCTTAACTAATAGCTTATTTAGATATGACTTCATTAGCCGGATTTAGCACATTATCAGGTTTTATTTGCTAACTCCAGCCAAAATCTACCAGATTTCCCATACAAAAATAAATCCTCGTATTGAGTGGATTTGTTTTAAATCTGGCATAAATCCTCGTATACAACTCTGTGTTTTGCAACATGTTGCTAGAAAATACAAAAAGTTGCAACCTGGCACAAGAAACAAGGTAGATGCATCGGTGAATTGCTATACTACAAATAATTTAAAATGTAAAAATTTGTAAACAAGGCGGAAAAATTAAATTTGTTTTGATATACAATGTTGATTTTAATCAACCAAGACTAATATTTACGATGTCTAAACGATAAAATAATTCGTTTATTTATTTGAGATGGGCAAACTGCGATAAAATAATTCTTTATTTGCTCTTTAGTTAGCATTAGTAGCATAATGTGCTTACATTTTCAGTATTAAACAATAAATTTGTAATTTACAAAAAATTCTTTTGACGTTTCAAATTCGATGAGATGGGCTGTAATTGTGCTATAACAAAAATTGGCTGACTGCCATTTAAATCCTCCAAAATGTATATCTAAATGCAATGAGATTTGTACTGGATTTATTAAATCCAGTCGAGGATTTATGGCTAGTCTAAATGAGCTATAACTTTAAATGAAAACCGCTTAGACCAGGGAAGTGTTTGTGGATTCTAAAACAGCAAAGTTTATAGATGAGAAAAATCCAAACACAAGAAAAAATCGCTGGATTGGTTTTTCACAAAATCGATCCAATTTCACATTTTTAGTTTTATTTTGGTTTTCACGGTTTTGCTTAGAAACCGCAAGTCCTATCGAAATGGGACTAAAGAAAATGTTGTAGCATTGCAAATTCAGTACAAGATTGGCTCATTGACATTTTCCTGGGTTTTACCATTTTTAGATATATAGGTTCAGATGAAACTTTCAGATTTTTTCAGTATTTAGCTTGAAAACTGCAAATCCTTTCGAAATGGGACTAAAGAATATGTTGTAGCTGTGAAAAATCTCTACAGGATTGGCTTTCGTAAATATTTCCTAGGTTGTACTATTTTTGAGATATATGTATAAGTTTAAGATGGGAAATTGCAGTCATGACATTGTTTTATAAGGAGGCGATACAGTCAACCCATTTTCTTTAGTGCCATTTCGATAGGATTCTAAGCAAAATCGTGAAAAACTCCTTACAAATGTCAACTTGAATCGCGATTTATTTAAAAAGCGCTCCGGCGATTTTTTGTTTTTTTTTTTCGCATCTATGAACATTGTAGTTTCAGAATCCGCAAAAACTTCCCAGGTGTAAGCACATTCCATTTAAATTTGATTCAAGAGCACCGTGAAGGGTGCCAAGACATTGTTAACAATGTTTCTAAAAACTATTTTCAAAGAAAAATGCAAAAACTTTTGTTCTATGCCTTGATTTTTCCTCTATAAGGACAATGTCTAGTTTGGGGCAAGCCTGGCTGATACAGGACTTTCTATATATCATTAAATTGTCTGTACGTTAATGATTTTTCATAGTCATTTGTTGGGAAATATCTTCAAAAATTAGAAAAATTAGAAAGGGACACTACCCAGCAAAATTTGACGGAAGGTGTTCAATGCGATGACATGATTTCATGGCATCTTTTGCATTAGTTCAAACGATGTCGTGAAAGATCCGATCTTTTCATCAGCATTTGAACCAATGCAGAAGAAGTCGTGAAAGATCCGATATTTTCATCAGAATTTGAACCCATGCAAAGGAAGTTGTGAAAGATCCGATCTTCTCATTAGCATTTGAACCCATTCCATCGATCTTATAGAAATGAATTTTGTGTTTTTATTTATACACATTTTTCTAAATACAATAGGCTTGGTGTTGTCGGAGACTCGAAATCACAACCAAAGTTGTTAAAACTCTCGTCGTAATGATAATGCCATTGCAAAGGTTTGGTGAAAATGATATGTCAAAGCATTGGTTAAAATGACATGCTAAAGCATTGGTGAAAATGATATGTCAAAGCTTTGGTGTAAATGACATGCTTTGAATCCAAAAATGAATAGCATCTTTTGGGGTCCACGCTCATATAAAATTCATCGATGAAGATGCTAAAAAGATGACATGCCAGATCACTTGCACCCATGACTGAATGGCATCTTTGGCATCGATCATTTTGCTGGGTAATTACATTCATGCCACAAGTACATCAGGAACATCATTCTTTCTGTAGGAATCAATGACAAAACTACTGAAAACGATAGGGAGCCAATTATTCAAAAATTCTGATTATTAAAATGGCATAAAAAGCGTTTTTTTTGGAAATTATCAATCGATTATTGTGGTGCATCATTTTCAATGCTAAATTTAAAATAACCCATTTTTTGTTTTTCGGTATAATTTTTTTTAGTATAAAGGTACTGTAAGCGGAATATTTTTGTATGCCATCTTAGTTTTTTCTGCCTACAAAACTGTTTTTTAAATTGTTAAAAAATTTCAACTCGTTTTCAAGTTATCAATGTTTACATTTTTTATTTGAGGTTGCATCATTTTTAGTGACAGTCACTGTACGTCACTTTCGCCCTCATAGTTCATACAGACTAAAATGGTCTTGCATTGGTATTTGTACGTTACTCATATTCTCGCACTTGATGTCTGACAAGTATAGTATTTCTAAAAGAGCTTTATAGTTTCCTGTTTCCTTTCACTTTTAAAATAACAGCTTCCCACAGCAACTCATATACAGTACGACGTACAAAGAATTTGAAGAGAGACAAGCCGAATCAGAAGATTGAAACATAAGTGTATTTTGTGTTTGGTAAATTCGAATTAATTATCAAAAGACATGTGCCCAAAATGCGACCTTCAAAAAATGCGGAGTATTTTACTTAAACTTATGTTTTCATTGGTTAAATTTAATTTTTTCTATTTTTTCTTGAGTCAAACCAATTTGTAAACATTACATACCAATTTCTTTCTGGTAGTAGAATATGCTGCTACAAAGGCATCAGCTCATATTCCCTTGACAACATTCAGTTTTCTTGGCAAATAATATTTTTGGCAACAACAATTCAGTTGCACATATGAAGTATAGCTGAAGGGCAGCTGTTGTTTTCATATAAAAAGAAGAAAATAAAACAAAATATGAGAACTATAAAATTTAATATGGAGAATATCTCAAACAGGGCACTAAATGTAGTGTTTTTTCTTTAAATGTGTACAAAATTAGGTTTATTGTTACAGTCAAAATTACTGGCTTATAAATACAATTTTGTGGTTTATTCCAAGCAATGGCCCTGACGGACTTAAACATGGCAAAACCCAGGACTTATCTTCGTCCATTTTTCATTTGAAGGGGACACTGGCCTCCCCGTGGTGTTACCTGTAGTGCGATTCTGTAACTCCTTAACGACAGATTTAACGACGAATGTCGGTATTTAACGATATTTTCGGTAAGTGTCATTCTGTATACCAATTTTAACGATTTTTGTCGGTAAATTTTGTCGTTAATCACCGAAAATTACTGTTAAGTTAACAACAAAAAAAGTTGTCGTTAAGGCCTAACGACAGTATATTATTGGAATATTTCGCTGATTTCTTTTAACAACTGCTTTTTAATATGAACAAATGTTAAATTAATAAGCAGGGTACACATGGTAAATTCCGCCTTATTGAGAAAAATCTTCTTAAGGCATAATAACATGGGGCAGCTTCGCCACTGTTGTGGTTTCGCCAGCGCCGATTTTATTGAAGCTGCTAGAGATCACTCGGCGCGGGAGAAGGTGCAACAGTGGCAAAGCTGTCCCATGCTATCCTATCCTTATTATTAAAGAGGAAGAAAGTTAGCTAAAGCTTCAAAAGAACTCAAGTGTGGTACTGTTATATAAGACCTATACCAATGCCCTTAACGATATTTTTCTACGAAGCCAAAACGTGTAGAGCAGACACGTTATTGCAATTTGCATCAGGGGGAAAGGTCAGTAGTTAATTTTCCATATGTGGGCTACCTTGCCGGTACATGCACTCCAGGAAATAAAGTATAGACCAAAAATATTTTTTTTATTTTTCATACAAAAGTAATGGTTCATTTCACCCGCTAAATAATATCAGATCATCATCCCAAATTGTAGCTATCTTCTTCTACCTAAACTCTTACCTCGTGCAAGATTTCGTGATTATTGAGCTATAATTGCGTCCTCTAGCGTGTTCATATTTACACTACAAACAATTGGGTATATTAGGATGTAACTCTGTTATCTTATTATGTACAACAACACATATACTCTTACTTACATACTTAGTTGGCCCATTACAGAACATTTGTTCCATAGACCGAACTAAGAAAAGATCTCCATTACTCTCTGTTTTTCGCTTGACTTTTTGGAATACCGCGCCTTTTCATTTCTTCATCCACTTGTATGCTCCATCGAAACTTAGGCCTGCCGATTCTACGTGCACCGCCATGTGGCATGTATTCATACGCCTTTTAGCGGGTTCATCATCGCTCATTCTCATGATATGGCCTAGCCAACGCAATCGTTGCATCTCGATACGTTTAACTATATTCATGTCTTTGTATAGCTTATATAGCTCGTGGTTCATACGACGTCGATAGTAGCATCATAGTTGCAATTCTTCTTCTTATTTTGTTTTTCAAAATAGTCAGGCTTAATCCCATAGTCGTTTTTTAATATTTTATTAAAACGACTTTAATGTATTAGTGGGAAAAAATTGGCGATGTCTACCAAGGGGTAAGGCAGGGAATACTATAGTTTCAGATCTCGCCACAGATCTTCATCAGTTCCCTTATTTCTTGTTTTTCAACAAGAAACTTTTTATACCCAAGTGTCAATTGCTAGCTCAAATAGATACGTGCGCAAAGAAACACTCTGATCGAGAATTTCGTTGGCACTACCTAAACTCTAGCAACTTCACTTGCAAACAAAGCCAAATTTTTCCCACTGCTATGCGTTCGTCGATTCTCGACGAAAAAGCACATAACTAATTTGTTGGTATTGCATACTACAGCAATAAACAACATTTTGACGGTGCCCGGTCTCACAATTAGGAGGGTTGGCGTTTTTTGTTTGGGATGACGACTTCTATTTTGTTTTTCAAAATTTTGATGTTGTTTGTTGTGTTTATGGCAGTGCCGAGGTAGACGAAGTCTTTAACTACCTCAAAATTGTAGGTACCAACTTCCACAGTTGGTCCGAGCTCTATGGACGCTTTGCGCGTCGACACCATCAATTTGGTTTTTTCGCCGTTTACCGCCAGGCCCACTTTCGCAGATTCTGCTTCGACCTTCCTAAAGGTATCAGTTACTTCCTTTACTGATTGTCCCATGATGTCTATGTCATCAGCATATGCAAGTAACATGTGGCTATTGGTGTAAATTGTGCCATTTCTTTTGACATTTGCATCTCGTATTACCTTTTCCAGCAAAATGTTGAAAAGATCACACGAAAGGCTGTCTCCTTGTCTGAAACCTCTTTTGGTACAAAATTCTTCGGAGAGGTTCTTTCCAATTTTAACTGAGGACCTAGTATCATTTAAAGTCATCTTACAAAGCCGGATGAGCTTTGCGGGGATACCAAATTCAGAATACCTTTGATCGGAGGGGACTGTCGAATGCTGCTTTATAATCGACAAAAAGGTGAAATGTGTCGATCTGCATCTCTTGGGTCTTCTCTAGGATTTGTCGCAGGGTAAATATCTGGTCAATGGTGGACTTGCCAGGTCTAAAGCCACATTGGTATGGTCCAATTATTTCGTTGACCATTGGCTTTAGTCGTTCGCACAATATCCCTGACACTATCTTATAGGCAATAGGGAGAAGACTTATGCCCCTATAGTTTGAGCATACAGTCTTATCTCCTTTCTTGTGGACGGGACATAGGATGCTCAGGTTCCAATCGCCGGGTACGCGTTCTTCCTCCAGATGGTGCTAACTAGCTGATGCATACACCTTATCAGCGCGTCGCCTCCGGTTTTAAAGAGCTCGGCTGGTAAGCCATCGGCTCCTGCTGCTTTATTATTCTTCAGCCGGTTGATTGCTGTTTTTACCTCATCTTGGCCGGGCGGTATACATTCTCTACCATCTTCTGGGATTGGATCTGTGGTATCATCGTCTTCGCTACTATTGGATACCAGCAGATTGGAGAAATGTTCCTTCCATATCCTGAGCACGCTATCTGTATCTGTTACCAGATTACCTTGCTGGTCTCTACAGGAGGATGTGCCTGTACCAAAGCCATCTGTTTGATGTTTCACTCTTTGGTAGAATTTTCGGACTTCATTCTGGCTCCTGTACATCTCGATTTTTTCACACTCCCGCTTTTCCGTTTCTCTCTTTTTCTTGCGGAAAAGACGTTTCTCTTCTCTCCTTTTCTCCCGATATCTCTCTCGTGCGCTACGCGTTGCTACTGATTGTAAAGTAGCTCTGTATGCCGCATTTTTCTCTTTGGTAGCAGTACGACACTCCTGGTCATACCATGAATTCCTTTGTGGAGGTCTCTGGAATCCAAGTATGGATTTTGCGGCTGTTTGCATGGAGTAGGCAATATGTTGCCATTGTGTTGTTATGTTATCGGGACAAGGAGTGCTCGCGTTAAGCAATTGGGCTAGTTGAGTGGAATATGCTATGGCTATCTGTTGTGTTTGCAGCCTATCGATGTCCAACTTCCGCGTTGTGTCTGTTCGTGCTTTATTTGCAACGTTTAGACGGGTACGTACCTTTGCTGCAACAAGCAACAACATACATATACTCTTACCTTATTTAAAATTTCGCGTTGATCGGACTATTATTATTGCGGCCTACAGAGCCGCTACAAAATTGGATAAAATAATGTTTTTGGTCCATTTCACCCGCTAGATATTTCACGATCATCAGATGAAGATTGGTCGAGATATGAAGATTGGTTTACCACATTGGGGGTCTCCGACGAATATTTCGCGGTGTTACATGAATTACCACATAGTGGTGTAGGGTATAAATACATTAATAACACTGTGTGTAATTTTTTAAGTCATGGAAAATTAACCATTTGGAACACCGCAGCATGATAAAAAACCAAAAATAAAAAGACACGTGTCCCGGAGTTTTTCCCTATCACTTCGAGTTTCGCGGTTATGGGCCCTCAAAGACCTGAGGCCTTGATGTCAAAAGGACTCATTTTACCAGGCTCATATCTTCTAAACCGCTAAGAATTTTGGTTTACACGTCGAAGCAAAGTTGTAGCTCTAGTCTCAAAGAATAAGAATTGTGAACACATCAAATTTAACCTCATCTTCTGGGTCAAAATGGACAAGGTCAAATTTCCGTCATAACTTTTTTTCGGATTTGGTCTTATTTATATGTTCTAGAAAGCTGTTTATTGAAATCTTAGGTAGATTTTAGTAATTGGAAGTATACGTAATTTGTGAGCGTTTCGGTATCTGTGGACCAAAGTCGGAAAAAAAGTATAAAAATGCAATATTTTCAAAAGTTTTTTGCTATTTTCAACTTTAAGGACCGTTCATAGATAGTTCGGAATTTCCAGAAAGTTATTTACTGAAATCTTTGCTACATTATTGTGTTTGATTGTTTTCTTGAATTTCGAATGGTTTAGTTTCTATGGAGCAGAAAAAGATAAAGGATGATAAAAATAACATTTGTTTTGCTATTTTGGACATTAAGAGCCGTTTCTACAAAGTTCACATATTCTAGAAAGTTGTTTAAATGATATATAAAGCACATTTTTGTAGTTGGTTGTATGCTTCAAAATAGCAAAACAAATGTTATTTTTATCCTCTTTTCTCCGATTCCGGTTCATAGCTACCAAACCGTTCAAAATTCAAGAACACAATCAACTACAACAATGCACGATGGGGCCAATAGCAGGTTTTCGAGGCAAAAAGTCATTTTATGAAGTGAACAATTTGAAAAAAATAATAAGGGATTTCGATTGCCAACACTCTGAATCACTAAAAATGAAAAAATAAATCAATCTGGTAACATCACATAGCGACATACTGATCTGGCAATGGTGACATATTTTCTTATGCATCATTTTCCGACATTCATTATAAATAAGTAGTGAAAGCATTTTAGGCGCCAAAAAGAACATTTCAACATTTTTATATTTTTTTAACATGGAAAGCTCTTCAATGGGTATGTAAAATAAGATAGTGTTAACAAATAATAAAAATGTTATGTGTGGTAAATGTATTTTTGAGTTAAGATGTTATGTCTTTTTTGGAGTATTTTGCTTTGTTATCCATGTGTTCTCTGGAGTATAACTTTTGAGATCTAGGTAGATCTAGGATATTATATATATGTGTTGAAAGGTATTAATGTGTACTATCATTTTGTGAAAAAATTAGCTGCGCCTTTTCATAAAAATCTGATTTCAAATGTCGTAATACTTAAAAATATGGACATTTTTATGTTTTGGTTGGAGAATAATCGGAAACCCATTAATGTTATCAATTGGATTTCGGAAAAATTTAATAGATGTATATAATATGGTTTGTTCCAGTACTGCAAGAATCTACTATTGTTTACTATTTTTTTCGATAACATAAAGGAAAAAATGTTATCGTAGTAAAAAGTAGTAGCTTCTTGCAGGTTCTGGAACAGAGCAATAATCTATACTTATAAAAGAGTTCAGTAATGATGACTCACTGACTCACTGACTCACTGATTCACTGACTCACTGACTCACTGACTGACTGACTGATAATCAACGCCCAGACTAAACGGCTAAAGCTAGGATCTTGAAATTTTGGGTGAGGGACAATCTTGGTCCGAAGGTGTCAGATAAGGCTGGGTTTTTGGAAATTCGAACTAGAACTGTACTAAAAGTACTACAAGGTACTAAATATGGTACCCTTTGTATTAGGCAAACGCGAAGAGCTAGAATTCTGAAATTTGGAATGAGGTTCACTGATGGAGAGTTAGAAAGGTGTACCAAATGGTTTTTGGAAATTCGAACTATAAGTGTACGAAAAGTACTAAAAGTTACTAAATTTAGTACTATTTGGTATTACGTGAACGGATAGAGCTAAAATCTTGAAATTTGGAATGAAAATCAAGGTTTAGAAGATGAGTTGATATAAGGAGGTGGTTTTGAAAATGTGTACTCATGTGTACGAATAGTACTAAATGGTACTAAATTTGGTACAATTTGAATTTGGGCGAACCGATAAGGTTGGAATTCTGAAATTTGGAATTACTATTACAGTTGGAGCGTAGGTTTGAGATAGGGAGGTAGTTTTCGAAATTCGTACATATGGGTACGAAAGGTACTAAATAGAACCAAATAAGGTACAATTTGGATTTGGGGGAACGGATGGAGCTGGAATCCTGAAATTTAGAATTAGGATTACAGTCGGGGTGTAGGACAGAAGTACTTTGGAAATTCGTACTTTTGGGTACGAAAAGTACTAAATGGTACCATTTTTAGTACGATTTGGATTTGGGTGATCAGATACATTTGGAATCCTGAAATTCGAAATTAAGATTACTTTTGGAGTGCTGGATAGAGGTAGGTTTGGAAATTCGGACCTATGGGAACAAAAAGTACTAAATGGTACTAAATTTGGTACAATTTAGATTACGGTAATCTGATGCAGCTGTAATTCTGAAATTTGGAATTAAGATTACTGTTGGCGTGTAGGATTGAGGTAGTAGTGGATATTCGTACTCTTGGGTACGAATAGTACTAAATAGTACCAAATTTGGTACAATTTGGATTTGGGTGAACGAATATAGCTGAAATTCTGAGATTTGGAATAAGGAGTACTATTGGAGTGTAGGATTGATAATGTTTTGGAAATTTTTAGTTATGGGTTGGAAAAGTACTAAATAGTACTAAATTTGGTACAATTTAGATTTCAATGATGGGATGCATTTGGAATCGTGAAATTCGGAATAAAAATTGCTGTTGGAGTGTCGATAGAGGTAGGTTTGGAAATTCGTACTTTGAATACGAATAGTACTAAATGGTACCAAATTTGGATTTGAGTTATCGGATGTATCTGGAATTCTGAAATTCGGAATTAAGCTTATTGTTTGAACATAGCACTGAGGTAGTTTTGAAAATTTGTACTTATGTGTACGAAAAGTACTAAATGGTACCAAAACTGGTACAATTTGGATTTGGGTGAACGGATATAGCTGGAATCCCGAGATTCGGAATAAGGATTACTGTTGGTAAGTAGGATTGATGAAGTTTTTGAAATTTTTAGTTATGGGTACGATAAGTTCTAAATGGTACCAAATTTTAATTTATGTGATACATTTGGAATCCTAAAATTCGGAATTACGATTACTGTTGGAGTGTTGAAAGAGGAAGGTTTCGAAATTCGTACTTTGGATACGAAAAGTACTAAATGGTATTGAATTTGGTACAATTTGGATCGGATATAGCTGAAATTCCGAGATTAGGAATAAGGAGTACTACTGGAGTGTAGGATTGCTAAAGTTTTGGAAATTTTTGGTTATGGGTACGAAAAGTACTAAATGGTACTAAATTTGATACAATTTGGATTTCGGTGATCTGATGTAGCTACCATCCTCATGTTTGGCATTAAAATACCTGTTGAATTGAGGATTGATAAAATTTTCGAAATTTTTAGTTATGGGTAGGAAAAGTACTAAATTTGGTACAATTTGGATTTGAGCGAACGGATAGAGTTGGAATCAAGAAATTTGGAATTAAGATTACTGTTGGAGTGTAGGATTGAGATATGGAAGTAGTTTTGGAAATTCGTACTTATGAGTACGAAAAGTACTAAATTTGGTTCAATTTGGATTTGAGCGAACGGCTAGAGCTGGAATCTTGAAGTTTGGAATTAAGATTACTGTTGGGGTGTAGGATTGAGGAAGTTTTGGAAATTCGTACTTATATGTACGAAATGGTTAGAGCATATTAACTTGAATTTTGGAGTTAATATTACTGTTGGGGTTAGTTTTGGAAATGCGTACTTATGCTTACAAAAAGTACTACATTTTGTACAATTAGGATTTGGGTGAAATTATAGCGCTCGAATCCTAAAATGTGGAATTAGGTACACTTAGGGGTACGAAATGGCTCCATGTATGGTACAATTTTGTATTGGATGAACGGATAGATCTGGATTCGTGAGATTTGGAATTAAGTTTACTGTTGTCATTTGCTTATAACGTCCGATTTAAGAAATATGTGCCGTAAATATACTAAAATTTGTAAATGGCACAGGATTTGGTACAATTTGTTATCGTGTAAAGGGAATTTTAAAACAATAGGATGAGGTTCGTATTTATGTATTTACATGTAAAGTACTAAATAGTTCTATAATTGGTTTTGGGGGGAACAGATAGAGCTGGAAATAAGGATGGCGGTTGCTGGGTTAGGCCGTATTTGCGCTGAGAACCTCAATTAAAATATCTCAAAAAATGTTGATTGCTCTTGATGTGTAGCGAAATCGAACTAAAGTGGTACGTATTAGTACACAAAATGTTTCCACCATTCTATATTATATATTGTTTATTTGTGTTGTATATTTAACGCATACGAAGTAGCGGGCACTTTGCTAGTAATATATAATTTCCAAGATATCGCAGACAAACTTTGGCTTTTGTGGCGGAATCTTAGCCGATTTTTACTAAATTTGGAACCTTGTTTTACTGACTTATAACAAACCACAGAAAAAACCATGAAATATGAACATATGTATATAGGGGAGCTATTTCTATATCTGAACCGATTTCAATATAACTTGAAAACTTATTTGTAGTTCGAAATCCGTAACATTTTCCAAATTTTATTGTAATTTGATGGAATGTGCATGCTTGGTCAATCATTTGCCTGAAATCGGGCGAACATATATATGGGAGCTATATCCAATTCTGAACCGATTTCAATATGATTTGCCAAAAATGTTTCTAGACCAAAATCCGTCACACATTTCAAATTTCATCAAGATTGGACATACATAGCGGGATTGGTAACCAAATACCTAAAATCGGGCGAAAATATATATGGGAGCAATAACAAAATCTGAAGCGATTTCAATATAACTTGGCAAACTTATTTGTAGTCCTAATTCCGCGGTATTTCCCAAATCGCATAAAAATTGGGCAGAATTTGCGTGTTTGGTCCATCAATTGCTTTAAATCGGACGAACATATATACGGGAGCTATATGTATATATGAACCGATATGAACCAAATTCAGCATATTAGTTTCTAAGGCCATTATAAACATCTGTACAAAATTTGGAAGGTCTAGCTTGCCCCAGTGATTTGTTGCCTCGAAAACCTGCCATTGCACATTGGGCCCAATGGCAGGTTTCTGAGGCAAAAAGTCTAGTTTTGAAGTCATATATTTGTATAAATTAGTAACGGGATTAGATTCTTAACACTTTGAGCCTTTTAGAAACAAAATCATTTCAACCTGGCAACGCTTCGTGGTCACATACCGAGCTGTCAAAGATATTGCATGTTACTTTGTAAAATGTTATAAAAATTTATCCAACGAAGAACAAATTTGTTTCGCTCGGCAATTAAAAACCGCTGATTTAATAAACAGTTTTTTTAATGGATAAAACGTGTAAAGGTATATAAATTAATATTCTGATTAAAAAATAAAAGAAGTTAGATTTGGTAAGGAATATTTGAAGTAGACTTGTGGTGTATTTTTTGTGTAGTTCGTATTGTAGTTTAAATAGTTTTTGGAATAAAACTCGCGGTATTGCGACGTATTGTCGAAACTATATATATCTGATAGAAGGTAATAGTGAGTACTATATGTGTAAAAAAATTTCATGTCCGTATGGATCCGAATACTTATAGAAAATTACTTACAGATAGCGTGACACTTAAAAATGTGGATATTTTAATTTATTAGACTGGGTTGGGACTGGACGATGCTCAATATGACACAAGTCGCCAAATTTTATAGTAATCTTATCCGAGTTACACCAAGCATTGAAATCTTCAATATTCTAGATCTTTAAATTTAATAACTGGTACTACAAACACCTACTAAATTTCAAGATCTTAACCTGTAATTATAAAGTTTTCAAATAACGGACGCGATCGCGGTTTTCTACTTCCAAAACATAAATTAATGATAGAGGTCACAATTACTATTGTTTTGTATACCAATGCGTCTAATAATCTCTGAGATTTCGCGTTTGGCTAAAACTTGTTGTGGGGGAGGTCCCCCACCCCCTCCATTTTTCGGTATAAAAAGTACCTTACGATCTATTCTCAGACCTTATCAATCTACAAACAAAATTTTATCAAATTCGGTCCAGCCATTTCAGAAGATTTATATTTCGAACATCATGGTATACCTGAAAAGGTTTCTATATATATGTAGATATATATCTGAACCGATCAGAGCCAAATTTTCAGGACCTGATTCTAACCTGAACAGGATTTACCATATCAAATTTTAAGGCGATCGGATGCAAATTGTGACCTTTGTGGGGCTTAAAAATAAAATCGGATTAAATCGGATGAAACATATACATGAAAACTATATCTATATCTGAACCGATTCTTACCAAATTTTGCAGAAGTACTTTTATGCCCATTAAAAACATTGGAACGAAATTTGGTAGCTCTAGCTGCTTCCAGTGACTTGTTGCCTCAAAAACCTGTCATTGGGCCCTATGTGCATTGGCCCCATCGTGCAATGTAACAAAGATGCCAGTAAACAACTTTCTGGAACATACGAACTGCCTATGAACGGTCCTTAAAGGTGAAAATAGCAAACAACTTTTGAAAATATTACATTTTTATACTTTTTTCTCCGACTTTGGTCCCCAGATGCCGAACCGCTCACAAATTACGTATACTTCCAACTAGTAAAATCTACATAAGATTTCAATAAACAACTTTCTAGAACATACAAACATTCTAGGAATGATTTTTCATGCACAAAATTTGATTATTTTTGACCATTCTTTCCTGTTCAGGTCCGTATATAACAAGCCTCTCATATTTCCTTGAGTTTTGAACAGTTTGTTATTTCCAGACCTGAGCTGGGGGAAACGTTAACCGCCTGTTCATGTATGTCGCACGGAAATCTGTGCGAAAGGAAAGCAGGCACTCACTTCCGTCTAAAAATGCGTTCATGTATTTCGCAAACTATCGTGCGACTGTCGTTACGTATCCTATGCGAAATACTACTAATTTGAATGTACATTTGTACAACTATGTTCCATAAATGAGAGCCAAATGAGAAATGAAAACAAAATCCACATATACATATAAACATTGGAATATGTGTGATTTGTTTTTTTGAGAAAATAAAATGTGTCGGTATTTTGAATTATTTTATTTGATTGATTTCTTCAAAATAATGAATGAAACAGCCTTAAAAACGTGTCTACAAAATTTTTATTTTGTTTCAAGAATGTGTTGCATAAGTTTGTTTTAAGATTTTCGGTGTTATTCGCGATTTTACGTTCTACTCGGCAGCTACAAGGCAAGTGAGTGATTTTGACATTATCTTTCTATAAGAGACAGTCCTTTCGAAATACATAAACCCAAATTGAATGGAAAAGTGTACGTTTACGTGTTATTTCGTATGCCTTGTCGGTCGCATAGATTTTCGTTTTAAAGGAGTTTACATGAACAGAAAATGATTTTTTTTCCTCTTTCGAAGCGCAAAAAACCTTTCGGTCGACATACATGAACAGGCTGTAAGAATAATTTAATTATTTGACTAATTTCAACTTAAAGAATAATTCCTAGAATATTTATATGTTCTAGAAAGCTGTTTATTGAAATCTTAGGTAGATTTTAGTAATTGGAAGTATACGTAATTTGTGAGCGTTTCGGTATCTGTGGACCAAAGTCGGAAAAAAAGTATAAAAATGCAATATTTTCAAAAGTTTTTTTGCTATTTATAACTTTAAGGACCGTTCATAGATAGTTCGGAACTTCCAGAAAGTTATTTACTGAAATCTTTGCTACATTATTGTGTTTGATTGTTTTCTTGAATTTCGAATGGTTTAGTTTCTATGGAGCAGAAAAAGATAAAAGATGATAAAAATAACATTTGTTTTGCTATTTTGGACATTAAGAGCCGTTTCTACAAAGTTCACATATTCTAGAAAGTTGTTTAAATGATATATAAGGTACATTTTTGTAGTTGGTTGTTTGCTTCAATTTTGATCGGTTTGATATCTGAAGACTAAAATCCGAAAAAAAGTTATGACGGAAATTTGACCTTGACGATTTTGACCCTGAAGGTGTGGTTAAATTGATTTAATGTGTTCACAATTATTATTTTTTAAGACTAGAGCTACAACTTTGCTTCGACGTGTAAACCAAAATTCTTAGCGGTTTAGAAGATACGAGGCTAGTAAAATAAGTCCTTTTGACATCAAGGCCTCAGCCGGGACAAGTGTCTTCTTTTTTTTGTCTTCAATCACTCTTTGGTGTCAGGATATGGTTAATTTTTTTCGTGTCGCACAGTGTAAATATCAAAATATAATATTTCACAATTTGTCTTTCCATAGATATTCGTCGGTATGTGCTAACGGTTTCTACAATCGTTAACATAAAGTTGCAGAATAGCACATTCGTTATTTCAACCGAATATTTTTGTTAACTACCGGTGTCGGTTCGTTATTAAAAAAAGTTACAGAATCGCACTACTGATAAGCTGCCTTTAAAATCCGTTCAACCGTAAGCATAATAAAAACTTGGGTTCTATGAAAAAAAAAAACAAAGAACAGGAGAAACAAACCCCTCTAAAGTTGAGGACACCGCAAACGTTAAGGGACAACGATCGACAAATTTTCCCCTGGAGTGTTCAGATTCTTGCAGTTTACACATTAGCAGATGCACTTAAAAAGTACAAGGCCGATATTATTGACATGCAGGAAACACGATGGATTTGGAAAGGCCACGATGTTTTCACTACTCTTAATGTACCTCAAAATTGGCCAGTAAATTTTAATTGTCGTAGTTGACGAGGACTTCCTGTTTCTGGCTTTTGAGAAACAGTGTAAATTAATGGCTTGTGGTCAGTATAGATTAGAAACGAACGCCCTTCTACGTAGTCCGAAAAATATTCAACAGCTTTATAAACCGCTAATAGTTCTCGGTCGTAAGTACACACAGAAAAATATATGTTAGAAATATGTTTGGATCCAAACAAATATTTGTATTGGGCTGGTTGCGAATCTATGGATCCCTAAGCCTTATTAGAAGTGTTTTTTTATCGCAGCTGATCTTTTTTGTTTATATTGCTATTTACGTTCATTATTACTGGTCTGGCTGAAGAATTGGAGTAAATAAACAAAGAAATATTTGTGTTGCATCGAAATTGTTCCAGATACCTAATTTTTTTTGGATCAAATTGAAGTTGTTGCGAGTTGCATAATACTGTCATGCTGCTGTCATGCTGCTGGTGTTGCATTGTAGCAGTGTTTGTTATTTTTTATTGCTGTTATTTGTTTTGTTTATGCCGACAACTAAGGTTACTAAATGCAAGATTTGCAGCCAATCTGTGACAAAGGCGCAGACCAGAGTTCAGTGTAAATCTTCTAACCTCTGTATTCATGCTGAATGTGCCAACGTTGATGATAAATCTTTTGTTTACATATGTGATGTATGCCTGCCAAATACCAACAACAACAAGTATGAAAGTATCAGTCAGTGTGCTGAAGAGGATATACCTTCAGCCACTGACAAAACAACGAACAATATAATTATGAAGCATATATATTTTGTTTTTGTATCACGAGTCTGCTTTAAAATATGTATGTACCGTAATGTGGGGCTGTACCAAATCATTGACATATACCAAACATTTTTAGTAACCAAACTTTTTCACAAAGGACTCGAAATATTAAATTACGTTAAACTAAGATTGGAAGAAATTTTCTTGCACAATAACCATTTTAGTATGTGCCGTCAGTGCTTTAGAGCTTTTAGGCTATTATCTATGGAAGCATTGACTTACTCCGGAAAAAATGTATCTTTGTAAATGAGGCCGCTAGAACAATATACTGAAAAAAGAATCAAAACGATTCCAGAGGAGCACTGTACATTTTAATGCTCTCTTCTAGTTTCGGAGATATCACGACTTTTCTATAGTAGTTTTAATGCTCTATCTCTTCTAGTTTCGAAGATATCACGATTGTTTTTATAAGTCTTTCTTATCTAGTTTTGGAGATATCACGACTTTTCTTTAAGTGTACTTTTTATGCTCTTTCTCTTCCGATTTGGGAGATGTACTTTTTATGGTGTAATTTTAATGCTCTATCTCTTTTAGTTTCAGAGATATCACGACTTTTCTATAAGTGTACATTTAATGCTCTATCTCTTCTAGTTTCGGAGATATCACGACTTTTATATAGTTGTACTTTTAATGCACTATCTATTCTAGTTTCGGAGATATCACGACTTTTCTATAGTGTAATTTTAATGCTCTATCTCTAATTTTAATGCACTATCTCTTCTAGTTTCGGAGATATCACGACTTTTTTATAAGTCTATCTCTTTTACTTTCAGTGATATCACGACATTTTTATAGGTCTATTTCTTCTAGTTTCGGAGATATCACGACTTTTCTATTAGTGTACTTTTAATGCTCTATCTCTTCTAGTTTCGGAGATATGACGACTTTTCTATAAGTGTACTTTTAGTGCTCTACCTCTAGTTTCGGAGATATCACGACTTTTCTATAAATGTACTTTTAGTGCTCTATCTCTTCTAGTTTCGGAGATATCACGACTTTTCTATAAGTGTACTTTTAGTGTTCTACCTCTAGTTTCGCAGATATCACGACTTTTCTATAAGTGTACTTTTAATGCTCCATCTCTTCTAGTTTCGGAGATATCACGACTTTTCTATTAGTGCACTTTTAATGCTCTATCCCTTCTAGTTTCGGAGATATAAAGACTTTTTTATAGGTGTACTTTTAATGCTCTATCTCTTTTAGTTTCGGAGATATCACGACTTTTTTTAAGTGTATTTTTAATGCTCCATCTATTTTAGTTTCGGAGATATCACGACTTTTTATAGATGTACTTTTAATGCTCTATCTCTCCTAGTTTCGGAGATATCACGAATTTTCTATAGTGTACTTTTAATGCTCTATCTCTTTTAGTTTCGGAGATATCACGAATTTTCTATAGTGTACTTTTAATGCTCTATCTCTTTTAGTTTCGGAGATTTCACGACTTTTCTATAAGTGTACTTTTAATGCTCTATCTCTTCTAGTTTCGGAGATATCATGACTTGTTTGTAGGGGTACTTTTAATGTTCTATCACTTCTAGTTTCGGAGATATCTCGACTTTTTACGTGTACTTTTAATGCTATATCTCTTCTAGTTTCGGAGATATCACGACTTTCTATAAGTGTACTTTTAATGCTCTATCTCTTCTAGTTCTAGAGATATCTCTTCTAGTTTCGGAGATATCACGACTTTTTATAGGAGTATTTTTAATGCTTTATCTCTTCTAGTTTCGGAGATATCACGACTTTTTATAGGTGTACTTTTAATGCTCTATCTCTCCTAGTTTCGAAGATATCACGACTTTTCTATAAGTGTACTTTTAATGCTCTATCTCTTCTAGTTTCAGAGATGTCACGACTCTGTACTTTTAATGCTCTATCTCTTCTAGTTTCGGAGATATCACGAATTTTTATAGGTGTACTTTTAATGCTCTATCTCTACTAGTTTCGGAGATATCACGACTTTTCTGTAAGTGTACTTTTAATGCTCTATCTCTTCCAGTTTCGGAGATATCACGACTGTGTACTTTGAATGCTCTATCTCTTCTAGTTTCGGAGATATCACGACTTTTTATAGGTGTACTTTTAATGCTCTATCTCTTCTAGTTTCGGAGATATCACGACTTTTTATAGGTGTACTTTTAATGTTCTATCTCTTCTAGTTTCGGAGATATCACGACTTTTCTATAAGTGTACTTTTAATGCTCTATCTCTTCTAGTTTCAGAGATATCACGACTTTTTGATAGGTGTACTTTTAATGCTTTATCTCTTCTAGTTTCGGAAATATCACGACTTTTCTGAAAATGTACTTCTAACGCTCTATCTCTTCTAGTTTCGGAGATATCACGACTTTTTATAGGTGTACTTTTAATGCTCTATCTCTACTAGTTTCGGAGATATCACGACTTTTCTGTAAGTGTACTTTTAATGCTCTATCTCATCCAGTTTCGGAGATATCACAACTGTGTACTTTGAATGCTCTATCTCTTCTAGTTTCGGAGATATCACGACTTTTCTATAAGTGTACTTTTAATGCTCTATCTCTTCTAGTTTCAGAGATATCACGACTTTTTGATAGGTGTACTTTTAATGCTTATCTCTTCTAGTTTCGGAAATATCACGACTTTTCTATAAATGTACTTCTAACGCTCTATCTCTTCTAGTTTCGGAGATATCACGACTTTTTATAGGTGTACTTTTAATGCTCTATCTCTTCTAGTTTCGGAGATATCACGACTTTTCTGTAAGTGTACATTTAATGCTCCATCTCTTCTAGTTTCGGAGGTATCACGACTTTTTTATAGGTGTACTTTTAATGCTTTATCTCCTCTAGTTTCGGAGATATCACTACTTTTTTATAGGTGTACTTTTAATGCTCTATCTCTTCTAGTTTTGGAGATATGACGACTTTTCTACGAGTGTACTTTTAATGCTCTATCTCTTCTAGTTTCGGAGATATCACGACTTTTCTATAAGTGTACTTTTAATGCTCTATCTCTTCTAGTTTCAGAGATGTCACGACTCTGTACTTTTAGTGCTCTATCTCTTCTAGTTTCGGAGATATCACGAATTTTTATAGGTGTACTTTAAATGCTCTATCTCTACTAGTTTCGGAGATATCACGACTTTTCTGTAAGTGTACTTTTTATGCTCTATCCCTTCTAGTTTCGGAGATACCACGGCTTTTCTATAGTTTACTTCTATTGCTCTTTCTCTTCTAGTTTCGGAGATATCACGACTTTTCTATAAGTGTACATTTAATACTCTATCTCTTCTAGTTTCGGAGATATCACGACTTTTTCATAGGTGTACTTTTAATGCTCTATCTCTTCTAGTTTCGGAGATATAACGACTTTTTTATAGGTGGACTTTTAATGCTCTATCTCTTCTAGTTTCGGAGATATCACGACTTTTTTTAGATCTATCTCTTCTAGTTTCGGAGATATCACGACATTTTTATAGGTGTACTTTTAATGCTCTATCTCTTCTAGTTTCGGAGATATCACGACTCTTTCATAGGTGTACTTTTAATAATCTATCTCTTCTAGTTTCGGAGATATCACGACTTTTCTATAAGTGTACTTTTAATGCTTTACCTCTTCTAGTTTCGGAGATATCACGACTTTTCTATGAGTGTGCTTTAATGCCCTATATCTTCTAGTTTCGGAGATATCACGACTTTTCTATAAGTGTACTTTTAACGCTCTATCTATTGTAGTTTCGGAGATATCACGACTTTCTTATAGGTGCACTTTTAATGATCTATCTCTTCTAGTTTCAGAGATGTCACGACTCTGTACTTTTGATGCTCTATCTCTTCTAGTTTCGGAGATATCACGAATTTTTATAGGTGTACTTTTAATGCTCTATCTCTACTAGTTTCGGAGAAATCACGACTTTTCTGTAAGTGTACTTTTAATGCTCTATCTCTTCCTGTTTCGGAGATAACACGACTGTTTACTTTTAATGCTCTACCTCTTCAAGTTTCGGAGATATCACGACTCTTTCATAGGTGTACTTTTAATAATCTATCTCTTCTAGTTTCGGAGATATCACGACTTTTCTATAAGTGTACTTTTAACGCTCTATCTATTGTAGTTTCGGAGATATAACGACTTTTTTATAGGTGGACTTTTAATGCTCTATCTCTTCTAGTTTCGGAGATATCACGACTTTTTTTTAGATCTATCTCTTCTAGTTTCGGAGATATCACGACATTTTTATAGGTGTACTTTTAATGCTCTATCTCTTCTAGTTTCGGAGATATCACGACTCTTTCATAGGTGTACTTTTAATAATCTATCTCTTCTAGTTTCCGAGATACCATGACTTTTCTATAGTTTACTTTTATTGCTCTATCTCTTCTAGTTTCGGAGATATCACGACTTTTTCATAAGTGTACTTTTAATACTCTATCTCTTCTAGTTTCCGAGATATCACGACTTTTCTATAGTTTACTTTTATTGCTCTATCTCTTCTGGTTTCGGCGATATCACGGCTTTTTTATAGGTGTACTTTTAATGCTATATCTCTTCTATTTTCGGAGATATCACGGATTTTCTATAAGTGTACTTCTAATGCTGTATCTCTTCTAGTTTTGGAAATATCACGATTTTTCTATAAGTGTACTTTTAACGCTCCATCTCTTTTGGTTTCGGAGATATCACGAATTTTTTATAGGTGTATTTTGAATGCTATATCTCTTCTAGTTTCGGAAAGTCCCAATTTACATTGGGCGAGTTTACTTGCGGCAATTGTCATTTTGTAGGAGAGAGAGGTGAGGCATATGGTAACCCTTTGCCTCTCAGCACCCTCTCTCACCTACAAACTGACAATTGCCGCAAGTAAACTCGCCTAATGTAAATTGGGACAAATATCACCTCTTTTTATACCCTACACCACTATGTGGGGAGGGTATTATAAGTTGGTTTTGGCCAAAAAGTTTGTAACGCATCGAAATAATGGTCGTAGACCCATACTTATATATACCAAAATGAATGTCTCGACGAGCTGGGTCGATCTGGCTATGTGTGTCCGTCCGTCAGTCCGTCCGTCTGTCCGTCTAAACCTTGTAATCACGCTACAGGTCGCAATTTTGATCGGTTCGTCACGAAATTTTGGATGTTGATGGGGGTCCCGGAGGGGAAGAACCCTATTGATTTTGGTGATGGTCGGATAATATTTAGGGGTCGGAATGGGCAAAAAACTTATGTGGATAAAAAGACAACGTTTTTTTCCAAAGCGAATATCTCAGCTTCTATACGGGGTATACCAAAAGCAAGACCTGACAATAAAAGTAGAAGATATCACCTTTCTAATGATGTGAAGTAGGTTTTCGTAGGTGATCAAACAACGAAGATATCACAATAGTTGCAAATAAAACCCAACTTTTCATTTTTGCGATTTTAATTATAATGACGATTATCACAGCTTTGGTTGGAGACTTTCCAAAAGCAAAGCCTGGCTATGAAAGTAGAAGATCCCGTCTTTACAACGATGTAAACTATGTCGGCGTAGGTGACTAACTAACGGAGATTTCGCAATAGTCGGTAATACATCCCATTTTTCCACTTTTTTGGAAATCACGCTACAGGTCGCAATTTTGATCGCATCGTCACGAAATTTTGAGGGTTAATGGGGGTCACACAGATGAAGAAGCCTATTGATTTTGGTGATGGTCGGATAATATTTAGGGTGGTAATGGGCAAAAAATTTATTTGGAGAAATGATGTAAACCAGGTTAGCGTATGTATCCAAATAACGGAGATATTGCAATAGTCGTTAATACATCCATTTTTTCCACTTTTTTGGAAATCACGCTACAGGTCGCAATTTTAATTGGATCGTCACGAAATTTTGGGTGTTA
The DNA here is from genome assembly GCF_047663935.1 of Musca autumnalis. Classification (NCBI taxonomy): domain Eukaryota; kingdom Metazoa; phylum Arthropoda; class Insecta; order Diptera; family Muscidae; genus Musca; species Musca autumnalis. The sequence continues at coordinate 189,862,433 of NW_027411644.1, forward strand.
TTGGGGGTACCACCCTTTGATTTTTGATATATTCGAGGTATATTCGATTCGAGGTATATCGAAAGCAAAACCTGGCAAGGAAAGTAGAAAGTATCACCTTTACAACGATGTGAAGTAGGTTGTCATAGGTGGTCAAACAACAGAGATAGCGCAATAGTCGGTAATGCATCCCTTTTTCCATTTTTGTGCAATCACACTATGAAATTTTGATCGGATCCTCACGAAATTTTGGGGGTTGATGGGGGTCTAACAGAGAAAGAAGCCTATTGATGGTTGGCATACATCCCACTTTTCCATTTTTTATTTGGGTTGTACTGTCGATGCACTTAGAACAAAGGCGCTAAGCTATCCCAATTTTAATATTTTGAATTTTATTAGTCAAAAGCTTATGAACGGGGGTAGTGGTGTAGGGTATTACATAGTCAGCCCCAACCCGACTATAGCCTTGGCTCACTTGTTTATAGATGTACTTTTAAGGCTCTATCTCTTCTAGTTTCGGAGATATCACGAGTTTTTATAGGTGTACTTTTAATGCTCTATCTATTCTAGTTGCCGAGATATCACGACTTTTTTATAGGTGTACTTTTAATGCTCTATACCTTTTAGTTTCGGAGATATCACGATTTTTTTAAAGGTGTACTTTTAATGCTCTATCTCTTTTTATTGGTGAACTTTTAATGCTCTATCTCTTCTAGTTTCGGAGATACCACGACTTTTCTATAAAAGTACTTTAAATGCTCTATCTCTTCTAGTTCATGAGATATCACGACTTTTCTCTAAGTGTACTTTTAGTGCTCTATCTCTTCTAGTTTCGGAGATATCACGACTTTTTATAGTTGGACTTTTAATGTTCTTTTTCTTCTAGTTTCGGAGATATCAGGACTTTTCTATATGTGTACTTTTAATGCTCTATCTCTCCTAGTTTCGGAGATATCACGACTTATCTATAAGTGTACTATTAATACTCTATCTCTTTTAGTTTCGGAGATACCACCACTTTTCTATAGTTTACATTTATTGCTTTACCTCTTCTAGTTTCGGAGATATCACGACCTTTTTATAGGTGTACATTTAATACTCTATCTCTTCTAGTTTCGGAGATACCACGGCTTTTCTATAGTTTACTTTTATTGCTCTATCTCTTCTAGTTTCGGAGATATCACGACTTTTTTATAGGTGGACTTTTAATACTCTATCTCTTCTAGTTTCGGAGATATCACGACTCTTACATAAGTGTACCTTTAATACTCTATCTCTTCTAGTTTCCGAGATATCACGACTTTTCTATAGTTTACTTTTAATGCTCTATCTCTTCTAGTTTCGGATATATCACGACTTTTTTTTATAGGTTTATCTTTCTAGTTTCAGAGATATCACGACTTTTTTTATAGGTGTAGGTTTAATGCTCTGTCTTTTCTAATTTCCGAGATATCTAGACTATTTTATAGGTGTACTTTATATGCTATATCTATACTAGTTTCGGATATATCACGTCTTTTTATAGGTGTACTTTTAATGCTCTATCTCTTCGAGTTTCCGAGATATCACGACTTTTTTATAGGTGTACTTTTAATGCTCGATCGCTTGTAGTTTCGGATATATCACGATTTTTATATGTGTACTTTTAATGCTCTATCGCTTCTAGTTTCGGAGATATCACGACTTTTTTAAAGGTGTTATTTAATTCTCTATCTCTTCTAGTTTCGGAAATATCACGACTTTTTTATTGGCGGACTTTTAATGCTCTTTCTCTTCTAGTTTCGGAGATATCACGACTTTTTTATAGATGGACTTTTTATACTCTATCTCTTCTAGTTTCGGAGATATCACGACTCTTGCATAAGTGTTCTTTTAATACTCTATCTCTTCTAGTTTCCGAGATATCACGGCTTTTCTATAGTTTACTTTTATTGTTCTATCTCTTCTAGTTTCGGAGATATCACGACTTTTTCATAAGTGTACTTTTAATACTCTACCTCTACTAGTTTCCGAGATATCACGACTTTTTTATAGGTGGACTTTTAATGCTCTATCTCTTCTAGTTTCGGATATATCACGACTTTTTTATAGGTTTATCTTTCTAGTTTCAGAGATATCACGACTTTTTTATAGGTGTACTTTAAATACTCTATCTCTTCTAGTTTCGGAGATATCACGACTTTACTATAAGTGTACTTTTAATGCTCTATCTCTTCTAGATTCGGAGATATCACTACTTTTCTATAAGTGTACTTTGAATGGTCTAACTCTTCTAGTTTCGGAGATATCACGACTTTTTTATAGGTGTACTTTTAATTTTCTATCTCTTCTATTTTCAGAGATATCACGACTTTCCTATAAGTGTACTTTTACAGCTCTATCTATTGTAGTTTCGGGGAAAACACGCCTTTTCTATAAGTGTACTTTTAATGCTCTATTTCTTCTGGTTTCGGAGATATCACGACTTTTCTATAAGTGTACTTTTTCTATCTCTTCTAGTTTCCGAGATTCAATCTCTTCTAGAGATTCTATCTCTTCTCTTCTATGCTCTATCTCTTCTAGTTTCGGAGATATCACTACTTTTTATAGATGTACTTTTAAGGCTCTATCTCTTCTAGTTTCCGAGATATCACGAGTAGGTGTACATTTAATGCTCTATCTCTTCTAGTTTCGGAGATATCACGACTTTTCTATAAGTGTACTTTTAATGCTCTATCTCTCCTAGTTTCGGAGATATCACGACTTTTCCATAAGTGTACTTTTAATGCTCTATCTCTTCTAGTTTTAGAGATGTCACGACTTTGTACTTTTAATGCTCTATCTCTTCTAGTTTCGGAGATATCACGACTTTTTATAAGTGTACTTTTAATGCTCTATCTCTCTAGTTTCGAAGATAACACAACTTTTTTAATAGGTGTACTTTTAATGCTCTTTCTCTTCTAGTTTCGGCGATGACTAATATCATGTCATGGATGTCACATATTCCAAATTTCATTGAAATCGAACATATATAGCGTGTTTGGTGCACATAATACATGAAATCGGCCGAAAATATGTATGGGAGCTATATCCAAATCTGAACCGATTTCAATATAAATTTGCACATCTCTTTTCTAGATCTATATCCATCACACATTCTAAATTTCATTGAAATCGGACATAAATAGCGTGTTTGGTGCATCAAACACATGACATCGACTAGAAATATATATGGAGCTATATCCAAATATCGATATAATTTCGCACATCTATTTCTATGCTAATATCCATCACATATTCCAAATTTCATTGAAATCGGACATATATAGCGTGTTTGGTTGCATCAAATACATGAAATCGGCCGAAAATATATATGGGAACTATATCCAACTCTGAACCGATTTTGATATAATTTGTAGACCAAGTTCTGTAACATATTCCAAATTTTATTGAAACTGAACATAAATAGGATGTTTGGTGTATAAAATAAAGAAGTCGGCCGAAAATATATTTATATGGGAGCTATATCCAAACCTGAACCGATTGGAATATAATTTGCCAAATTTATTTCTACATCAAATTCAGTTACACATACCAAAATTTGGAGATTGTATTTATAACAGCTCTAATGATATTTGCATAAAAAATCTCAATTTTTTGGAGGTACGCCCGTTTTTGATGCTATATCTCCAGATCAGCGTGGAATTTCAAAAAAGGATTTAGCATATTTTCACTCCTGGCGATGTAGCAATGTGCCCTTAAAATTTTAGGAAGATCTTTTCAGCGGTTTTTGAGTCTATAAGGCATTATAAGTTTGTTTTGGTAAAAATGCATGTAACACCGCGAAATATTCGTCGGAGATCCCCAATGTGGTATACCAATCTTCATATCTCGGCGAGATAAAGCGATTTTGAGATGTGTGTCCGTCCGTCCATCCGTCCGTCCATCCGTCCGTCCGTGTGTCCGTCTGTCCATTATAAATTGTAATCAAACTCCTGGCCGCAATTATGGACCGATCGTCACGAAACTCGGTATGGAGGTCGGTTTCACAACAGAATAGATCGCTATTTTAATTGGTGGTGATCGTTAAATATTTAACGGGTGAAATGGACCAAAAACATAATATTTATCCGATTTTGTAGCTGCTCTGTAGGTCGCAATAATAGTAATAGAGTATATGACAATATATGTTAATATATAGTTTATATCTTTTTTCTCGGAAGAGACATTTCGGGCAAGTAAGCTATACTAGGAGGAGGAACGCTTCACCTTTCTATTTATGTCAATTGTGTTGGTGTATATGATAAGGCTGTAACTCTGCCTAATATACCCTGTTATTTGTTTGTAGTGTAATGCGGGGTGTCATTGTGTGAGTTCGTGCTTTTTCAATGGGTTGAATTGTGTGTGTGGAGAGAGCAACGGTAAATGAGCGCACACGGGCGCCTAATCGCATGACGCTGGTGTAATGATAAACTCGCTAGAGGTCGCAATTATAGTTCAATAATGACGAAATTTTGCATGAGGTGAGAGTTTAAGTCGAAGAAGAGGCCTTCAATTTTGGATGATGATCTGATATTATTTAGCGGTTGAAATGGACAATTACTTTGTATGAAAAATACAAAAAAAATATTTTTGGTCTATATTTTATTTCCGGAGGGCATATGCCGGCAAAGTAAGCTTAAGTGTTCCATACGCCATTTTTGACATTTTGAGATAAAGGTACCTTATAAGGTTTTGAACCATACTCTTTCAGGTTTTTCGGTTTTTCTCTATCTCTTATAGTTTCTGAGATATTCAGATGCCAGTATGTTCCATATCCGCTTTGTGACCCAAAAAATCTGGTCGTTTTGTTCCATATCCATAAAGCCTGGCGTATGGAACAAAACAACTTTGAACTTTTTAGTTCCATATCCATGTCGTTTGGCGTATGGAACAAAAAGAGACAAAAACGAATTGTTCCGCACCAAAAATGATGGCGTTTGGAACAAAAAATTGCCCATTCTTGCCAAGTTACGGAAAAGTGTGGCGTATGGAACAAATTGTTTTAAAGGACTTGGTTTAAAAACTGAAGAATAATAGTTTCTAAATCCAAATATTGTTGAATATTGTATTGTTATATGAAAACGAGAATGTATCAATCGTTTAAACAAAAAATCCATAGTTTAAAGACAAAATTTTGATGTAAGTCCACAAAAATATACGCAAAAACGTCCATTCGACTTGAAGCTAGCCGACTACAAAAATGGTATTATAAGAAAATCGCGTTTAAATGTTTTATGTTACCTTAGAAATGCAAAATATCAATCCGTTTTGTCCGATCGAAATTTTTACCACAAAAAATAGAGATAAGTGGGGAAAATCCCTTAAATAAATGTTTTAAGAAACCTATAATAATGGTCCTTATTGTATTTATATGAGAAAAATAAATGTTTAATTTAAAGTCCTGATTTTTAAACTCCACAGTAGCACTTCATATAAGGGAGGTGGAACACGTTTGTTAAAAAGTGTTTTGGTTGAAATGTGACAAAACGTGTTCCATGTGACACAAACTGCCAAAAACATGAAAAAAAGATTCCATGGAACAATTCAGCAACTTTTTGCAATTATAAAAATTTGCCATAACTTCTAGACTATCACAGATATCTGACTAAAATAAACTACTGAAATATTCTATGAGTTTAGTTAAGTAGAACTGAGCTCTTAAAGTATTGGATTAGTGCACCATTTTTATCCTGTATGGCCTTAAATATTAACTTGAGTTTTTCTCGAATCAGGCAAATGACGTATGGAACACTTAAGCATGACACCGACGATATGGAAATAGAACTACAGATGTCCCCCCCCAATTGGATTTTTATACATATATACATTGCAACCAGGGAAAATCAAATTTTGAACGGTGGCAAAATATCCTTCAGTATGGTTTGCGCCATTTTCTGAGTATTTCGGCCATATAAAACTTCTCTACAAGTGGTGTCTTAGGGAACGCCGTTCGGACTCGGAGATAAGCTGTGGGTCCCATATTATTGAGCGAATATGATTCGGGGTACACTCACTCATTGATATGCGAGAAGTCTCCCATGTCCCTTCTGAGATGTTTGTGACACAATTATTATATTATTATTTAACCTTGGTGTGATACGGTACCAGCATTCACAAAGTTATTTCTTACAATAAGTTAATTTGTTCCATAAAGAAATTTTGATTTGTGAAAAGCTACTTCCCAGTGGTAAAGGTGTAGGATATGGTCGGCCCCGTCCGACTATAGCCTTGGCTTACTTGTTTATATATATAGAAGATATAAACATATCCCAGTATATTCGACGAATGTCTACTAAAATGAAGTAACAAGTAACAATAATGTGCTATTGAAATGAAACGGAGTGTAAGTTCATAATATTTCATGGGTATAAAAAGCCTGACCCAACCGATCTTTATATTGTTTATTTGTTAAAAGTAGGTACCTATCTTAGCTCAGTTAGATGCACAACTCTTGTTATTGCTTTTTGTACATTGCTGAGGGTATGTCTTTGTCGGCAAAGCTGACATACTTTTTTTAATAAAGGCCGCATTCAACTATTAAAAAATCGTTAATTCTTGTTTTTAGGAAGACTCTCGCTGTCCCAGGCCAGTCAAAATCAGCGCGAAATAGTTCAACTTAACTAGTTCGTTCGATTAAACATTATTCATAACATTTAATCTCAACTTTAACTAACCTTATGTTTTATTCTTAATATATTTGGGAGAGATTTTAAACGTCCTAATACTTTCCTCTATTTATGAATGTTTATAATTTTCCATATAATTTATCAGCATGATTAAAAATCGTTGTGTGTATGACCACAAAAACTCTTCTTCCATAGTTGTTTCTACCAAGAACGCATTAATATATTGTTTTCTCATATTCTTTTCATTACAACCACACTTTGTTGGTTTCCTTTCAAAATTAATTTGTAATTATAATGGGTTCTTACTTTTAGTTCATATGAATCATTGTGTGGGGTGAGAGTACGTGTTTCACTTTTTCTGTTACATATTTTCCTGCCACACGCATAAATCCATGTATAAATGTGTATGTATGTATGTATTCTTCCTCATATCTGATGTCTTCAACCAGGAAGTTTTTCTTAAACGAAGCATTTGGCACCTATCATTCGCATCATTATTACCACCAACATTTAGTAACAATTGTTATTACTTGGTCGGTTGGTCATAGGTAGGTCAGTTATTAATTAACCTAACATATTGTGTAAATTAATTATTAGAAGCAGCATTCAGGGCATTTTACGCAACGAATTATGTGGTGAATATTTGCTTTGGTAGAAAGAAGATTTGCATCTGTAAACATTTCAGCCATAAAGTATGCTTTATAAAATAATTATGAATGTTAATATATACAGGGGGTAGACTGCATACATTAAAGCAGTGTTAATCACCACTGGGCTCGCGAGCCGTGTCTGTGTGAACACACACAATTTTAATTGTGGTGAGTTTGAACGTTGCTCTCATTACCGATCATCTTCTTTGTTTTAGCAATGAATTAACGCACACGATGTTTATCTAGAGAGGGATAGATAATCTCGTGTGTGTGTCCAACACAAACGCAGCGGTTGAATTTGTTGTTGCTGGTGAACACTGCATTAAAGATAGTCTGTTTGGATGAGGAATATACAAAGGAACGTTATGCATTATTTTTATGTGATTTACCAAATTACAACCAATTTCTAAATTTGACCAAAAATCATGAAAGTTAAAATTGTTTTTTTAAGGTTTTTTAGTTGATTTTATACGCAATATTTACACAAAGTGTATATATTCATTAGAAAGGTTTCACAAATTTAAGATACTGGTCCTTGGATGTTTAGAATTGAAAGGGATCTATTCGACCACGTTCGGTATAGTCCCCATACAAAAGTTCCGCCTGGTATTTTTAAGTTTTTAACCAAATTCACCAACAGAATTGACGCAATAACTAAAAAATTTTCAAATGAATATTACCCATATAGAGTATCGGCCAAAACTAAAGCATCCCACTCAGTATATTTTTTTAAAATGAATTTTTTTTAAGAAAACTAAGCTGTAATTTTTATTTGTATTTTTCTTTTTATTTATTTATATCTATATTATTGAAAAACACAAGTATAAGGAATTCAGAATGTAATAAACAATAGTTAAAATTAAAAAAAAACAATTTTTTCCCCAAATATGAGCGGACAAAACTAAAGCACCCCCCAAGTTGAGGGATAACAAAAGCGATTGAAATCAATATTTCGTTGCGAATTCTTTATTTGGGATGACACAAGCACATGTTTTAGGCATAGAGGATACTAAACTATTAATGATTACAGGCGATATTGGTTCCAAGGCTACTTTTGCGGCTTCAAATAAAATGTTTGTACAACAATAATATATATCATACATTTCTAATAAATATTCTAAAACTAGCGGACCCGGCGAACTTCGTCTCGCTATTAAGGAATAAAATTTCATACAAAAACTCAATTTTCGATTTTTCCAATTTTCCGACTTTTCCAGAGATATTTTCCAAAATTTTCTTCCGTAAAGACCTTCTCCTCGAAAATACGAATAACTGACAAAAATTTTACAGAAATCGGCCTAGTCGTTCTCATTTTATGAATTACTATACATTTTTTACACCATTTTTATATATATATAGATTGGAAAATTTACATTGTTTAGCCCCTTCTGCTACATCATTAAATTTTCATTGAATATCAGGTTCATTTCTGGAATACAAATATTCCCAGTTACAATGACACTTCTCCAATTTATTCAACACTACAAAAATTGTGCACTTGTGTCGTATTTATGCTTGATAATGCACACGGTTTTGTGCTTTTCAGGGTGTTTTCATTGTGATATAAAGTTTTTTATGAGTGAAAGACAAAAAATTAGTTTCCATGAAGCCAAGTTTCCAAGGGGAGTTGGGCACTCCCCATGATGTCAATATATCAAATATGTATTTGGTTTTGCGTCAAAATAAAAAATTAAAAAATTTTTCCGTTATTTTTGGTGCGAAATAATGATAGGTTCAGGGCAATTATTAGGGATTTACACGCACAAATTTGAGGAAAACTTTTTAAAAATCGTTGTTTTCTTAGATAACCGATGTCCAACGAGTAATTTGGTTTGGAAGTTGTCCCCGAATTAGTTTCAAAATGCAGATACGTTAGACACTTTTAAGCAGTTTTCAAGAAACACATTTTTAACGAGAGAGAGGGGGTAAATCTGTGGTTGTCAGAGGCAAGGATCATTTCAATTTGCATGACAAGAGTAACAATCAAAAAACTAATTCCAGTTTTGCAAAAAGTTTCATAAATTGGGCGCCAATTTGAACGCCAAAAAAGCCTGGAGGGCTTTCCAACACCACTTTGACGTCAAGAATCGCTTATTTTTCCCATTTATTCGAGTTAAAATAATTTTGCATCTCAAAGCAACAGCCAACTTTAAACAAACGTTAGTAAGCTCAAATCGACCTAGGAAGAATACATAAATTGCCAAGTAAAACTGCAACCGAGCCCAAAAAGAAAACCGCCAGATTTCGTCTAAAAATTATGTGAACTCTCATGCAAAAAGGGCTGTGATGGATTTTTTTCCATTACTCAAACAATTTCCCATCCATTTTTCATAAACATTTTTACTTAAACCTACGTCTGTTCTTCTTCAGGCTCGATTGCAGTTTTACTTGCTAATTTTTGTATGCTTCCTAGGTCGATTTGAGCTTACTAACGCTTGTTTACATCGCATTTTCGATACCTAAAGATCAAGTTGGCTGTTGTTTTGAGATGCAAAATTATTTTAACTCGAATAAATGGGAAAAATAAGTGATTCTTGACGTCAAAGTGGTGTTGGAAAACCCTCCAGGCTTTTATGGCGTTCAAAATGGCGCCCAATTTATGGAACTTTTTACAAAACTGGGATTAATTTTTTGATTGTTACTCTTTTCATGCAAATTGAAATGATCCTTGCCTCTGACAACCACAGATTTACCTCCTCTCTCACGTTAAAAATGTGATTCTTGAAAACTGCTTTAAAGTGTCTAACTAATCTGCATTTTGAAAAAAATTCGGGGACAACTTCCAAACCAAATTACTCGTTGGACATCGGTTATCTAAAAAACAACGATTTGTAAAAAGTTTTCCTCAAGTTTATGCGTGTAAATCCCTAATAATTGCCTTGAACCTATCATTATTTCGCACCAAAAATAAGAAAAGAAAATTTTAAATTTTACTAATTTTTATTTTGTTGCAAAACCAAATAATTGATATATTGACATAATGGGGAGTGCCCAACTCCATAATACAAAATTATAAAATCCTATAAAAGTCATCTGAATTATGAAAAATTTAGAAATTTACATGTGAACCTATGTTTATTTGTATATCCTTTTTCTTGATCGGGTTCGCAAAGACCGTTGTCTCGAAAATTAATTTGCAAGCCGATGCACTCATAAGATAAGCAAATAAAGCCATTATAAAACAATAGGCTCCCGATATTCGTCTACAAATATATAGTATTTTGGAACACGGGATATTTCTGAACATTTTCTGAAAATTTTATGAAATTAGGTTTAGTAGTTTTGGAAAAATAATGTACACGGTGCTCTTGAATCAAATTTAAATGGAAGGTTGGGCGCCACCGTGGTGCAATGGTATGCACGCCTGCCTTGCACGCTGAAAGTCGTGGGTTCGTTTCCCCGGCCAGGCAACATCAAATATTTTTCAGCCGTGGCAAAATAACCCTCAGTAACGTTGGCGACATATCCTGAGCAGCGGGTTCTTTCGTACCGGATTGACCCGGAACTACACAGCATCATTGTTCCGGCCAGCGGCTGTCACCTCAGTGTACATATGTTTGTATTTGTTTCTTTTTTCTGTGTTGAGAGCAGCATATCCAGGAATGCCTGTTCCAAATTCTTTTGGTCCGTGCCGGGACGGAGGAAAACCCAGGGTCAATATATTTGTCCTCGGTTTGTCACATCCGCATCTTCACCCATATCCAGCCTTCGGTGAGATGCAATAGATGTCAGGAGTGGGTGCATCTAAGGGGTTGCTCTGGATTTATCCATGTGAGGGACTACGACAGGGACTATGTTGCTGCATGCTCTGTGAATACAATCCCCAGTGAGTCGTCATCGGATTACGAAACTCCCTCGTCTGATTACGACACTCCCCCGCAGTCCCCTCGACAACAACCGCACATGCAGCTTTTTACACCAGCCGATGTTGTCCCAATCCCGGAAAATGCATCCTTTTTGCAATTTAGTTGCAATGGACTCCGAGGTTAGATCGAGGAAAAAATCGGAGGAATGTCAAGGTCGCTGCGGTGCAAGAAACCAGGTTCAACAACAACTGTAGCTTACAACGTTGCGATGGTTACAACGTGCTAAGGAAGGATTGCACCAGAAGTGGAGGTGGGGGATTAGCTTTCCTATTGCACCAGTCTGTCCAATACAGACCTATCTCGCTTGAGCCTGTCTCAAATGACCCGTACATGGAATGTATGGGGGTAGCAGTAAGGTGTGGAACTGCCGAGATAGAGTTGCTCAACGTATACATCCCGCTGAGAAATAACTGTACCTCAGATTACGTGGCTAACATTAGCCCACCTTTGCAAGGTCATAATCGTCGGGTCCTGGGGGACTTTAATGCGCTTCATTAGATGTGGCATTTGGCCCTCGGAAGCGACCAGAGAGGTACAGCGCTGGCTGAGCAAATTGACAGCTCTACGCTTTGCACTGTCAATGAGGACGCCCCTACCAGAACCATCGTGTCACCTGGTCTGACAAATTACGTTACCTGGCAACCCGTCATTTCCCTTGGATTAGACCATCCCCCCATAATTGTCTCCACTAGCATTTTACTACCTCTGAACGCCGCACATTCGTCAGTCATAATAAAGCTGATTGGCCGGGTTTAAGAGAGTTCACCAATCACCGCTTCAGAGAACTGCTCAATCCTTCTGATTTTCGGGTAGTGGAAAGGACGTTCCGAGACATCATCCCTGCTGCAGCCGCTCGCCATATCCCTGCTGGTTGAATACCCGAAGTAAGACCAAACATCCCAGCAGAGGCGACGAGATTAGCAAATGAGCTTCGTCGAGCCAACCCCAATGACCCCAGAGTCAGGGAGCTGACACTGCAAGTTAACAGGCTGGTCGGCGAACATAAGCGGAACAAGTGGTTAAATCATCTGAAGAGTTCCAATATTGGAGCCGGTATAGGTGAATTGTGGGCAATGGTTAAGTCACTCTCGAACCCTGGAAGAATGGAAAATAGGACCTCTGTCACATTTGGCGACGTTACGTTGACAGTTTACAATCGACAGTTTGTCTCGGGGTGAGAGTGACAGGGCGAAGAGCAGAGTATTACATCGCATCAGATCTCTTCCTGCCGAGGTGGAACTACCACAGTTTACAATGGATGATGTTGCCAATGTCATCAGACACGCTAAATCATCCAAAGCGTTGGGCCCTGATGGAATCTCCGTGATAATGTTGAAGCAGCTGGATGATCCGAGAGTGGAGTATTTCACTAAAGTTCTCAACTTGTCACTATCCACCCTCATTGTCCCTTAAGTCTGGAAAATGGGCAGGGTGGTCCCACTACGCCAGCCCGGCAAGGATGCCAGCAAAAGTGAATCGTACAGGCCGATTTCGCCTTTGTCGCCCGTAGCAAAGACCCTTGAGGCCTTAGTCCTCCCCAGTATCAGAAATAGCTATCAAGTTGCCGATCATCAGCATGGATCCCGTAAGCAGCAAATCACGACAACTGCGCTGCAAGCCATTACCACACATATTTGTCAAGGACTCAACCAGAGACGGGCGTGCGATAGAACAGCGATGGTGGCGCTTGACTTATCAAACACCTTTGGAACAGTCAGGCACTCCACGCTGTTTGAGGACATTGAGCTGACAACCCTCCGGCTTAACTTGAAACGTTGGATAGTCAATTAAATGTGTGGACGCCAGTATTACGTGTAATTCAGGAACAAGAAGTCCAAGCCCCGTAGAGTGAAACAGGGAGTTCCCCAAGGTGGGGTGATATCTCCAGAACTGTTTAACCTCTACCTGTTTAACCTCCTGTATTCCGCCCCCTCCAGACGGCATCGAGATCGTAACGTATGCGGATGATTGCACGATCCTGGCGTCAAGTACCTATCCTGATGACATCTGTGAGAGGCTGAACAACTATTTAACCGATCTTACCATCTTTTTCCATTCGAGGAATATGCAGATTTCCGCCACAAAATCAACAGCCGCTCTGTTCACCGTCGTTGTCGACAGTAGCAGAATTCCGAACACAAACTGCCCCAAAAATGTAGGGGTCACATTCGTCACTTCTTTCACGACGTGCGCGCACGCCACTGCTATCTGCGACGAACTGAAAAGTAGGAACAAGGTCCTCAAGTCTCTAGCCGGCAGCACTTGGGGTGCAGATAAAGAAACCTTGTTGACCACATATAACGCGATAGGTCAGTCTGTGGTAAGCTATGCGGCGCCAGTTTGGTCCCCGGGATTATGTGATACGAATTGGAAAAAGATTCAAACCTGCCAGAATTCCGCCCTGAGAACAGCAGCATGGTGCCTCCTCAAGTCTTCAGTGGGCCATCTACATGAGGAGGCAAAGATTCTTCCAGTAAAGCAACACAATGAGATGCTTTCGTTGCAGTCCTCAAAATACATCTCCTATCTATTGCAGCTGGGGAGCGTCAGCTGCCACACAAACTAGAGTAGTTTTGGCTCAACTACGCTCGGGATATTGCAGTCACCTAAATTCTTATTGGGCGGAAATCGACCGCGCCGTGCAAGACATCTGCCCAGTATGTGGCCAGCCAAACCTACTCATCTAACTCCAGTGAATCTGTGGTTACATCCCATCAAAGCAGCCACTTTCCTGGAACTGGATATAGACCCAGAGCCAGATTGAACAGAAGAACGAAAATACAAACATAATAACAAACACTGTTACAACAACAACAAAATATCCTGAATATTTCAGCCATGTAAAACTTCTCCACAAAGTACTTAAGACACAACCGTGAGAGTAGTCTTCAGGGATGTTTGTGGAACAATTATATATAAGGCCAGAGACACAACAACAATTGTATCACAAATTGATTTCCAAACCGATACATTCGTCATTATTTTAAATATAGCTTTTAAAAAAATAAGGTATAGAGGAAGTACCCGCCTCTTCCGAAACTAAATTTGTAGCCTATTTTCACCGGGGGCTATCCCTGTACACTACATGACAATTTCAGGAAAATCAGTTTAGTAGTTTTTTTTTGGAAAAAATAAAATTTAAAATTGAAAAAAGTGGGCGTGGTCAAATTTTTTTGCATAAAAACCTAAGTTTGGTTATGGCGAACATTAAAAAAAAGAATTATCCACATCGGTGCAGTCGTTCTCAACTGATGCCATTACCAACAACGACATTTGATTTTTATTTATATAAATATTAGGGTTTAGAACATTTTCTTATTTATTTCTCACCTGTCGTATTAATACTTTCTCTTTGCAACCTATCATTGTTGTTTTATTTGCTTTTATATTAACGATTTTGACAATTCACAGCCATCCAAATACCATTTGTATCCTGCTGTCATTGTAAACGAAACACATTTGTTTCTTCCTTTTTGCTTCTTCATTTCAATGCCACGAACATGTATCGAAACGTTATGGTTGTGCAAACGTTATGAAGGTGGGATTTGTAATAACGGAAATTTATTCTCAAAGTTCATGGTCATTGTAGATATTTTCCAATTTGTTACCCTACATAAGAATTGATGGTGATTTGTGTTTCAGAGTTGTATTACAACATTATATTATATGGCACCAACATAGAACGGTACATCCGGATATTGGGAATTTTAAAGGTTTTTTCAGCATTACTTATTTAGTGGGACCTCATTTATCCCATAAACCGATCTCGTCTTCCACTTGTTTACTCTATCGACGCCTTGGCTTTCCAGTTCCGAGTGTACCACCATGGGGCCCAAATTTATACGCCTTTTTAGAGGGTTCATCATCGCTCATTCTTAAGACATGGCCTAGCTAACGCAATCGTGATCTCGTTGTATAGCTGCTACAGCTCGTGATTCATACGACGTCCATATTGGAACGTAGATCTATAGAAGAAATTTTCTCTCATACACACCAAGCGCAGCCGAATCGGATTGCGCAAACATCAAGGCTTAGGAAGCATACATTATCACCGGTAGTATCAGCGTTTTGTAAAGTGTGAATGTTGAATGACGTAAAGTAGCTATGTTTTTATACTGCTTTCTTATGTCAGAGTACCATATGTTAACCAATAATATTCTTCTTTTATTTCACAACTGATGTTGTAACTTGGATATATGGCGGTGGCGAAGTCTTTAACTATCTCAACATTATATAAACCATCTTCCACGGATGGTCCGAGTTCTATGGACGCATTGCGCGTCGATATCATCAACTTGTTCTTGTCGCGGCGATCACCAGGAAGGCTTTCTCCTTGTCTGAAACATCTTTTGGTACTGAACTGTTCGGAGAGGTTCCTTCATGTTTTAACTGAGGACAAGAATCATGGCGTGGAATATCTTGAACGTAAGTGGCTGTCGAAGGCTGCTTTCAAATCGAAAAAAGGAAAATTTGCGGTAGAATTTTCGGACTTCATTCTGGCTCCTGTACTTCCAGATTTTTCACATTTCCGTTTTTCCATTTCTCTTTTTTCCCTGCCGAAAAAAAGTTAGTTCTTTTCTCCCGATACTTCTCTCGTGCGCTACGTGTTGCTATCGATTGAGAAGTAGGCTATATGCGTTTTTTGGACTCCTAGTCATATCATGAGTTCCTTGGTGGAGGTCTATAAAAAGTATTAAATTTGCAGCTGTGTGCATGGAGTGGGCTTATTTATGCCGAGATGTCGAAAAATCTGGTTCTTCTAACTACCACGATTTTTGCCGCTGCGAAGCATATCAGCCTAATTCCATTGTCAGATATTTCACTGAGACTGAGAGACTGAACTTCCCGACTGTTGGGTCAGAGCTTGCATGGTTTAAGCAATGGAATTGACAGTTAAAATAGAGTGGATTTCGTAAATGTAAACTTACTATTAGTCTTCGTACTAATCTTTTCGCCTGAAATTTGTCTGTATAGGTCCACGTCTTTATATATCCCCCATAAAACGATACCACCCGATTTTCGGTATTTTAAAGGTTTTAGCCAAATTATCGTGCTTATCCTATCTTACACCGAGGGACAAAAGGCCTCTCTAACATATGACCCAAACATATTTTGCATATGCATATGAAGATGCAATGTAACTCATTGCGAAATATTGGAAAGTAATAAAAAATAAAGTCTGGCCTCAAGTTTAAAGTCGAACGAAAACAACACTGAGGAAACATACATTTGTTTCCACACCCAACCAAATATATGTTTAGGTCCTGCAAACAAATATATGTTTGGGTCCTGCAAAAAAATATATATTTGGGTGCAAACAAATATTTGTTTAGATGAAATATAAATACAAACCCAAAATCCACACATACACCAGAGGAAGGCAATGTGTGTCCCGTGAACATAAATTTACTCTCGCTCACAAACTGTGCATTCTCTAACTGGTGGTGACCGAGAGTTAATTTACGCTCACAGGAGACCCATTACCTTACTCCGACATACGGCTGCCAGATTTGACGATTTATCGTCATTTTGACATTTTTTGGTCAAACAAGTAAGAACGGCGTTAAGTTCCGTCGGGCCGAACTTGTTATACCCTCCACCACAAGTTGTATTGAAGTAAAATGGAAAAATTTGTTTCCTTTCGTGTATGAAGAAGACTTAATACTAAATTTTAGCAATTTCGGTAAAACAATGTGAGGCACCATTCTATGGGGGCTATTTCAAAACGTCGATCTATACCGACAAATTTCTTACGGAAAGTTTTTAGGCTCAAAGAAGACTAAATACCAAATTTCCTATATTTCCGTACAAAAATGTGGCTAAAAATTAAAAATACCGAAAATCAAGAAGTACGCTTCTATGGGGATATTGGAAGACGTGGACCTACTCGTATACTGATAATACTTTTCTGGAATATTTTATAACTCTTGGAAGACGAAATAACGAATTTCAGCCATTTCTGTTGGATATTGACGTACGCTATATCGAAACGTGGACCTATACCGACGAATTTTAGTCAGAAATGGGGCAATATGAAAGCGTAGACCTGTACAGACATATTTCTGGCGAACAGTTTTATATCACATTGAAGACTAAATACCAAATTTCAGCCATTTTGGTGGAATATTGAAGACACAACCTTCAAAATACGAAAAATCGGGAGGTACCTTTCCATGGGGGCTATATGAAGGCGTGAACCTATACCGACAAATTTCAGCCATTTCGGCGGTATATTGAGGCCACAACGTTCAAAATACCGAAATACGGGAGGTACCGTTCTATGGGGGCTATATGAAGGCATGGACCGATACCGACAAAGTTCTGGGGGAGAGTTTTATACCACCAACGTAGACTATGTACCAAATTTCAGCCATTTCGGTTTGATAATGAAGCGAAAACCTTCAAAATACCGAAAATCGGGAGGTACCGTTCTATGGGGGCTATATGAAGGTGTGGACCGATACCGCCAAAATTCTGGGAGAACGCTTTGTACCCCTAAAGAAGACTACGTACCAAATTTCAGCCATTTTGGTAGGATAATGAAGCTAAAACCTTCAAAATACCGAAAATCGGGAGGTACCGTTCTATGGGGGCTATATGAAGGTGTGGACCGATACCGACAAAATTCTGCGGGGAAAGTTTTATACCCCTAAAGAAGACTACGTACTAAATTTCAGCCATTTGGGTAGGATAATGAAGCTAAAACCTTAAAAATACCGAAAATCGGGAGGTACCGTTCTATGGGGGCTATATGAAGGTGTGGACCGATACCGACAAAATTCTGGGGGAATGTTTAGTACCCCTAAAGAAGACTACGTACCAAATTTCAGCCATTTTGGTAGGATAATGAAGCTAAAACCTTAAAAATACCGAAAATCGGGAGGTACCGCTCTATGGGGGCTATATCAAAACGTGAATCGATATATCCCATTTTCAATGCCAACCATGCTGCAAGTAATAAGAACTTTTGTGCCAAATTTTGACTCTCTATCTTTAAAATTGCGAGCTGTATCTTGATTTCAACAGACAGAAAGACGGACGGACTGACGGACGGACATGGTCAAATCGACATAGAATTTTATGCTGATCAATAATATATATATACTTTACGAGGGCAGTTCGGAAACTTCTTAGCCTAGCACAAAAAGCGCGGTATAAACAGAAAAAAGTTAAGTGTTTTGGAAACTTCCACCTCTGTTATGATGAGACATGGATCCACCACTATACTCCAGAGACAAAAGAACAATCCAAACAATGGACTGAAGCTGGAGGAAGTGCCCCAAAGAAGGCAAAAACAATTCAATCGGCTGGTAAGTTTATGGCAACGGTTTTTTGGGAATTCAAAGGTATTTTATTGATTGACTATCTGCAAAAGGGTAAAACAATAAATTCAGAGTACTATTGCAACCTTTTGGATCAATTAAATGTACAAATTCAAAGAAAAACGTCCTTGCTTACAACACAATAAAAAATAATTTTTCATCACGACAATGCTCCAGCGCACAGGAGTGTTTTAACAATGGCTGAAATCAACGAATTAAAGTACGAGTTGCTTGACCACCCACCTTATTCTCCTGATTTAGCTCCCAGTGACTTTTACTTGTTCCAAAATCTAAAAAAAATCCTTGCGGGCAAGCGTTTTACCTCAAATGAAGATGCAATTACAGTTGTAAACCACTATTTTGAAGACCTTGAGGAAAACTATTTTAATCAAGGGATAGAATTGCTAGAAAAGCGTTGGACTAAGTGTATTGAAGTTTCAGGAGATTATATTGAAAAATAAAAATATTTTTGAAAAACTAACTATTCTCTTTCATTGATAGGCTAAGAAGTTTCCAAACCGAACTCGTATAGGGTCTCCGACAAATATTTCGATGTGTTACAAACGGAATGACAAATTTAATTATACCCTCCATATGGTGGAGGGTATAAAAATGATAAATGACAAATTGACGATTTCTACCAAAAAAATTACTATTTTTGGATATTTTGCTAATGCAGTCATAAAAAATGTTGTAAAATATGAATTTGTTAAAACTTAGTTGATTTAAAAAATTAATTGTTAAACAATAATCACAATAATCGTTATTTTTGAACGTAGAAGCTTGAAATTTTGCCAGAACATGTATTTTAGCTTTATGTATCAGATTTCATCAATGGTGACGATATGTTTGGGTGTATATGCAAAGGAATTTTTAATTAGAACCAAACTAAAGCCAATGAAAAAAAGCAAAATATATAATTGCAACAATCTACTATTTTTTTGGTAAATTTATAAAGGAACAAAAAGTCAAAATTTCAACAATAGTAGATTCTGTTCGGGGCAATGAACTGCTTTATATTGAGCTTTGTGCAGAAATTTTAAAGGTTTAATAGATTTGATTTTGAAAATAGTTTTATTGATTGAGATTCCATCAAAAAACGAATTTCGATTTCCATGTCGATTACGTCTTCCGGCATTTATGGTGACGATATGTTTTTCCTACAATAAAAAAATTTAAGCGAGTTTTCAGCCTAGTAAATCTTCACAAAACGAAATATGTATCGAAATTCTTTTCATAAGGATTCAATGTAGAGTATATTTAACAAAATAACTTGTTTGACACATTGATTACAAAATCGTTGAATTAATCATTTAATTTAATACTGATTTGAAGTAAAAATACCCAGCAAAAAGTTTGCATCCGCGGATGCTGTAGAATCACTACAAGTGTACAGTACAAGTGCCGTTGGAGTACATCTTTTTCTATGAATTCACTTATGAATTTTGCAAGGGGCGCGCAGCTAGGATGCACTCCATTTTGTTTCAACGGCACACAGCTAGGATGCACTCCATTTTCGATCCAAATCACAGCTTTTGATGCAGTGTTTTGGATTGAATTTAAAGGCACTCTTCGGGTTGCATATTTAGTCAGTCTGAAGATGAAATAAAAATGCAAGCCATTGTGAAATATCCCAGAAAAAATAAAATGCATTTATTATTTGTGGAAAACAATAATACAAAGAAGTTTATTATATAAACAAAAAATAAAAAATGTTTCCATTAAATTCAATCACATTTGAGTTTACTTCCTCCGTTCTCCATTTAATCCAAGCGCATCTGATTTTGCTTCATCATCCTAAAGGTTTTTTATGTTGCCTTCCCATCACTAGTTCAGCTTTCGACATGGACTCCACTCCATTAAAAATTTCCGTTTCGTGAATTACCGCAAAAATGTTCTCAACTTAAGTTTTTATTTCTTTATTTTATAATAAAAATGTTGTAAAATATGAATTTGTTAAAACTTAGTTGATTTAAAAAATTAATTGTTAAACAATAATCACAATAATCGTTATTTTTGAACGTAGAAGCTTGAAATTTTGCCAGAACATGTATTTTAGCTTTATGTATCAGATTTCATCAATGGTGACGATATGTTTGGGTGTATATGCAAAGGAATTTTTAATTAGAACCAAACTAAAGCCAATGAAAAGAAGCAAAATATATAATTGCAACAATCTACTATTTTTTTGGTAAATTTATAAAGGAACAAAAAGTCAAAATTTCAACAATAGTAGATTCTGTTCGGGGCAATGAACTGCTTTATATTGAGCTTTGTGCAGAAATTTTAAAGGTTTAATAGATTTGATTTTGAAAATAGTTTTATTGATTGAGATTCCATCAAAAAACGAATTTCGATTTCCATGTCGATTACGTCTTCCGGCATTTATGGTGACGATATGTTTTTCCTACAATAAAAAAATTTAAGCGAGTTTTCAGCCTAGTAAATCTTCACAAAACGAAATATGTATCGAAATTCTTTTCATAAGGATTCAATGTAGAGTATATTTAACAAAATAACTTGTTTGACACATTGATTACAAAATCGTTGAATTAATCATTTAATTTAATACTGATTTGAAGTAAAAATACCCAGCAAAAAGTTTGCATCCGCGGATGCTGTAGAATCACTACAAGTGTACAGTACAAGTGCCGTTGGAGTACATCTTTTTCTATGAATTCACTTATGAATTTTGCAAGGGGCGCGCAGCTAGGATGCACTCCATTTTGTTTCAACGGCACACAGCTAGGATGCACTCCATTTTCGATCCAAATCACAGCTTTTGATGCAGTGTTTTGGATTGAATTTAAAGGCACTCTTCGGGTTGCATATTTAGTCAGTCTGAAGATGAAATAAAAATGCAAGCCATTGTGAAATATCCCAGAAAAAATAAAATGCATTTATTATTTGTGGAAAACAATAATACAAAGAAGTTTATTATATAAACAAAAAATAAAAAATGTTTCCATTAAATTCAATCACATTTGAGTTTACTTCCTCCGTTCTCCATTTAATCCAAGCGCATCTGATTTTGCTTCATCATCCTAAAGGTTTTTTATGTTGCCTTCCCATCACTAGTTCAGCTTTCGACATGGACTCCACTCCATTAAAAATTTCCGTTTCGTGAATTACCGCAAAAATGTTCTCAACTTAAGTTTTTATTTCTTTATTTTATAATAAAGAAATGTATACACTCCCTCTTATTTTTAAATTAAATGATTTCGCCAGCGGGGTTGGGGTCAACCAACTGTTTTTTGTAGGGATATCTAAAGCATATGCTTCATAAGTCCGTGTGGACTGCATTGAAGGATGTTGTGAAATCATAACTCCACATGTACAACTTCTAAAATTTTTTGCTGGGAATTCTCAGAATTTTAGATACTCTTTCTTGTATTTAAAAAAAAAGACTGCGAAATCAAAGACGTATAGCAATAAAGACCCGAACAAATGCATTTTCCAAAAACATATGCTAATAGTTCCACATTTTGGTTACAGATGGCTACACAACTCACTGGAATTGATAATAGCAATGCCAATCGTTTTAGATTCCCATTTCTCGCGGCAGAAAACATTAACGTCGTGTTTTGTGGCTGAAATTTATTTCTTCACTATTTCTTATTTTTTATTTAATAAAAAAACAAAAGTCAACGCCGTAAAATTTGAGTTTTAATGTTTTTCTTGTCAATATTCCAATGAGTAACAGTTTTCGTTTAACAGAATGTTGCTATGATATCGTAGCAACAGAGGTTAACTCCCTCTACAGTTAATTTTTCACAATTGACTTTTCCTATCTTATAATATTGACATCTTTGGCGAAATCTTTTGTAGGTATCAACAAATTGGCTTGTGCCTGTAGGGATCTATAAGCGAGTGCTTCTAAAATGTATCAAATGAAGTGCATTTTTCATAACTCAGTGTGGATTGCAGCGAAAGATATTGTGAAATTATAACTCTGCATTGCACTACTTCCAAACTTTTTCGCTGGATATGTTTAATGTTTATTTTAATTAAATATTACAATTTTTGTCGACTTTGTAAAATAGATTTGACGATTTTCAATAAAAATAATCTGACAGCCCTGATACACACATTTATTATTGGTGGTTGTTTTTCTTTTATTGAAATGTATAGAAATACAAAACACAAAAGCAACAACAGACGCGTAGATACATACAAAATTCCAAAAAAAAAGTAAATAGTGTCACGCATTTAGAAAGAACATGTAAGAAAAGCGTTAAGTTCGGTCGGGCCGAACTTTTTATACCCTCCACCACAAATTTCAGCCATTTCGGTGGATTAATGTGACAACAACCTTCAAAATACCGAAATTCGGAAGGTACCGTTCTATGGGGGGCTATGTGATGGCGTGGACTTATACCTACAAATTTCTGGGGGAAAGTTTTATACGCCTAAAGAAAACTAAATACCAAATTTCAGCCATCTCGGTGTGATAATGAGGCTAAAACGTTCAAAGTATCGAAAATCGGGAGATATTGTATTATGGGGGCTATATCAACACGTGGACCTATATAAACATTTTATGGTAGAAATGTTTCTTAGCCTCTGGAAACACAATTATTGTAAGTTTATTTATATTGACATGAAGATTAGATTGTAACTTGATGTTTTTTAATTAAATAGACGTATCCCCTGAAGATGTCAACAAAAATTGACGAAACGTCGGGACCAATGAAATAAAAACGAATTTTTATTTACACAAACTTAGGTCGACAAAGCTTAACTAATACACAATAGGAAATAAAATTGGACCAAATAAAACAAAATTATCAACAAAATACAATGTTACAACCGATTCTTTGGTCAAATGGGTCTAATACATTCAAAATATATTAAAATGACGCGTACTTTATATGGGGCCTTATATGGGGGCTATACCAAAACGTGGACCTATATAACCCAACTTTGGTAGGAATGTTTTCTGGCCTCTGAAAACACAAAATACCAAATTACAACCAATTCTGTGGTCAAATGGGTCTAATACATTCAAAATATATTAAAATGACGCGTACTTTATGTGGGGCCTTATATGGGGGCTATACCAAAACGTGGACCTATATAACCCAACTTTGGTAGGAATATTTTTTGGCCTCTGGAGACACAAAGTACCAAATTACAACCAATTCGGTGGTAAAATGGGCCAAATATCTTAAAAATTCTTTAAAACGACGACGCGTCATTTTGTATGGGGGCTATACGAAAGCGTGGACCTACATAGCCCGCTTTCAATACCAAAAGTCCTACGTAAATATAACATATTTTCCCAAAATTTCATCAACCTACGTCAATTCGTTCGGACGCTAGAGTGATTTCCCCAGACGGACACACGGACGGACATGGCTATATCGATGTAGAATTGCACGCTGATCAAGAATATATATAGTTTGTGGGGTCTACAATGACTATTTCGAGTAGTTACAAACGTAGTGACAAACTTAATATACCCCCATCCTATTTCTTAAAAATTGAAAGTATCAACGGGAATATGAACTCCCCGTGAGCTTTCTCACTTTTTCCTTTAAGTTCAAAAAGCAGAAAGACAAAACTCACAGGGAGTTTACATTCATAATCACCCTGAATATGTTTACATCGAAACATATATTTGTTTGCAACCAATGCATATTTATACAAGGTACAAGTGACAATCAGCTGTATTCTTATTTTTTTTTTGTAAACTTAGCTTTCAAAATGTAATAGGGTCTACACATGAAAATTTAAACTTCGAAATTTGCTACCATAAAATTCTTCTTTTCACCGTAAACGTGTAATAATAATGACCTACGACAGTTCTGTATGCTTTATGTTTATATTTTGATTCAAATTTGTTCAATTTTAGAGGATTTTCAAAATGTATTTATGTTTTTCCTGAACAAATTTTTGGAACGACTCTATTATTCAATATTTATCTTTGACAACTAATTTTCAATAACAACAATGTTTTTTTTTTTGTAAATTTGTTAGTTGTTGTAATTCATGCATTTACCTTATATGAATATGCCTTGTTTGCAACCAGTCCCAAACACAGTGAGTGTCAAAAATATTCGGTTTTCAATTTTACCAATAATAAGACCTCAGTATTTTAGAAGACCACACCCAATAACCAAAACAACCAAATACTTAAAAAAAATGTTGGTCCTGTGGCAATTAAAAAATGCATATAACATGAATCCACGGCAACCCTATAAGCGAGAATAATGAATAATAGTTTGTTATCCCTATAGAAACGCCAAAAATATTCGGTTTTTTAACTTTTGTTAAATATTTTGCCAAATAACAGGCCATTATCGATCTTTTTCGGCAATATATTAATAAATATTTTAATAAATGCGAATAGAAACTTAGTTCCTGTGTGTAAAATGTACTATTTTATAGAAAATTATTAAAATTTAGCGCTAAGGAAAAGCGCTATTCTTTACTTACTTACTAAGCTGGCCCATTACAGAACATTTGTTCTGTTTGTTGCTTCGCAATCTGGAATACCGGGCCTTTTCATCTCATCATCCACTTGTTTGCGCCATCTATTCCTTGGCCTGCCAATTCTGCGTGCACCGCCATGTGGCATGTATTCATATGCCTTTTTAGCGGTTTCATCATCGCTCATTCTTATGATATGGCCTAGCCAACGCAATCGCTGCATCTCGATACTTTTAACTATATTGATGTCGTTGTATAGCAGATACAGCTCATGGTTCACGCGACGTCGATATTCACCGTCAACGCAGATTGGTCCGTAGATCTTTCGAAGAATTTTTCTCTCAAAAAAACACACCAAGCACTGCCATGTCTGCTTGCGCAAGTACCTAGGCTTCGGAGCCATACATTAGCATGGGTAGTATCAGTGTTTTGTAGAGCATTATTTTTGTGTGACGAGATGCGGCTTTGTTTTTAAACTGCTTACTTAAACCAAAGTAGCATCTGTTAGCCAATACCATTCTTCTTTTTATTTCACAACTGATGTCGTTTGTTGTGTTTACGGAGGTGCCGAGGGAGACGAAGTCTTTTACTACCTCAATATTATAGGAACCAACTTCCACAGTCGGTCCAAGCTCAATGGACGCATTGCACTTCGACACCATCAACTTGGTCTTCTCACCGTTAACCGCCAGACCCACTTTAGCAGATTCTCCTTCTACCTTCATAAAGGTATCAGTTACTTCTTTTACTGATCGGCCCATGATGTCTATATCATCAGCATGTAGATTGTGCCACTTCTTTTGACGTTTGCCTCTCGTATAACCTTTTCCAGCAGGATGTTGAAGAGATCACACGAAAGGCTGTCTCCTTGTCTGAAACCTCTTTTGGTACCAAACTCTTCGGAGAGGTTCTTTCCAATTTTAACTGAGGACCTAGTGTCAGTTAAAGTCATTTTACAAAGCCGGATGAGCTTTGCGGGTATACCAAATTCAGACATGGCTTGGAATACATTGAACGCAGCGGGCTATCGAAGGCTGCTTTATAATCGACAAAAAGGTGGTAGGTGTCGATCTGCATCTCTTGGGTCTTCTCCAGGATTTGCCGCAGGGTGAATATCTGGTCAATGGTGGACTTGCCAGGTCTAAAGCCGCATTGGTATGGTCCAATTATCTCGTTGACCATAGGCTTTAGTCGTTCGCACAATATCCCTGACACGATCTTGTAGGCAATATGGAGTAGACTTATGTCCCTATAGTTAGAGCATACAGTCTTATCTCCCTTCTTGTGGACGGGGCACAGGATACTCAGGTTCCAATCGTCGGCTACTCGTTCTTCCTGCCAGATGGTGCTAACTAGCTGATGAATACACCTTATCAGCATGTCGCCTCCGGTTTTGAACAGCTCGGCTGGTAAGCCATCGGCTCCAGCTGCCTTATTATTGTTCATCTTGGCTGGGCGGTATACATTCAATACCATCTTCTGGGATTGGGACTGTGGTATCTTCGTCGTCTTCGCTGCTATTGGATACCAACAGTTTTGAAAAATGTTCTTTCCATATCCTGAGTACACTATCTGTATCAGTTACCAAATTACCTTGCTGGTCTCTACAGGAGGATGTGCATGTACCAAAGCCATCAGTTAGATGCTTGACTCTTTGGTAGAATTTTCGGACTTCATTCTGGCTCCTGTACATCTCGATTTTTTCACACTCCCGCTTCTCCATCTCTCTCTTTTTCCTGCGGAAAAGACGTTTCTCCTCTCTCCTTTTCTCCCTGTATCTCTATCGTGCGCTACGCGTTGCTAAGGATTGTAAAGTAGCCCTATATGCCGTATTTTTCTCTTCGGTGGCAGCACGACACTCCTGATCACACCATGGATTCTTTGGTGGAGGTATCTGGTATCCAAGTATAGATTTTGCGGCTGTTTGCATGGAGTGGGCAATGCTTTGCCATTGCGCCGATATGTTATCGGAATGAGGAGTGCTTTGATTAAGCAATTAGGCTAGTTGAGTGGAATATGCTGTGGCTATCTGTTGTGATTGCGGCTTACCGATGTCTAACTTTCGTGTTGTGTCTATTGGTACTTTGTTTGCTACGTTAAAGCGGTGCGTATCTTTGCTGCAACAAAGTAGTGGTCCGAATCAATGTTTGGGCCTCGGAACGATCGTACATCCAACACGCTCGATGAATGTCTTCCATCTATCACAACATGATAAATTTGATTTCTTGTTTTCTGATTTGGAGACAGCCAGGTGCCCTTATGAACGTCGAGATGATTAAATCTGGTACTGCTAACTACTGTTTTTTGCAGCTGCAAAGTCTATCAGCCTCATACCATTGTCAGATGTTTCACTGTGGAGACTGAATTTCCCGACTGTTGGGCCAAAGATATTCTCCCTTCCAATTTGGGCATTAAAATCGCCTAGAATGTCATGGGCAAGGCAACGGTCATATGTTTCTTCTAAGCGCTCGTAAAATATATCTTTGGCCTGTTCGTCCTTTTCTTCAGTGGGAGCATGAGCGCAAATAAAGCTAATGCTGAAGAATTTTTCTTTTATCCGTATCTTGCTACAATACGGATAAAAGAAAAATTCTTTCATTCACTGGGGTGAAGCTTGATAGCAGATGTTTTAGCCTCCGACTAACTACGAATCCGCAAACAAACGCATGCTTTACGTCATGGCAGCTATAATACGGTGCGTCACCTTTAGGTGTTTGTCGTGACGCCTTTCCCAATCCATCGTATTTCCTGTATGGCAGCAATATCGGCCTTGTACTTTTCAAGTACGCCTGCCAATGCGAAGACTGTACCTTCTCTATAAAGAGTGCGAACATTCCAAGTGCGGAATCGCAGATCATGGTCCTTAAAACGTATGCGGGGTTCGTCAACTTTAAAGGGGTTTGTTCTTCTTTTCTTTCGTTTTTTCATAGTAGGCTGTTTTTTCTAGGGGAGGGCTACTAACCCGAAGCCCAAACCCAAGTTTTTAATGTTGTTATGGGTGAACGCGCGGCACATATTAGCTCACTACCTTTAACGGGTGTTAAAGGCAGTTCCCCAGGTGACACCACGGGGAGGTCAGTGTCCACTTGAGATGAAAGAGGGACCAAGATATACCCTGGGCTTTGCCATGTTAAAACCGGTCAGGAACGTTCCTTGGTATCTTCCATCCCCTACGTCACCCAAAGCGCTATCCCAGAAAAGAGAAAACTGGTTATATTTTATTATAAAAACAACAGAAATAAAAGAAAATTTGCTTATTTTTGAATATTTAGTCGAATATAGTTGAAATCATTTGCAAAAGCCACAAAAATATAGAAATAATAGATTTTGTGAAACACATAAGCCAGCCAAAACTGGGAAGGAAGATAGAGGAATCACCTGAAAAATTAATGCTAAACCGCCCTTAATTTTCTTGAAATTTGCCACCGAGTCCTAAACGACTTTCAGAAGATAGAAAATATGCATTTACATTCCAAAAAATCATAAGGTTAAAGCTTTTCAACAAACTAACTTATTTCTTCATAAACTATACATAAGGCTCACACAAATCGTTACATACCACGCTCAAGAAAATCCTATTACCGTTTCTTTGATGACGATGATGATATATTTTATATATCTCTTGTTATAAAGAAAAATATCCTTTTACTGCTGCCATTGTTGTTGTTTTTCAATTTTCTGGCAAATTTAAAAGGATTAAGGACACCTACACAAATTCACAAACAAACAAAAGAAATAAGTTAACGACCACCGGTCGTTCGTTGTGTCTTGAAGATGGCACTCCTTTGTGTTACCAGCCCAGATCCAAACTTTACTCTATCATGGCACTTTTCCAATACTAATCAAGAAATAAATGTGTTGCCATTACATTTCGTTATATCTTCTTGATGATATGAATGTTGTCATAGGTTTGTGTATGTGTGGGTTTCCTGCATTGCCTGCCGTGGTCGTCATCAACTGTTTGTTACCTTTGTTCTTGGCTATTTGTTTACAGCCTTTCGTTGACAAGAGGTAGCCTTGTGTTACTGGCTGGGTAGGTTATTCTCCAGTTAGGGATTTTCACCTTCTTCGAAAATTGAAAATCTTTTAATAAATTGTTTTCTATTTGAGCAGTTCGTTTGTTTTGTTATTGTCTTCATTTATGTTTTGTTTGTTTTTCTTACGTTTCGCCTATCTTCTGACTGTTTTTGTTTTTCTTTTCTTTTGTGACCGAGTCTTGTGCGAATTTGGCTAAACCTTTGATTACACCATCATCAATTGAGATTAATATCTACATCCCTGGAGGGTCAGTGATGTTATTCTTTATTCTCTTTGTCTGTGCAAATTTGTTTTGTGCTTTGCTGTGACAAATTCATGTTAATGAACCAGTAAATAGCGCATTTTATTCCTTTGTTATTCCTAATGTGTTAAAGATGGCTTATCTTTGTTTTCACACAAATCCAAATTGCATTGAAAAAGAAAAGTGTTAGTAGGCTTCAAACTGTGACTGTGACCATTCATTTGTATATGGGCGCTACATATGTATCTTATGTACATTTACAAACAAAACTACATTTGTATGTATGTGGAAAATATACAGGAGAATAAATATACGACTTATTTGTAATTTTGTGGAATTTGTTTGTAATATCTGCTAAATTTTACCAATATACGATTTATTTTAATTTTGTAGAATTTGTATGTAATATCTGCTAAATTTTACCAAATATAAATTCAAAAAAATTATATTTTTTAGCTTCTACCTACCATTTTTGAGATATAGAAGTTCAAATTCGGATAATGCGCTGACACTATCGCATTCTTATAAAACAATGTCATGCATAGTGCACCTTAACTAACGTTACATCTGGGAAGATTTTGTTAATAGATGAGAAAAATCCAAAAACAGGAAAAAATCGCGGTCTAAGTTCTCATTTTTAGGTGTTTTATGTTTTCAGGGCTTTGCTTGGAAACGGAAAGTTTTATATAAATGGTAAAAAAAAGTTGTAGAGAAATTTCACTGCTACAACATTATCTTTAGTCCTATTTCAATAGGGTTTGCGGTTTCCATGCAAAATCCAGAAAACCTAAAAACTCTATAAATGTGAATTTTACCGCGATTTATTTAAAATCCCTCCAGCGATCTTTTCTTGTTTTTGGAATTTTCTCATCTATGAACATTCTTCTTCTTCTTTATTTCCACTTAACTCCTTGGGGAGCATAGGGCCTTTACAAAGTTTTTCCAAACTATTCTATCATTCGCAATACGTTTAATTTCATTCCAGCTACTGCCGCTGCTCTCCACTTCCTTCATCAGGCTTCTTCTCCAAGTGGTCTTTGGCCGACCCTTCCTTCTGTGCCCTTGGGGGTTCCAGTCTAGGGCTTGGCGACATATCTCATCTTGTTCTTTTCGCAATGTGTGATCAATCCATTGCCACTTCCTTCTTTTTATTATAACGGGAATAGGTTCTATATCACATTTTTTGTACAGATTTTCATTGCTTATTACATTTGGCCACCAGATTTTTAAAATAGATCGCAAGCATCTGTTTGTGAAGCTTTGCAATTTGTTGTTAAGGGTTGTTGTTGTTAACCATGATTCGCAACTATACAATAGTACTGACAGAACGTTTGATTTGAATATGTTGATTTTTGACTTCGTTAGTATAACCCTTGAGTTCCAGATGTTTCTTAATTGAAAGAAGGCGCTGTTGGCTTTACCAATTCTGAATTCAATGTCAGCCTGTGCACTGTTTTCGGTTGAGATCATGCTTCCCAGATAGCAGAATTTGTTTACGAACTCAATTTGTTCCTGTCCAATGACAAAATGATTGTTGTTTGGTGCTTTTATTGCTAAAGCCTTTGTCTTTGCGGTGTTAATTCTTAATCCGACTTTCGCTGAGTGGGAAACTAAGTCATCGAGTTTAGACTGCATATCTGAGTGCTTGGTGGATAGTAGGCAAATGTCGTCTGCGTAGTCTAGATCCTCAAGATGACTGCTTATAGTCCATTGGATATCACGACGGCTACCTGCGATTGTTTCCTTCATCACATTATCAATTACCAGAAGAAATAGTAGCGGCGACAGTAGGCAGCCCTGCCTCACACCGGATTTTGGACGAAATGGTTATGATAAACGGCCATTGTGTAGGACCCGGCAATGGAATCCGTCATACTGAGCTTTAATAAGGCTTATGAGCTTCGATGGGATACCTGTTGTTTGTAGTAGCTCCCATATTTTGGACCGGAATACGCTATCAAAAGCAGTTGTGTAGTCCACGAACGTCATATATATATTACTTTGCATTTCTATTGTTTGCTCAGCGATTATTCGGAGCGTATTTATTTGGTCTACACATGACATATTTGCGCGGAACCCAGCTTGTTCTTTCCGAAGATTTGTTTCTACCGTGTAGTTGATTCTATTAAGAAGAATTCTTGTGAGTATTTTGGAAGGTATGGAAAGAAGAGAAATCCCTCTATAGTTTTTACATTGGGAAAGGTCTCCCTTTTTCGGCAGTTTTAGTAGAATGCCTTGTAACCAGTCGTTGGGTAGTTTTTCTTCTCTCCAAATATCTTGAAATAGTTGGTAAAAAAGTCGTGATATTTTTGTAGGACAGCATTTTATTATTTCTGGGGGAATACGGTCGTATCCTGGAGCTTTGTTGTTTTTGAGCCTTTTAATAGCATTCTCTATTTCAATGAGGGATGGTGGTTCTGTGCTGAGTTGATTAGACGTAGGTATGGGTACGTCGGACATGGTATTAAAGTTTGAAGGAGAGTTCGGAGTGTTATCTAATGTTTCCATAAAGTGCGTGCGCCAGCGAGAAATTTGTTCATCAATGTTTGTTAGAACAGTCCCATCCTTTGATTTGATGGGGCGGTCATGTGGTTTATGTCTCCCTGCTAGCCGTTTTGTTATATCATAGACCGCTTTAGTGTCGTTCCTATTTGCCGCTTCGTTTGCTTGCATCGCAAGTTCATCAGTGTATGCTCTTTTGTCTCTTCTACAAGCAGTTCTTACTTCCTTGTTTTTTGTTGTGTATAACTTTTCCAATTCAATTTTTTATGCGACAATTTTTCATTGTTCTTTGATATTTTCAGATTTCTTCTTTCTTCTATTAAGCTCCAAGTTGATGGGCTCATCCATTCCTTTTTTCCGGGGGCATAGTGTCCAAGTACATTTTCGCACGTCTGTAAAAGATTATTTTTAATGTGTTCCCAGCGTTCTTCTATGCCTTCGTATGGGACATTCTCCTGTTCTAACATCATATTTAAATCGTTTTCTACGGCTTCCTGATAACGAGGGTATTTTAATTTTTCTACGTCAAACTTCGATGACGTAAATTTTTTATGTGTATTTTTGATGGCGCTTACTTTCATTTGCACTATCGCAAGAAGTAGGTGGTGGTCAGAGCCAATGTCAGCACTACGTTTTACCCGTACATCACAAAGATTATGTTTCCATTTACGGCTAATGCAAAAGTGGTCAATCTGGTTTTCAGTTCTCCTATCTGGAGATATCCATGTCGTTTTGTGACTACGTTTGTGCTTGAAACAAGTACCACCTACTATGAGACCATGTCTGCTACACGTTTCTAATAGAAGTTCTCCGTTCTCGTTTCGTACTCCTATTCCGTGCTTACCCATACAGTGTTTGTAGGTTGTATTGTCTTTTCCTACTTCAGAATTAAAGTCTCCCATACATATCAGTATATCTCCCTTAGGTGTTTTGGAGAGTATTTTATCTAATTCACTATAGAATTTCGTCTTAATGTCTGAGACTGAAGTCTCTGTCGGGGCGTATACTTGGACAATGGTGATATTACGTATTCTGGAGTGGAATCTGGCTGTCAATATGCGTTCGTTTACTGGATTCCAGTTGATAAGGGATGTAGATGCGCTTCTGCTTAGGAGTAATGCAACACCGTCGCTATGTATATCCTTTTCATCCCGGCCAGAATAGATTAGAGTTTCACCTGATTGTAGTCGATGTAGTCCCGAGCCGTTCCATCTGCATTCACCAAGATGTCAATACCCATTTTTTCACGTTCCTTTGCCAGTTGCGATAATTTTCCACATTCGTAGAGAGTTCTAACATTCCAGCACGCAATTTTGGTGCGTCTTTTAAATGCGAATGTTGATGTTGATTTAGTCTTTGTAGAGGTTTCTTTTATACTGTCTAAACATGAATTGCTACCTCCCAGACCTGTGGAGCTTGCAGTCAAAACGGGGGGATTTGACATTTGCCTGTGACCCCCTGGGAGATGTGTGATATTCCTTCGTGTTGTATTCATGTTAATTTGACATTTTGTCAGGGTTTCTCCAATGCTTGTAAGGACAAAGAAGAGCTTAGTTGAGCCCGACACTCTTGAACGACTAAGCACGGGTGTAGGCTTCCTGGAAGCTTGTGGGCGCTACCGTTAACAGTTATCTGTTCTTCCGCTACCATCCCTTTTGCATAATCCGACCATAATTATGCAATTTATCTGCCTGACCCTATTCCCCGACTATTTCGAGTTGGCTCATTGGCAGATGAGATATTGTTGTTTGGATGCTAATTTTAAGGACGGCATCTACTCGTCCTGACAATGAGGTGTTCGGGCTATGGAGCTTCCATACCCTATTCCTCATCCGCTGCTTGTTCGGGGTTGTTTATTCAATATATTCACAACTGGCCCCAACTAGGGGCTGTGCACTATCCACAACCTGTGACCCGTCCGGTAGCTTGCAGCTCAGCTCTCACGGGTATCTCACTCCCGCGAACCGGGAACATTGCTGTTTTAAAATCCCCAAAAACTTTTCAGGTGTAAGCGGTTTCTATTTAAAGTTAGTTAAGGTGCACAATGCATGACATTGTTTTAAAAGAAGACGATGCAGTCAGTACATTGTCCCAATTTGAACTTCTATCTACAACATTTTCTTTAGTATCATTTTGATAGCACTTGCGGTTTTCAAGCAAAATTGTGAAAACTTAAAAAAACCAAAAATGTGAACTTTGATGGCGATTTATTTAAAAATAACTCCGGCGATTTTTTATACTCTCCACCATAGTATGGAGGGTATATTAAGTTTATTTTTCTGTTTGTAACACATCGAACTAATCATTTGCGACTCTATAGGAATATATGGTAAAAACCGAAAATGTTTTACAATCGATGAATCCGAGTTTCACCCTTACAGAATTCGCGAACTATTAACATATTCTCAATAGTATGACTGAAATTCTTTAAAATGAAGTGGTTTAGGAGGGATCCCATAATGTCGACCATTAACATTCATTTTCGTGGAAGCTGCATTGGCATCAATGTAGAAGCCAACAAGTTTTTTATGTACCCTTCCGATTTATGGCTTAACCTTACATTTCATAGACCTATGTCCAAATAAAGACTCTATGATTACTCCATGGGCAACATTATACTAGCCCAGCAAAATCATCGACCCATGCTATTGAATCATGGGTGCAAGTGATCTGGCATGTCATCTTTTTAGCATTTTCACTCATGAATTTTATATGAGCGTGACCACCATAAGATGACATTCATTTTCGGATCTTAAGATGACATTCATTGTCGGATCCTAAGCATGTCATTTTGACCAATGCTTTGACATGTCATTTTCACCTACCCTTTGGCATGACATTTTCATGTCTTGTTTGGAAAATGGAAAATTCTGTATTGAAATATGATTTTCATGACAAACCAAACTCTTTATTAATTCAAACTAATTCATGAAATAACTAGAACGAATTTATCAGCATAAAATTTACACCCAAAATTTCAATTTTATCACCGCTGCTGCACCGCAACAGAGTTTACTTCGTCCACTATCAGCCACTGATTTTGTTTCATCTTACAAAAGCTTTTCTATTATCTTCTCATCACCAGTTCAGATTTCGACATGGACTCCAACAGCACTCCTTTAAGAATTTCTAGTTCGTGAACCTACATTTAATTTGTAATTAACAAAAAATTTTGGAAATGTATTTTGTTTTGATGTCGCTACATGTAGGGATGTACAAATCGACTTGTTTGTTTCTAGTGATCTGTACAAATGATTCAACTGATGATGAAAAGATCGGATCTTTCACGACTTCCTTTGCATGGGTTTAAATGCTAATGAAAAGATCGGATCTTTCACGACTTGCTTTGAACCAATGTAAAATATGCCATGAAATCACATCATCGCATAGAACCCCTTCCTTCAAATTTTGCTGGGAGTGTATGACTTTTCGATATATCCACTGCATCCACCTAAAATTGGTGCTGACATTTTGAAGCCGGAATTTCGTGGTTTTCTGAATTTTTAATAATATTCAAAACTAATAGGATTATAGAACTCATGATTTTACATCGTTTAATGTATATCTCATGAGTGTGCTCCATACAGCATCCTAGTAATTTGAGTCTAAAGGCCAAAATTTGATGCGTGAATTTTCTTAAAAAACCTATTTTTTGCATTTAAAACTGACAAGTCTCATTCAATTTCCCTTTGAACCCCGCGTGAATTTAGCTTTTTTCGCGGCGGATCTAATGAGCCCTTCCGCGATCGAATCCATCAACTAAAACCGCGGATATAGATACATTTCGATAAATCCATGTACTAAACCACGAGGTTCTTTAAAATTTTTTACATAAATTGAATCATTTATTCGCGATTATAATATTTGCGAAAACACGTGTCATAAATTACAGAGATGCGCGAGTAATATGGGCATTTTACGCAAAATAGGATGTGGAGGCACATCCGCGGTTCTTGAATTTATTTGAAATACAGTATCGGCCAAAACTAAAACACCCCCTCAGCACATTTTTTAAATGATAATGTTTTTAAGAAAACAATGTAATACATTTATTTTTTATTTTTCTTTTTATTTATTTATATCTTTATTATTGGAAAACACAATATTAAGCAATTCAGAATTTAATAAACAAAAGTTAAAATTCAAAAAACATTTTTGGTCGCAAATATAAGCGGACAAAACTATACCCAAACGTGAATCGTTTGAATCGTCTTTTGCTAATTTTTAAACCTAAGCGATTTTGTATTTGACCAGAGGATGCTGTAGCATCATTTATGGATGAATATGAACAATATCGGCTAATGTTTTGGTATAGCCCCCTTATAGCGGTACCTTCCGATCTTCGGTATTTTGGATATTTAAGCCACATTTTCCTACTAAATTAGCTGTAATTTGGTACTTAGGGTTCCTAGTGGTCACTAAACATACCCACAAAAAATCGTGGACCTGGGTTCACGTTTGGGTATAGCCCCCATATAGCGGTAACTTTGAGGATTTGAGCTAAATTTTCCGAAAATCAATTATTTTGCCCGCAATAATTAATAATTTAGTATCCTCCATACCTAAAAGATGTGATTGTTTCATCCAGAATAGAGTATACGCAACCAAATGTTGATTTCAATAGTTTTTGTTGTACCTCAAATTGGGGGGGTGCTTTAGTTTTGTCCGCTTATATTTGCGACCTAAAATGTTTTTTGAATTTTAACTTTTGTTTATTAAATTCTTAATTCCTTATTTTTGTGTTTTCCAATAACAAAGATATATATAAATAAGTAAAAAGAAAAATAAAAAAATAAATTTATTACTTTGTTTTCTTAAAAAAATTATCATTTAAAAAAAATGTGCTGAGGGGGTGTTTTAGTTTTGGCCGATACTGTAGGTGTATATTGACGTATTTTTGATGGACGCTAATGAAACCGGATGCGCATCAAAAACATATGCATATTGCGCGACTTTTACCCACTTTAAGGTTTCTTGCATTACACCGTCCGACAATTTTCAAAAAATTTTGTTGCACTTGAACCGGACTACATACGTTTGAAAGTATGGGAAAAATGGAGTATAATGGTATTTTTCGTTTTCTCATCGAAGGTCAACATTTTTCAAAAAAATATTTTAAATACTTGTAATCGTCGTACGATGCTGGTATTGGTGTGATATTAAAGAGGAGAGGTCTTATAGGAGGCAAAGTTGTAGCTCTTGTCATAAAGAACATCAATTATGGACAAATGAAATCCACCAAACCTTATTTTCAAGGTCAAAATCGTCAAGGTCGATACCCTAGAAAAAGTTATAGAAGATGATGAAGATGAGGTTTGGTGGATTTCATACGTCCAGAATTTATATTCTTTATGACAAGAGCTACAACTTTGTCTCCATGAGCAAATTAAAATTCTTCGCGGTTTAGAAGATATGCGCCTGCCAAAATGCTCACTTTTGATTTAATTTTTTAAGGATATTTTTAATGTCCTTTTTATCCTGGAATGCAATAATTTATAATTATTATATAATTATAATACCAGCTTCGTGCGACGAGTACAAGTATTTAAAATATTTTTTTGAAAAATGTTGACCTTTGGAATTTTTTTGACCTCTAAAAGGTCAAAACGATGAGAAAATGAAAAATTAAAAATGTCATTGTACTCCATTTTGCCTATACTTTCAAACGTATATAGTCCGGTTCAAGTTTAATTTTGGCTGGAGGACAGTGTTATGAGAATGAAACATCGAAATATGCAAAAGTATTGAAAGAGATTGATTCGCTGTATGTAAAATCGGATGCGCATCAAATGATTTTAACTAATTCGCGAATAACAGGCTTTTTAATTTTCATATTTTTTGAATTATTGTACTTTCAATATTACTCTTAATTTCTTCTCCTTATAACTTATCACAGTAAGCAGTTAGGCTCTCGGGAAGGTAAACCCTATTTCTTGATGAAGTTTTAGCTGCATACATTAATTATTGTATGGAATTTTAGCGAAATAGTTGGAGAACTCCCAACTATTTTTTTCTAATTTTTCTATTCCAACCAAAGAAATATATTTCGAATAATATTTTATTTTTTTTAACAATAAGATTTTTCTTTTTTGTTGTTGCTATAATATGCAATTGTTTGATATTCCGTCCATGTTTTGGTATTGCCACAATATAACGGTACCTCCCGATTTTCGATTTTTTGGATTTTAGCTACAATTTTTTCCCAAGTATCTGGAATTCGACATCTGAAGTTCCTAGTGGTCACAAAACTTCTCCACCAAAACATAGGTCAACACTTTGATATAGCCCCATATAAGGTTCCCGACCGATTGAATACATTTATATGCTTTTCATAACCTCAGCATTTATGCTAACGAGGGTATATACACTTTCATACGGGCAAAATGTGTCTCATCGTAATAATGGTTTTAGATCCCAAGTATGTTAGGACGAAATCCGTTTCAGACAATTTGGAGTTGATTAAGCTATGTCCGTCAGTCTGTCTGTCTGGTTGGAGCGCACGATAACTCTCGAACGGATCAACCGATTCCGTCCAACTCTTGAAAGGAGTAACCGATTTGGTCCATACTTTGCACATTGTGAAGTTTTTATCAGGCATAGATAAGATTCCAATATGGAATCAATCGGTCCACTCCTTCGGGTACCTCCCACACAAAATTACGGAAAAGTTCAGTTTAGGAGCAGCTCTTAAATCGCTTTGATTTTTGCTGCAGCAACTTGGGGGGCAGTGAGCCCCCATACGACAGTAAAAGTTTTATCAAGGGCAAGTCCTTCAGGTACCTCCCCCACAAAATTTCAAAAATATTCGGAAAAATTGTGCACACGATAAATCTTGAAGGGATTTACCGATTTGGTTCACACTTTACACATCCTAATATATCTACCAGATATAGATCAGTTGCGAATATGGACTATATTTGTCCACTCATCGGGTACCACCAACACAAAATTTAGGATATGTTCACTTTAAGACCTTTTCTCGAATCATTTTTGTTGAAGCATCTTGCATTTGCTGCCTCCATTACGACGGTAAACGTTTTTCGGGGGCAAGTCCATACTTTTTGAGAAAAAGGCCTGAAAGATGAAAAAACTCCTATGGCACCATATGTCGTGGTTGGAGAGCACTATAACTATCGAACTGATCAACCGATTTGGTCCAAAATTTGGCTTTCGTCATATTTTGTCCAAACTTAGTATCAGTTCGAAGATGAGCAATACCGGTCCGCAACTTCCGGTACTTCCCCCCTATATTTAAAAAAAGTTCACTAAAATGGTATGCACGTTATCTCTTGAACGGGGCAACCAATTTGGTCCAAACTTTGGATCTCTTTATATTTTGTCTCAATTTAGTTTAACTTATAAATGGCCCATATCGGTCCTCTCCTTAGGGTACCTTCCCCACAAAAGTTTAAAGTTTCAATTCACATAGGCTGAGCGCCCTGCCGAACTTTTTTACTTGTCCGTATTTTGAAATGGCTGAAATTTGGTACTTAGTCTTCGTTGGAGGTATAAAACTTTGCCTCAGAAATTTGCCGGTATAGGTCCGCGGCTACGTATAGCCCCCATAGAACGAGCCTCCCGATTTTGGGTGTTTTGAAGGTTGTGGTCTCAATATTTCTCTGAAATGGCTGAAATTTGATATTTAGTCTTCGTTGGAGGTATAAAACTTTTCCCCGAAAACTTGTCGATACAGGCCCACGCTTTAGTATAGATCCCATAGAACGGTACCTTGCTATTTCCTGTATTTTGACGGTTGTGACTTCAATATTCCTCCGAAATGGTTGAAATTTGGTATTTGGGGTATTTGGTCTGCATTTGGGGTAATTAACGTACCAAATGAAGTTTGCCTGTATAGGTCCACGCCTTAGTATAGCCCCCTTAGAACGGTACCTCCTTATTTTGGGTATTTTGAAGGTTGTGGCCTCAATATTCCTCAGAAATGACTGAAATTTGGTATTTAGTCTCCGTTGGGGCTATAAAACTTTCCCCTGCAAAATTGTCGGTACAGGCCCACGCTTTAGTATAGCTCCCATAGAACGTTACTTCCCTATTTCCGGTATTTTGACGTTGTGCCCTCAATATTCCACCGAAAAGACTGAAATTTGGTATTTGGCCTTCATTTGGGGTATTAAACGCCATATGAAATTTGTCGGTATAGGTCCACGCCTTCTTGTAGCCCCCATAGAATGGTACCACCCGATTTTCCGTATTTTGAAGGTTTTAGCCTCATTATCACACCGAAATGGCTGAAATTTGGTACTTAGTTTTCGTTGGGGGTATACAATCTACCTAAATGACTCAAATTTGGTATTTGGTCTTCATTTCGGGTATTAATCCTTTAATATGAAATTTGTCGGTATAGGTCCACGGCTTCATATAGCCCCCATAGAACGTACCTGCCGATTTTGGGTGTTTTGAAGATTGTGGTCTCAATATTCCTCAGAAATTAATGAAATTTGGTATTTAGTCTTCGTTGGGGGTATACAACTTTCCCGCGATAACTTGTCGGTACAGGCACACGCTTTAGTATAGCTCCCATAGAACGGTACCTCCCTATTTCCGATATTTTGGCGTTTTTGCCCACAATATTTCACCGAAAATGCTGAAATTTGGTATTTGGTCTACATTTGGGGTATTAAACGCCATATGAAATTTGTCTGTATAGGTCCACGCCTTCATATAGCCCCCATAGAACGGTACCACCCGGTTTTCGTTATTCTGATGGTTGTGACCATGGTTTCGGAGTCGAGGTATTTTTGGCTCGACTCCGACTCCAGACCAGTTTTTTTTGACGACTTCGGCTCCGACTCCGGGTCGACTCCGAGTGTAAATTCCTATACCACTAAAAATGAATAAAATGTGTACAAAATGTTTAACTTTTTCCTATGTTTGGGCTATATACGCTAATCTGTTGGTTTTTCCTAAAATATTCTTTAGAAAGGGCATTCGTTCGATTATAATATATAATTTTGTGGGCTTATCAAGGACAGCAAAGACTAGTTCCTCATCAATCGATTGTGTAAAAAAATATTCGAGTTTACTGAAATAATGGATAGAAAAAGTAAAATTATTAATTGTTGGTTTAAAATGGAAGTTTTTGGTCATAAAAGGACATACACAATTTGAAAA
The DNA here is from genome assembly GCF_047663935.1 of Musca autumnalis. Lineage (NCBI taxonomy): Eukaryota > Metazoa > Arthropoda > Insecta > Diptera > Muscidae > Musca > Musca autumnalis. The sequence continues at coordinate 189,903,239 of NW_027411644.1, forward strand.
AAAAAATCGATTGATGAATTACTAGATTCTGATGTCTTTATCGAATGACCTAATAATTAAGATTTTATCTAATCTTATGTAAAAGCTCATCAAAATATGATATGGGGTTGTCAAAAAGTCTGCTGTGTTATGACCATCCGAATTTCATACGTAGTTAACTTATACGATATGTACCGAAATACATAAACATACGGGTTTTTGAGAAAGAAACTGGTAAAACTGAGAAAGTAAAATAAAAACGTAACAATATCGATATCTTGGATGTGGGGAACCTACATAAAATTTTCGGATGAACATTTTTAGTAGAATTTTGTTCATGTAGTAAACCTGATCTTGTGTTACTTTTTCAATTCAAGAAAAAAGGACATGGAAGGAACTGAGCTAGAATGACAAAATTTTCTATAAAAAGATTCCTCATTCTATTTAACGGAAAACATGTTATCTAAACATTATGAAACAATATCGCCAAACAATAATATCTAAAAATCATTACGTCATAACTCAGAACCATTAGCTATGGGATCCTTTGGGGTTCCTAACATACACAATAGGGACTTTCGTTCCCAAAAGAAATTTTACACCACCAGACGTAGACTTCCATTTTGTGGCACAGTGTAATCAGTAGGATTTCCCATAGAGACCACAATGTCTTTCATAGGACTCCAACAGGTCCTTTAGAGAAGTCATCCTTGTCTTCTTCTCCTCCTGTCTTAGACTCCTATGAAAGACATTGTTGGCCCCTATGGGAAACCTACTGATTATACTGTGACACAAAATGGAAGTCAACGTCTTTATAAGAGGACCAGTACGTCTTCTGGCAGAATAGCACAGTCGAAATAGACATTGAAATAGCAAAAATTCCCACAAAGCTGAATTTTGGTGGAGAGATAGGGTTTGCCATTAGAAGCAACGTCCTAAAAGTCCCCATCGATCCCATGTGTGCAAAAAAATTATTCGGGGTCAAAGGTCAAATTTTAAGGGTTTTTTAGGTTTTCGGATTTATTTTTTGAAAACGGTTGATCTAATCAAAAAGTGAATAAACTAAATATTGTAGACAGGAAAATTATCTACAAGTTTGACTTTTATGGTTTTTTTCCTAGGAGGAACCATTCTTGAGATATAGCTGTTCTAAAAAACACATGATTTTTATGCACTTATAAGGGAAATATGCACATATTCAGACGAACCGGCTAAAATAAGCGAAGTAATCGGGTCTGTCCCCCCAAAAAATATATATTTTCTTGAAGAGCGAAATTATAGCTATCTTCTAAAAAATAATTCAACAAAATCGGAGCGTGTTTAGAGTTATTCAATGTTAGAGTCATTTTATGCGAAAATAACCCATTTAACCCACATGTGTAATCGAAAGCCACACGGGAACGACCCCAACGAAAACTCTCCGATTTTTTTGAAGTTTTGTCCGAAGGTAGGGTTTGTTGCGCTGATTATGGAAAAATATAATTTTCATGGGCGGCGGAACCGGTTCGCCGGTTATTCGACCCGAAAGGTCAGATTTAACAAGTAAGAAAAGCGTTAAGTTCGGTCGGACCGAACTTTTTATACCCTCCACCACAAATTTCAGCCATTTCGGTGGATTAATGTGGCCACAACTTTCAAAATACCGAAATTCGGAAGGTACCGTTCTATGGGGGCTATATGATGGCGTGGACCTATACCTACAAATTTCTGGGGGAAAGTTTTATACGCCTAAAGAAGACTAAATACCAAATTTCAGCCATCTCGGTGTGATAATGAGACTAAAACGTTCAAAATATCGAAAATCGGGTGATATTGTATTATGGGTGCTATATCAACCAGTGGACCTACATACATATATAAACATTTTATGGTAGAAATATTTCTTAGCCTCTGGAAACACAAAATACAAAGTTACAACCGATTCTTTGGTCAAATGGGTCTAATACATTCAAAATATATTAAAATGACGCGTACTTTATAAGAGGCCTTATGTGGGGCTATACCAAAACGTGGACCTATATAACCCAACTTTGGTAGGAATATTTTTTGGCCTCTGCAGACACAAAGTACCGAATTACAACCATTTCGGTGGTAAAATGGGCCCAATATCTTAAAAATTCCTTAAAACGACGACGCGTCACGCGTCATTTTGTATGGGGGCTATACGAAGGCGTGGACCTACATAGCCCGCTTTCAATACCAAAAGTCCTACATAAATATAACATATTTTCCCAAAATTTCATCAACCTACGTCAATCCGTTCGGACGCTAAAGTGATTTCCACAGACGGACAGACGGACAGACGGACGGACATGGCTATATCGATGTAGAATTGCACGCCGATCAAGAATATGTATACTTTGTGGGGTCTACAATGATTATTTCGAGTAGTTACAAACGTAGTGACAAACTTAATATACCCCCATCCTATGGTGGAGGGTATAAAAACCATGTTAGATCCTGTCCTATTGAACCGATACTGCAAAATGGATATTGTTCGAAAGCATATGGTAATACCTAACATATAGTGTAGTAATTTTAACAGGTTCGCCTCATAATGTACTTACGCGACTAATTTTTAATTTGACCTTTAGATCACGATACCTCGAAAATGGTAAGTCTTTCTTTAAAAATCATAAAGACCATTCTTGTAGACAATTATTGAATCTACAACTGTTACTTTAGCCGGCTTCTGCTAACTTACCGTTTTTGAGAAAAATTAAAAAAAAAACTGAATAATGCTTCCAAAAATGACCTTTGGCCCCGAATAACTTTTTTTGCACACATGGGATCGATGGGACTTTTAAGACGTTCCTTGTAATGGTTAACCCTAGCTCTCCACCAAACATCAGCTTTGTGGGAATTTTTGTTATTTCCCCCTTATACGCATGTCTATTTGGACTGGGCTAGAATACTTGTAGGACGTATATAGATGACGTTAAATGTCCATTTATTAGTCGAATTTTTTTAAAATTTGTCAATACAATTTTTCCTTTATACCTTTGTCCAAAATTTATTATTTTTTTAAAAAAATTAAAAGTTTCATTTATAAATATTTGTTTTGATTTTATATTTATGAATTTATCTCAAACATCTTAAAAACTGCGTCATTTTTCGATTTTGAAAATGCATCAGCGAAAATTCCATTAAAGTCCACTGTGGATTTTTTTTTTCTATTTTTTATGATAAATATACAATATATAATGATAAATATGTACTCTTAGCTTCAAAAATACAAATTTTGGACAAATGTATTAAGGAAAAATTGTATTGACAAATTTTAAAAAATGCAGAAAAAATAGTAATCGTCCGAATCCCATTACCACATAGGGCTTAAAATTTTTGTAATTGAACGTAGTTTAACATAAATTTTTTTTTAAAAAAATCGAAGGGTGCAATCATTTTTAAAAATTGATTTTAAATATTAAATCCCGAAAATTGCATTGAAGCCCACTGTGCATTTTTCTTTTAAATATTTCTTTCGATAGCTGATAAAAAAACAAACAAATCAAAAAAAAAGATGGTCCCATTTGGACCAATATTAAAGAAGTAATGAGTATTTATTTGAACATAGTTCTTTAAAAATTCGATAATTTCAATAGGCGATATCTCTGTACCGTTGGTCAAAAAATAATTTTAAAATATACCGAAATGTTCTGTTGGCTAGGAGCATAAATTGAACCAAAAACAATTGAAATCAAAAACTACTTTTCTCCGAACTGTCCGATTTCACTTGGAATTCCCCATATGTACTATATGTAATGATTTTCGAAGAAAAATGGTGTACTGAATTTAATGTTATATTTCTATAATGTAGAAAAAATGTTTCCGCAGTTAGAGTCGAGTATTTTTTTTTCGACTCAGACTCCGATTCCGACTCCTGCAAAATTGCTCGACTCCGACTCGTAGACACCGACTCCAAAACCCTGGTGGTGAAGTCAATATCTCACCGAAAGACTGAAAGTTGTTATTTAGCCTTCCATGGGGTTATCAAATATTCCAGAAGAGAGTATAGGTCCGCGTTTTCCTATATCCCCCATAGAAGCGTACCTCTTGAATTTTTTAGTTATAAATCGACGTTTTGATATGAACGGTTACTCCCGATTTTTTTTCAAACTTGATGAAATTGGTATTTATACTTCGTCATAAACGAAATGAAACTAATTGTTGCATTTTACTTCAATACAACTCGTGATGGAGGGTAGAACAAGTTCTGCCTGGCCGAACTTAACACCGTTCTTAATTGTTTTTATATTAAGCTCATTTTGATTATCAAGTCGTTTATCAATTTCGCTACTTCCTTTAAAAGATACAGATAAATATCTCTTTAAAAAACACATATTTAAAGTAAAATTGGTACATAATAAATAGCATAATATATTCACATTTTCTAGGTCCTTATAGACAATGAGTGCAGAGATAATTCAATATTTTAATATGATAATGCCTTAAGTGTGGTCTTGAACACAATAATACACAAACAATCTTTGAAAATAATGAAAGTCTTTCCAGTCACGTATTATTCAATTGCGTAGACTATGATTGAGTCATACGTCCCAAAGTATGTAAGGTAAGAGAGGTAAGAGAGGACTTCTTTCGTGCCAATTTTATTAATAGCTTAATGATAAAGGACTTCATATTTATCGTCAAGTCGGCGGCATAAAACATTAGCCGTAATGTAACCACCGCTGAAAATGTGTCTTGTCTGTTTTTCGAACATATCGCTCATTTACACAAAGAGTGTCAACAACAACAACAAAAATCAAGTTTGCCGAAACAGCTTGCCAGATATCAGTGCTAAATTAATGTGCAAGATCAAGCATGATTTGAAATCTATTAGTGTTTAACTCCCTGTTTTTGTAACTAATTTTTGTTCGTTCGTTCATGTTCGTAATAATTTAGACATCCATAGCTCAGCCCTCAGAAGACATACATATATAATTTTCCGTATACCCGTTCCATATATCGTTAAGAATTCCTCATTTAAAAAATCATCGCTCTACATTTGCCCTAAAGCAAGTATATCGGTCTACAAAATTTGACAATTCGTGTAAAAAGAATAAAACTTTTTAGAAAAACAGGGGGTAAAGCTGTAACTCTTTGATTTTTAGAGATATCAACATTAAAATTTGTCACAAGATAAAGTAGAAGTAGTAAAAAAATATATTTTTAATCAATGTTTCGAGTTATGCCACTGTATGAGAAAATGAGCGGCATATATTAACGACAAGTCAGGACGCTAGTTTGAACAGCACTGATATACAACAACCTTCTGGTGGGATTTAAACAAATGCCTAAAAGTATGCAATATAAATAGTAGTTTTGCGATAGTTCTTTGTTGTATATACCCAGCAAACCAAAATCGGAAGAAACATACCAGTTCGGACCGTATTCGGTCCAAAAGTCGGAAGAAACATTTGAGTTCGGATGTGAGTTCAGTCCGAACTCAGACCGAAATTCGGATGAAAATCGGAAGTTTTTGCAGACTTTCGGACAGAATTATTATTTAAAAATTCTAAAACAACACAGTTAAATCATATGTAACGTGTTTTCGGCGGCCAGTCAGGAACCGATTAGTAGTTTTTGCAGAAAAAATTTGAATTGAAAAAAAGTGTGCGTGGTCAAATTTTCTAAGTTGTTTTATGACGAGCATTTCAAAAAAATATAATTAAATATGGAGGGTATAATTAAATTTGTCATTCCGTTTGTAACACATCGAAATATTCATCGGACACATCGAAAGTATATTTATTCTTGATCAGGGTAAAATTCTAAGTCGATATTACAATGTCCGTCTGTCCGTCCGTCCGTGTGTTGAAATCGAGATATAGCTCGCAATTTTTAAGATTGAGCTTTGTAGTTTGGTATAGAAGTTACTATTATTCCTAGGATGTTTGGTATTGGTAAATGGTCTATGTCGGTCTTCGTTTTGATATAGCCCCCATAGAACGGTACAATCCGATTTTCGGTATTTTGAAGGTTATGGCTTCATTATCATACCTAAATGGCTGAAATTTGGAACAAAGTCTCCGTTGGTGGTATAAAACTTTCCCTCAGAATTCTGTTGGTATGGGTCTACGACTTCATATAGCCCCCATAGAACGGTACCATCCGATTTTCGGCATTTTTATGGTTGTGGCCTCAATGTTCATCCGAAGTGGCTGAAATTTGGTTTTTAGACTTCGTTGGTGGTAGAAAACTTTCCCTCAGAGTTTTGTTGGTACAGGTCCACGCCTTAATACAGAACCCATAGAACGTTCCACCCGATTTTCGGTATTTTGAAGGTTTCAGCTTCATTACCACACGGAAATGGCTGAAATTTGGTACTAAGCCTTCGTTGTGGGTATAAAACTTCCCCCTCAGAATTTTGTTGGTATGGGTACATGCCTTCGTATAGTCCCCAAAGAACGGTACCTCCCGCTTTGCTGTATTTTGGAGGTTATGGCCTCAATATTCCTCTGAAATTGCTGAAATTTGGTATTTAGTCCTCATTTGAGGTATAAAACCTTCCATATGAAAATTGTCGTTATAGTTCCATGCCTTCATATAGCCCCCATAGAACGATACCTCCCGATTTTCGGTATTTTGAAGGTTGTGGCCACAACAACCCATCGAAATGGTTAAGAGTTGGTATTTAGTCTACGTTGGCAGTAAAACCCTTTCTGACTGAATTTCGTCGGTATAGATCCACTTTTCGATATAGCCCGCAATAGAACGGTACCTCCCGATTTTCATAGGGTTTTAAAATGTTCCTAAAAAGAATTACACTGTGCAACATTTTTAAGGTGATTTTTTGAAAGTACAGACCCAAACGACAAGAAACCCTAGTTGGGTTTTGTTGTGTCAGATCCAACTCGGATTTTATGGCCCCATCTAAACATGGTTAAATATTGAGTTTTTAAAGAACTTCGGGGCTATATCTCTGAAACCAATGCGAATCTACTTTTAACCTCTGAAGCAAATTTGTAGATAAGGACAAGAATAAAATATTTGGAGACATAATGATCTCGAAAAACTACATTTATTGCCTCAAATTTCAAAATATATGCAAAAATTCCACAATTTTTATACATTTCGCACCGTATCTCCAAAACCGTTAATTTTTTCTGAATATTTTCTTTTGGAAAAATATTCCCTGGAATGTAATACACAGAACATGTCATTGTTGTAAAATGTCTCTATGCCGTTGTTTTCAGTACATTTTCAACGACGATTTAATAAAAATGTCAATAATGTAGTGAAATCCGAAATGCGAGAATAAACTGTTGGTGTGAACTGTGTTTGAAATGCGTGTTGTAAAAGATATGATGCAAAATACCGCTGAAACAACATGAAGTAAGCATTTAAGAGTTTCAGAATGTTCTAAACAATTGTTAAGAACTTTATTTGCAAGATTTTTGCAAAAGGTTACTTGGTTCAATTCCCAATAGTTTAGCCGATACTGACCACAATTTCAGAAATTATGTAAAATTTTCTATATTTTATAGATTTTGATGTCCTAGATGGAGTTTTTCTTATATGGTTTTTCAAAAGATAAGTTCTACTAGTTTATGGCTACAATATTGCTAAAGACAGCAAGGCCAAATTTCTATTCGTTTCTGAGATAAAGGTCTGTTAAATGCAAAAAAGTGTAGATTTAGCCCGGTTTAGATGAGGCCATAAAATCCGAACTGGATCTGACAGGACAAACCCCTACTAGAGTTTTTGTAGTCTAAATATGTAGTTTCAAAAAATGCATACTAGAAGTTGTTTGCATTTTCAGTGTTGCATAGTGTTATCAGTATAGATTCACGTTTTCGAATATCCCCCATAGAAGCGTACCTCTTGATTTACGGTATTTCGTTAGGTTTTAACCACATTATCTTACTGAAATATCGAAATTTGGTATTTAGTCTTCTTTGAATCTTAAAATTTTACGCCAGAAATGTATCGGTATAGATCGACGTTTTGATATAGCCCCCAAAGAACGGTACCTCCCGAATTTCGGTATTTTGAATGTTAGCGATATTGTTTTACCGAAATTGTTGAAATTTGGCATTAAGTCTTCTTCATAATGAAATGAAACTAATTGTTCCATTTTACCACTCGTGGTGGAGGGTATTACAAATCCGGCCTGGCCGAACTTAAAGCCGTTTTTACTCGTTTTACATAGATTTGATTAATCGCCTTCCCTTTCAAATAAAATATTATTTGTATTTTTTGGTAATTTTAAACATTTATCTTTATTCATAAATATTCGTATAATTTATTGTTGTTGTTTTTTTTGTGTTTTTTTCTTTTTGTTTAGTCATGAAATGTACATTTATTTGTTATACTTAAATTTCGGATTTGTATTTTAGATTAATTTTTATAGTTATGCTCTTTTTGCCATCGTATTATATCTGAAGATAATTTTTGTTTGTTTTTTTCTCTTTGTTTTAGATAAATTTGCATTTTTCAAATTCAGATTTGTATTTTTGGAAAATTTCAATAATACACACTAAATAGTTGGTATCTGTTATCAGTTATTTATTTTTTTCTTAATGTATGTATGTATGTATGTATATTTTTTATTTTATTTATGTTTTGAGTACATAAAATGAGTTTGTTTTGTTTAAACTTAAGTTGTAAATTTTACATAAATACATATCCTTTTTGTTTGGTTTACTTTGTATTTTTGTTGTTGTTGTTGTTGTAATAAGTAATATGTATAAATATTTTGTGTATAGTTAGTTACTAATTTAACATATTTGATTTGTTTATGTGATTTCATTTTGTTGTTGTTGTTTTTTTCTTCTCTTTTGTTTTTCACACAACAAATATCTCATATTTTGTTTTTGCAATTTTGGTATGTCTATAATTGTTTTTAATAATAGAACTCAAAATCAAATGAATTTTGTTTGTTATAAATATATTTTTGTATAAAATTATGGTGGCATCTGTATTTGTTTTAGGTTATAATAATAAAAAAAAAATTTAAAGATTGTTTTAATGTTCTCACACAGGATATCCCAAAATGAATTTTATATTTATTGTAATTCAATATATATTCCTAATAATAAAATATATGAAAAAAATTAGGAAATTAAGTGATGGATTTCAATACCGAGAATGAACTATTTTTCATAGTTCGGGGAATAGCCAAGTAGTTATTGATCGTTCCATGTTCAATAAAAACATTAATTTTGGGACAACCTGTAGTTAAATATGAGTATGCCATATTTGGTTATTCACATCTTTTATATGGTTTAATTGTTTTAGAAACTAAAAAGTCAAGTTGATTTTTTTTTATTAAATAAACATTACTTGGAAAAATAATGTAAAATTTTAATGAATATTCATTTTAAAGCTTTGTCAATATTTTTTTTTTTTGAAAAATTTATTTTTGTGGTTTTTAATTTTCTAAAAAAGGTAATGTATGACATTTATGATATGATGCGTTGGTGTGATTTGTTGTTTAGCCAAACAATAACATTGAAAAATTACAAGGAGTATATTTTTCACAAACAAATATTTCTCATTGTAACAACAATTAAAATAATGATGAACTCATAAAAACTGGATATAAAACAACAATTTGTTTAGATGATGTTCATCATGTATAAATGCATATGTATGTATGTATGTATGTAATGATGAGTACTCTTATGTCCTTATTTGTTAAACATAAATAATTATGTATAATGATATGCATGTTAATGTTAATACAAGTAGTATATTTATATTTAAGGTATGTTGATGTTTTTGTTCTTGTTGTTGTTCTTTCCTTTGTTAAATGATATGATGTTGTATACAACAACAAATACAACACTCAATAAATGATTTTCATTTGGTTTTGTTGTTGTATATATTATTAAATGTTTAATTGAAAATATAAGCTTTTCCAAAAACACAAAATTGAAAAATAAAGTATTACCATCAATATGTATTTTTATGTTTTCTTAATTTGTTTGTAAATAATGATGGATCGGTGTTATGTTCAGTCCATTTGTACACGTGTATGTATATATGTTCCTCGGTTCCTTATATATTTTTTGTTTATTTCACACATATATGTAAATATTGACATTTTCACAGTATAGTATAGTGACTCAAGGAGAAATTGCAAAGAAATAAATTTAAAAAAACGTTAAACGTTTAAAAATCTGTACATAATTAAATTAACTAATTTGGTCAACTTTATAACGAAATGTTTTTCGAAATATCCTGGTGCATAATCACGAAAACTGGAGAACACATTGCGTATACTACAATGCAGCACTGATGAGATTTAAGTAAATTTCATCCAAAAAGATTCTACGAAATACAAAAAATAGGGCTGTGCCGCACTATGCCGCGAGTTTATATTAACTGTGGCCAAAAATAGAAGGAGTTATCGTAGGTGCATCAATTGTGGTACAAGTACTTATTATTGACTTAAAATCTTCAGGACAAAAAACTGGGATGATCGGTCCAAGTTATTTTTATAGCCCCCAAAGAACCATACCTCCAGATTTTTAGTATTTTGTAAGTTCAAGTCACAATGACCAACAGAAATGACTGGAATTTGGTGTTTAGTCTTCGGCAGAGGTTTTGATATAGCCCACAAAGAACAACACCTCCCGATTTTCTGAATTTTGAAGCTTTTAGCTTCATTACTACACCGAAATTGTTGAAATTTGGTATTTAGTCTTCGTTGGGGGTACAAAACTTTCACCTTGAAGTTTGTCGGTATAGGTCCACGCTTTCATATAGCCCCCATTGGACGGTACCTCCCGATTTTCGGTATTTTGAAGGTTTCAGCCTCATTATCACAGCGAAATGGCTGGAAATTGGTATTTAGTCTTCATTGGGGGTTTACAGCTTTCCACCTGAAATCTGTCGGTATTGGTCGTAGTCTTCATTTAGCCCCATAGAGCCGTACCCCCAATTTTCGGTATTTTGAAGGTTGTGCTCTCAATATCCACCCGAAATGACTGAAATTTGGTGTTGAGTCTTCATGTTAGTTTGTGAACTTATTGAATACGACATACTCATGTCTTTAAATATGAGAATTTTTGACCAATTAATGGTCAAAAACGGCCCATTTTTCGTAAAAAATCTAATTTTGACTTTCGCTGTTCACCAAATTTTTTATTGCTTTTTTTAAAAGGCTCTCTTTCAAAAGCAAGATTATTACGTACTTAATAATTATAAATATCTATGGAAAAGTTTTGTACTCCCATCGAAGACTAAATACAAAATTTCAGTCATTTCGGTGTGATAATAAGGCTAAAACCTTGAATATGCTAAAAATCCATATGTATCATTCTAAAGGGGGCTATATCAAATCGTGAATTCTTCCAACGAAGACAAAATACGATATTTCATGAATGGTAAATAATACCAAATGTCAGCTATTTTGGTTGGATGATTTGGCTAAAACTTTGAAAATACCTAAAATCTGAAGGTGCTGTTCAATGGGGGCTATATCAAAACATGGACCTATACCGATAGTTCCATGTCGGTATATTTGATACTACTCAGAAAGACTTTACACTAAATTCCAGCTATTTTGGATAGACAAAGCGACTAAAACCTACACAAAATTAAGAGGTACCCTTTAATATTTTTTGTATACCCAATGGAGACTAAATACCGAATTTTGGGCCATATCGGTTGAATAATGAGATAGAAATCTTCAAAACACCGAAAAGTTTGACGCATCGTTGTATGGAGGCTATATAATATGGAGGTCCTGTATCGACCATTCTCTGCGGGAATGTTTTATAGCCCCCAACGAACCAAAATATCAAATTCCCGCCATGTCGGTGGAATAAAGCGACTAAATGGACAATGCGACTAAAACCTACCCAAAATTAAGAGGTACCCTTTAATATTTTTTTGTATCCCCAATGGAGACTTACCGAATTTTGGCAATATCGGTTGAAAAATGTGATAAAAATCTTAAAACTACAGAAAAGTTTGATGTGCCGTTGTATGGTGGCTATATGATATGGGGGTCCTGTATCGACCATTCTCTGCGGGAATACTTTATAGCCCCCGCCCCCCACGGACACCAAAATATCAAATTACCGCCATGTCGTTTGAATAATGAAACCTGAAAATTCCTAATCGGGAAGTTCCGTTCTGTGAGGGCTACATCGAAACGTGGAAGTGTATTTTCAATAACAAACATCGAAGGAGTATTAGAAACTTCAGTACCAAATTATAAAGCTATGTCTAAAATATGACCAGCCGTATCTTGGTTTCAACATACGAAAGCAGAGGAACGTCGTTACGTTGACTTCGAATCTTATGGCGATTAAAATAATATTCATCTCCGACGAATATTTCGCCGTGTCCCACACGGAATGACAATGTCAGTATACCATCCATAATATGGTGGAAGGTATAATAACCATACAATGTGATTTCAAAGACCACGTATGAGGAGCTACTATTGAAGGAAAAAAATTCTCCATTCTCCAATGAAAACCGAGGCGGGTAAGAGTCGATCTTATCTTCGGCTTTAAGAACAGTCGTTCAGTTGCGACTGGCATCTGCGTCGTCATCTATGTGAATGCTATTCCTATCCACCATATGGTGTGAGGATGAATCTCAGGGCTGTCATTCTGGAGAAGCTTCGTCTGCTTCTGCAAATGGTAAACTGATGACATGGGAAGGTACCCTGATGCAGTTCTCAGAACTGTGTTGTGACAAATTTGGCGGACCAAATTGGCGCCTCATAGCATAACACACAAATTGATCTGTCGCAATGTCTACAGACTTGAGGAACTTGTTGCTACATCTCAGATTATAGCTGATAACGGTGACATTAACATATTGTCGACTGTGCCTCTTAGAATATTGGTGTAGTTTGTAGTAGGAATTCTGGAAAATTCTCATTAATTACCAAAATTATAAGCATTTTAATTTTACCGACTTTGTCGATAAGTCAAAAAATTACTTACAGAATTCTACTACAGCCTTTCACAAGTAATATTATGGAAGATACCTGACGACAACATCGAACATACGTAACGATTTCAATACCGTTTGAAGGTGTGGAATATAGGCAAGTTTGAGATATCACCGCACTTTTGGATAACTCCATGTTTCAAATTCTGTTCCATGTTTCGACTTCTTGTTCCTGAATTCTACGTACGACTGGCGTTCACACATATAATTAATTATCTAACGTAAAACATCAGACATCCTAACTCTTCTTCACTGGGTTCGAGAGTGACTTACCCGTTTCCCACAATTTACTTATTACGGCTACAATGGTGCAATTCTTCAGATAATCTAGAAATTTTTCCGCTTATGTTTGCCGTTAAATCCCTGACTCTGGGATCCCTTGAGTTGGCTCGATTTAGTTCATCACGCTCACTTGCTAGTACCGCTGCACAGTGGATCCACCCATTGGCCAAAAATAAAAAAAATAATGTCAAAATTTTGGTGCAACATCTGGCAACTCTGACAGCTATGACATGGACCTTTTTAAAAATATATTAGTTTTTGTTTCAATCGAACACGATCTTCTTAAGATTAGCTTCAAAAAGCGGAACATTTGACTAATATTTTTTGTTGTGAGTACAACCTATATTTTAAGTGCAAGTAAATATATTCAAAATATCGCGAAGCTAATACGTATAGCAAAACATTGTAGTGGATTTTGAAGAAGAAGGTAATAGCTTCATTTTCATTAAAAAATAGTGTTTTAGCGTGTTGTGGAATTCTAGTTAGCTGCATATTTTCTTAGTGAATTTTGTAATGTCAATTCGATCATATACTTAAATTTGATCTAAGGTTTTAGTAATGATGCCCACCAGTGCCCACCTCGGGAATAATTTGTCAAAGTAGGTCATGGGTTTAAGATTATTCAGCATTAAAACCAGCTGCCATCTAGTGCCAGACTATAAACGGTGGGTCGCTGACTAAAACTGCCCTAGAATAGAGTTTCTATGGATATATTAGCGTATAACTCTGTTATCTGACCACGTACATTAACATAATTGGCATCAGAGGCAAGATGAAGAAATCTTCTTCCAATTATTGGCGGTACGTGCTTTCCAGGAAGAACGCTATAAGATCTATATTAAAAATTTTACCATTTTTCAGACAAAATGTTGATTTTTTTTAATTCGCTAAATTGATTGGATTTTATGTTGTTTTGGAGATCGTTTTGTTTCCCCAAGCCTATTTTTGCATCATAAGATAATCGGGACCTTTGTTCATGCCATTTTGTATTAACAGCATAAAACAATTCCTACCGTATACCCCCTCCAGGGGGAAAGAGGGGAGAATGTTACGCTCGTGGTTTCTTAAAACACCCTTCCAGCAGCACAAAGCTGTAACCGGCGCATTGGCTTGATTTGTACACTCTAAATATTTTTGGCCACTTTCTCCATACAAGTGGATCCACTGTGCGCTGTCTCTGTTTGGTCTCACTTCGAATACTCGAACAGGAACTTGCTGTATACTATCTGAACATCAGAGGGGTTCCACACGTACAACGTTTTAAATCTGGCCGGAGTGTAGTCTGCTCCACGTCCTCAAGTAGCGTAGAATGCTTCACAGTATCAGAAGCTTTTGATAAGTTGAGCGCCATCGAGACACTGTCTTAACGCACGGTTTGTTCTGCTTGAGTCTTCGACTAATATGTGTGGAGTGCCGTGCAATGCCAGAATCCATGGATAGCTATTTCTGAAGATGGAAAAAAGTAAAGCATCAATAGTTTTTGCTATGGATGACAAAAGCGAAATCGGCCTGTACGATTCACTTTTGCTAGAATCCTTGCTTTGGTTTCAGAATTCGGGCACAATTTTTGTGACTAGCGACAGGTTGAGAACTTTGTTGGGATACTCAACTCCCGACTCATTCAGCTGTAGCAGCATTACCATGGTTTTAGAAGTGAAATCGGTCTGTACGATGCACGTTTGCTGACATTCTTACTTGGCTTGAGATTTCGGGCACAATTTGTGTGACTAGCGACAGGCTGAGATCTTTGGTTAGATACTCAACTCCCGACTCATTCATCAGCTGTTGCAACTTTACCATGGTTTTAGAAGTTAAATCGGTCTGTACGATGCACTTTTGCTGGCATTCCTACTTGGCTTCAGATTTCGGGCACAATTTGTGTGACTAGCGACAGGTTGAGATCTTTGGTAAGATACTCAACACCCGACTCATTCAGCTGTTGCAGCATTATCATGGTTTTAGAATTACCATTATAAATGTTGGTGGTTCCTTCTCGGCAGGAAGAAATCTAATCCGTCATGGTACTCTTCTCTTCTGTGACGACTAAATTGCCCGACAAATTGTCGATTAAAATTACTTGTTCAGCTCTTCATATCAATAAGAGTAACATTGCCAAACGTGACAGAGTTCCTATCTTCCTTCTTCCTAAGGTTCGAAAGGGACAAGAATTAATCTTCAACTCATTAATTTTGGCTTTTATTTTCCGGTTCTTCAGATGATCGAGCCATAATGTTCCGTCTATGTTCATCGACCCACCTGTTCATTTCCAGTGTTAGCTCTCAGACTCTGGGGTCACATTCGGACTTAAGAGAAACAACGGGTTGCTATATGACGTCTTTTATGATACCAGGTCACACGATGGTAATGTCTAGAGAACTGTGGTACACTCCGCTAATTTAGTTAGAGAAATTCTCCGCTAAATCGGTGGTACTTTCTGTTACTTCTAAACGCCGGTTAAAGGATTTTGCTCAGCCAGCGCTAACCCGGCTGATAAGCTAGAGTACAGCTCAACATTACAAATCTCCTTACTCCTTGTAAATACTTCTTCCTTACTTCAAACTTTTTGTATTGTATTGTACCGGGGTAACACCACAACACTATAAGGTAGATATTGAAAATTCCAACGAATTGCAACGGATATATAGTTTGAACTTACATAGAGGGCGATTGATTGAAAGGCTGTGGTCGGTTAAATAATTGCAACATTTTGATGAGGCTTTAGCCCAAGATCTTCACCTTAACTCGAATATTTTGTATCGATTCCAATGTAGCTTTCAATATAACAATTCAGGCATATATTTAGGGGTCAAACTTCGAAACATACCACAGTGGTCCCACTTGTATGGGACTTTAAGGTATTTTGAAGCTTTTATCTACATTTTCGCCCCTAATTGGCTGTAGTTTGGTATTTAGGGTTCCCAATGGTCAAAAACCTTCTGCGCCAAAAATTGTGGTCTTGGGTCCAGGTTTCGGTATAGCTCTCAGATTACGGTAACTAACTATTTCAGTAATTTTGCTATTTGGAGTTCTTAGTGGTCAAAGAACGTCTCCGACTGGTATCATGGACAGGATAGGCAACAAATTATTCCATTTGATGTCAGAATATTTCACGGTAGGGGATATAATAAAGTTAAGTGCGACAGAACTTTACATTTGTACTTGTTTTTCATATTATATGTAGCAACATACATATATCAAAAATATACAAATACACTCGTTAGTAGATCCTTAAACCAAACTGTCTAAATCTTTAAAGAAAAAAGCCAAAACAAACAATTAAAACACAAAACAAAGAAGAAACTGAGAATGCAGCAATACGGCATATGCACTGAAACGACCCGAGGCATCGTCAGTATTTTTAATGTCACCCACGGAAATGCAAATATATGCAGCTGGAACCAAATTTTTGTAAACTTGACACTATTTTGAACATTCTTCAAAAAATTTGAAGAGTGGCGAAGGATGCCGAAGTTAGTAAAATTCAACTTCAATTTTTAGGACTTGGAAAAAAATCCTCAAAAAAGTATTATAAAAAGTGTGATTTCTAGCACATTTTATGCGAATAATGTGTAAAAACTTTTATGTAAAAGTAATTAGAAAACCTTCTACTAAAACTTTCATCTCGAAAAAATATAATTTTATCCTTTATATTTTGAGTTACTTTAACAAAACAAAACAGAAGAAGTTGACATTTACCTATGATCTCTTAAATCTTTAACAACATCAGTTAAAGATTTAAGAGATCATAGGTAAATGTCAACTTCTTCTGTTTTGTTTTGTTATATACCGTTATAAATTACAAAGACTGAATTGTCGCAGAGATTTGCTGATATCGATTTTTGTCGCAGGTTGGGACCAGTGTGCATAGTATCAATCACCTCTAGAGGGAATATTTAAGTTAACTCGCTCTTTTATCTCAGCCTTATAATTATTTAATATTATCCAAACTCACTAACATCCAACTAAAGAACCGATAATGTGTAAGATATTTTTTCACTTAAAATCTCCTTGGGCCACTGTACAACTGCGAAAGTATATAAACACAAAAATTATTTTATACCACACATTTTATTTAAACTTTTGCATAAATTAAAGTGGTATTCTATCGTTCCTTCATTCATTCATTAACTTTATTCTGTGGTTAATTGCGTGAATATATTTGTGTGTTTCTGTATGTGTGTGTGTGTGTGTGTGAATAACAAATAAAATTAATACATGTTTCAGGATATCTTTTGTTGAACTTTCTCTCGTTTTGGTTTTATTTTCTGTATTTGTTTGCATTGTTTTCAACATTTTTCATCCAAACAAAAAATGGAATATTCATGTTATGCACTGTGTGGATGTTGTATGTCTGACATCGACTTTTCATAAGTTTATGCGTGTAAATAATTGTGGTGTATATGAATGAAAAATATGTATGTATGCAAAATTGTTTTTTATACAATACACTGATGAGATTTGTTTTTTCATTTGTTATTTACTTTTGTATTTGTATAACACAATATATTCAGAAAAATTTGTGTTGTGATCATGAAAATAATGGGAATACTGTAAATTGGCCACCATCATTGATGGGGGCCAACATTATCATCATCACCATCAACACCACAATCTGTGTAATCATAATCATCATTATAGGAATACTGTAAATTGGCCACCATCATTGATGGGGGCCAACATTATCATCATCACCATCAACACCACAATCTGTGTAATCATAATCATCATTATAGGCTTCAGCATTCTCATCTCTCATAATCGTCGTCACGAGAATAACACAGTGAAATTACAACATTTATGATATGTTTTGAGTATTGCTATGACACTTAATATGTTTTGGGTTTTTGTTTGGTTGTTCTTGTTGTTTTATTTTTGTAATTGGTTTGCTTGTTTATTTGTTTGGTTTGATACATCGTCGTCTCATCTCATTTGTTTATTATAATTATTATTCTTATGTATGTAATTGTGTTTTATTTTTATTCACCAATGTTTGTTTTTATCATAACAAAGGAATTTGGAGGGATAGTTTAATGAAAAATGAAAACATAGGAAATGTTAGATATGTTGTTGTAGTTGTGGTTTTATTTTGAGATGACTTTTAAAGAAGCTATGTGAATTATCTATGTGTTTCTTGTAAAATCTTTAAAGTTAATTGAAAGGTTTATATGCCAATTGAGGACAACATTGATTTATGCTAAATATCACACAAGGGAAAATCAGCTTTAAGAAGTAGAAAATATAAGGATTGCGTAAAATAGAAACGTTTGCAATCGAAAAGTTTTAGTTATATTTTCAAAACGGATTCTTCCTATGTTAAATACATTTTATTTTTCTTAACGCAATGAACAACTTTTAGAAACTTTATGTAGCTTCATGACTGTGCCCACATCTAGCAATGAGAACAGATTGACCCTTTTTGGATAGCCCAGCACACGTCTAACTCTAATCTTAGCGCGAATTCATTTCTCCTTAGAAGTTACGATGCAAAATATGACGCATGCGGAAAGTTTTGCATATTTCATTCTTTTTTATATGTTTAGGTACTTTCTTTATAAAACAAAAATTGGTTTGTTGCCGGGTCAGGGGTCCTTCGAAGTATTTCAATGGAACCCTGTCGTTTGTATGATAAAACAGATAAAACTGCCAATAGAGATATACTATTTCTGAGGGCATATCCCTACAGACAGAGAAAAGACATAAGCACGAGAGGTGCATGAAGGACAGGCCCCATATCTCAGGATGTTTGGTCTTTCACTAGCAAAAACAAAAACACAGTCCATCTTGAATATATTCTGAACTTATATGGAATAATTAATATTCTTTAGTTTAAGTACCATCGCTTGTTTCCCTTACGAAAGTACCAATGCCCACAATTTTAGGTGGACAACTGTTTTGATCACTCAGAACCACAAGAACAGCTAATGGGGTTATGCCACTACGTGGGGCTATGTCCACAATTTGTAATGTATGAGTTTTTAACCGTCAGGAACTATAAATGCCAAGGACACCCAATCTTGCCCGAAAATGTAGATACAAGACTTGAAATTGTGTTACTTTTATATAGGGCCGTACCAAAACATGAACCATTGTCCCCAATTGTTGGTGCAGAAGTTTTTAATTACTTTGAAATGACTTCCAACTTGAATTGGGGGAGGAATTGTATCCACTTATTAAATTTATAAAGATACATGTTATAAGTAAGTAGGATAAGTTTTTTTTTAAGTTCACAAAGTTAATATAGAAAACATTTTCAAAATAACTAAAATCGGGTGGCACCGTTATATGGGGATTTTTATAAACACGTGGGTCTCTGTCCACAATTTTCGATAGAAAAGTTTTTTGACCACTTCCAGCCTTAAATGCCAAATAATAGCTGATTATGTCTAAAAAAAATGCTAAAAACGTCCGAATAGCAGAAACCGGTCGCTATTGGTATATGGGACCTATATCAAAACGTGGGCCTGTGTCTAGTGTTCGTGAATTTTTTCACCGTGGAAAAGGCAATTTACCCCCGTAATGTCTGTTTTGAGCTCTTTTGGTCAGTGCGAAGGCCATATATGATATCCGTCATTATTATTAAAATCGCAAAAATTAAAAATTGGGTTATATTAGTGACAATTGGGATATTATCGTTGTTTGACCACCTACGACAACTTAAGTTACATCGTTGTAAAGGTGATATTTTCTACTTTCATTGCCAGGTTTTTCTTTTAGTATACCCCATATAGAAGCTGAGATATTCGCTTTGAAAAAAAAACGTTGGCTTTTATTGAAATAAGTTTTTTTTCCCATTACGACCCCTAAATATTATCCGACCATCACCAAAATCAATTGGCTTTTTCATCTGTGAGACCCCCATTAACCCTCCAAACGATCGATCCGATCAAAATTGCGACCTGTAGCGTGATTTCCAAAAAATGGAAACGTGGGATATTTTACCGACTATTGCGATATCTCCGTTAATTGGTCACCTACGCCGACCTAGTTCGCACCATTGTAAAGATGGTATCTTCTTCTTTCATAGTCAGGCTTTGCTTTTGGAATGCCCCCAACCAAAGATGTGATATTCGTCATTATAATTAAAATCGCAAAAATTAAAAGTTGGGTTTTATTTGCGACTATTGTGATATCTTCGTTATTTGATCACCTACGCGAACCTACTTAACATCATTAGAAAGGTGGTATTTTCTACTTTCATTGTCAGGTTTTGCTTTTGGTATATCCCATATGGAAACATATCCGAACATCACCAAAATCAATAAGCTTCTTCCTCTGTGAGACCCCATTAAGCCTCAAAATTTCGTGACGATCCGATGAGAATTGCGACCTGCAGCGTGATTTCCAAAAAAAAAAAAATGGAAAAATGGGATGTATTACCGACTATTGCGATATCCCCGTTATTTGGTCACCTACGCCGACCTATTTTGCACCATTGTAAAGATGTAATCTTCTACTTTCATAGTCAGGCTTTGCTTTTGGAAAGTCCCCAACCAAAGCTGTGATATTCGTCATTATAATTAAAATCGCAAAAATGAAAATTTGGGTTCTATATTTCTATTTGAGACCATTGTGATATCTTCGTTGTTTGATCACCTACGAGAACCTGCTTTACACCATTAGAAAGTTGATATTTTCAACTTTCATTGTCAGGTTTTGGTTTTGGTATACCTTATATAGAAGCTGAGATATTCGCTTTGGAAAAAAATTTCGTCTTTTTATCCACATATGTTTTTTTCCCCTCCGGAACACCCATACACATCCAAAATTTCGTGACGATCCGATCAAAATTGCGACTTGTAGCGTGATTACAAAGTTTAGATGGACAGACGGACGGACGGACACACATAGCCAGATCGACTCATTTTGGTATATATAAGTATGGGTCTACGACCATTTTTTCGAAGCGTTACAAACTTTTTTGCCAAAACCACATAGTGGTGTAGGGTATAATAAGGCAGCATGAGCTGCTTCGGCTTACCAGCCAAGCTGGTCAAAACCGAAACTCTGATAGTTAGTCACATCTGGGAGAAAGATTGGAACCTGGGCATCCCCTGAATAGGAATTTTGTAAACATCTTTGCATATTTTACTCACAAAACATCATATTTTGTCCGTTGGGCTCCCCTGAAATGATGTCGAAATGCATTTCTGACTACGTCCACGGGTCATAACAATGCGGCTTTAGATCTGGCGCATCCACCATTGATTTCCCTGCGGCAAATCCTGGAGAAGATCCAAGAGATGCAGATCTACACTTACCATTTATTTGTAGATTATAGAGCAGCCTTCGACATTCCTTAAGACCTCGACACATAAGAAGCATGGCATTCTTCCTTAAGTCATATCTGGTAAATGACTAAAGACCAAGTTCTGAGATATTTTTATAAGGTCGAACTTTGTCATTAGTCATTTACCAGATATGACTTAAGCAAGAGTGCCATGCTTCTTATGTTTCGAGGTCTTAAGGAATGTCCAAGGCTGCTCTATAATCTACAAATAAATGGTCTTTACACTCAAAAGTATTTTAAGCAATGCCTGGATGTAGTATCCGCGTAAAACTAATTCGGCTTGGTAAGACGACATTAACTGATACCCTGTCCTCGAAATAGTGAAAATAGGAAAGAACCATTCCAAATAGTTAAACACAAAAATAGGTTTCATACAAGGAACCATACACCCTTTTGCGTGATATCTTCAACATCCTGCTGGAAAAGTTTAATTTTGAGACAGTTAAAAGCTCGGTACCACCATAAATACAACAAACAACATCAAATGTGAAATAAGAAGAATAGTATGGATAATATTGACTTTGACGGTGAATACCGACATCGCATAAACCACGAGCTTTATCGGCTATTCAACGATATCAGTATAGTTAGACGTATCGAGATACGGTTGCGCCATAAGAATGAGTGATGATGAATCCGACGAAAAGGCGTATAAATACTGACCGCATGGAGGTATAAGCATGCAAAACTGGAAGGCCAAGTCTGCGAAAGAGTAAACAAGTGAAATACGAGATCGAAAAATGCGGTAATGTAACGCATCAAATAGAGAGGAATGAAAAAATAATTTATCAGTTAGCATATTTTAACTTCTTTTCAGATGCCAAATGAAAATTGTTTCCCACATTATTATATTAAGGATATTGTATGAAATTATTGCATCATCGTCCATATTAGCATATAATGTGACTCTCCAAAACTATTGAGTTAATAAAGAACGAGTTAAAATAGCGATATCGAAAGCAAATAAAATTTTAAGCCGCATGCACACCATCAGTTTTGACTGTCGATTTTTGCTTGCCAGTGTGTCTGTTCATTTTTGCCGCCATCCATTTTCATCTATGGTGGGCAGCCAGTTAACTGAGGCAATCAATGATATCCGATGAAAAATGGCTATCAAAACTGTACAAATGCAATAGTGATGTCATGTTAGGCGTATGATCATTATATGTAAATGAAATAAATAATCATACGCCCAAAGGAACATCATAAACACCACATACAACAAAATTAGCATAGCTTCAATGAAATGAATATCAAGAAATTATATTATTATGGTAAGAAAATAAATTGTCAAACAAAATTATAGCTATAATTATAGATTTTTATTAATAATTTCTTTTGAATAATATTTACTTAAAATATTAGGTGGTGGTTGAATTTACTTAGATTAACTTGATTTGTTGTTATTTTTATGTTTTGTTTTTGTTTGTAAAAAACATTTATAAATTAATATATGTTTGTTTTTTGGTTTTCATTTGCCTTAAAAATTATATTTGTTACGTTTTTTTTTCTTCTTATAATTTGTGTGGTTTATAATTTTTTCTTCGCTTTGTCTGTTCACTTCATTCTTCTTTTTTTATTATTTTTTTATGTTTTACTGTATAAATATCTATAAATGTAAATGTCTAAATTGTAAATGTATAAATTAATTGTAATATTTTATCGTATTTTTTTGTATTTTTATTTTATTTAAATATATATGTATGTTAGTTAATAATAGACAGCGTAGCATAGGAAGACGTCAATACCTGCATAAGACATTTTAGCCATTTATATATATAAATATTTGGTTGTTTTTGTTTAATATTTATATTATATTTTCATGTTTTCATTTTAATTTTAAGTCTGTATATATGAATAATGTTGTTGTTGTTTGGTTGGTTTCTTAACAGTGTTTTGTTTATTTTCTGACATATTTCATATTTGAAAATGATAAAAAAATCAAGTTTGAAAAACATTTATTTATTTTGTTGTCATTCTGAAACTTCAATATTATTTATTTATGGCTATTTGTTAATTTTAGAATATTGTTTTAATTTTGGGGAATATTTTTTTTCTTAGTTTTTTTTTCTTTTTTTCTTCTAGTCATATAAATGTTAATTTGTTTTCTTCTTCAAACAACCATATTACGTTTTTACTATAATTTTTATTTTCATTGATAAAAATTAAATTTGATTTTTTCTTATTAAATGGGCTTCAATATAATTTTTGTAAAAGGAAAATAGGGGTTTGTCTTGTTTGTTGTGTTGGTTTTTTTTCGCAGGCTCAATTACTAAAACTACATCTTAAGTTAACAGTTTATCTTTAAGATTTATGTTTTAATTACAACTAAATTAGTTTAGAGTTTACGGTTCTTCTTTGGACATGAATAGTTTGAAATAGTTCCATTCCCTTTTTGGTTTTTATTAATTTCACAAAAAGCTTTTTCAAATACAGTTGTTCTTTTCTTTTGGGATTTTTTTCCATAAAAGTGCAAATTATGACTGCCAATATTTACAAATAATTTGATGCTCTTTTACGTACATTTGATGTAATTTGTTTTGTGTATATATTTGTATATAAATATATAATTTTATATTTGTAGACACATAAAGCATTTAGAAATATTTTTTTTTAATTTTTTATTTGTTTTACTTTAAGAATTTACTAGCAATTTAAAAGCTAATCCTCATTTTACAATTTGCAATCTTTAGTATTTGGATTTTAAACAAAATTGGCCCAAAATAAACAAAATATAATATCAACGAAATGACCTCATTATCTTCGGACTCCTTGACTTCGCATTCGTTTCACCGCTTGGAAATATTTGATAATCCTCTCTGGGAATTGTGATTTTAAACACCTCTCTGATACTAGATTCCACAAATATTCAATTTGCAATACAATCACGGAAAGTTTGCCGTTGTTCGACGATTGACAATTCCATGCTATTCTCAGCAAAAGCAAATAAAAGAGCGTTTGGTTCTGCCTGGCCAAACTTTTATACTTACAAAAAAATATACCGAACAAAATAAAATAATTACCTTTGTTTCTGTTACGAAAGTCCACTGTTTGTGGTGACCACTGAACACTGGGAATCCTGCGAAAATGTAGACAAAATATTAGAAATTGGGCCTTACTAAATACGGACCTATGCCCGCAATTTTTGGTGAAAAGTTTTTAACCACTTTTTAATCGCCACTTAATCCCAAATTGTTTCCAATTCTGGCCGAAAACGTCAAATATCTCAAATCGTGCGGTATCGTTAATTGCCGGCTTTTCCTAAACGTGAACCAAGTCCACAATTTTTGGTGGAAAATTTTCTACCACAACAGTATAGATAACTAGCCGAAATTTTTTATATTTTTTTGTCGGCAAGATCATACTCCAAAAATATATAATAAATTACTTTCTTAATTTATTATTTTTGGGGAAAAGGATTTTGGTAATCTGTCCATAGATGAATGTTTCACCCAGGCTGACGTTATATCTGTCAACAAACCTGATTTTTTACTTGTTGAAATATTCTTTGTCAGCGTCACAAGTGCTTTGTAACATTTTGCATTTTGCTTTGTAACAGATCATCAGGGTTTCTTTGCCAGCACCCCTAGTGTCGGCCAGCCTCTTAATGACCTTGTTCCTACAACTGAGCTTATTGCAAATAGCAGTGGCCTGCGCAGAATTAGGATACTATTGAAAAGTATGTCTGAACAGTTTTGGAAATATCAGGCCGCCTTGGTGTACTCCGTGTTTCGATCGACGGGTCTTCAACCTCTTATTTCCGAATTCCACAAACGACTGCCTCCACATATATACATAGTTGATTATAGTTTCAAACACGACTGGAGGGAAGTCTTCTCTATGTCCTCCAACAGCTTTGTATGGTTGACGGTACCAAGGGCCGTCGATGGGTCAAGAGCCAGCATGACTGTGCGGTTGAGGGGCTGTCCTGGTTTTAAGCCTAGACTGATATGTGTGGATACGGAAGGAAGTAACTCTTTGATATCACTAAGGTAAAAGGCCAATGTATGCCCAAAGAAGAGAAAAACCTCTACAAACTGCAAAATTAATGCAAAGTCCGCATTGGTTACTCCAATGGCTAACTTGCTGGTGGCAATACCATCCATCTTTCTAAGCGAAAGAAAGACCTCAGTGATACATGATTGTTCCGAAATTAGCATGGACTCATCGAACTGCAGATAGTCCTTAGGAGGATGGCAATACACTGTAGCATCAACGAGCAAAAAAGCATAAAAACAGGCATTGCAAGACGCTTTGTTATATGTTCACAACTGTCGTCCCATAAAGCAGCAACGATGTGCCACCAGCTTTCCGCTGAGGGCATTGAAATCTCCACCCATGTCAGTCAGGAATCCACAAGGGTACAAAGAAGCTGGTCAGGTTAAGGAGCTCATGGTAAGCACGTTCTTCTGAAAAAATGTAGCAAAACATTGACAGCGAACACTTTAAGAACTTTGAATATCAAATATCCTCAAGAATGAATCTATAGAAATTAAGTTTGGCTGTGTTCCTATTAAAAAATGGTAAAGCTCACACAATCGCCGAAATACTCCAAACATTTTTGGGTGTGTTCAACCTGTGCTGATTAGTTGCGATTATTGTTTCCGATGAAATATTCGGGTATACCACGTAAATGTCAGGCGTTGTAGTTCGAATGCAGTAAGTCCAGCATCATCGCCACTAAATCACCACAGAGCGAGTTCTTCTTTGCGCGGGATTTGATGAGCAATTATGCTCAATTGAAAGCAGACTTCACCAATGGTAAAACTGAGATTGACGAAGTTTCACTTCCATCACTTCACTGTTAAGAGTGAAATCCCTTTTGTAAATTTTAAGCAGATCCCAAATATCTGCAATGCACGCTGAAAAGCTCGTGCCTTTCCAGTTCTTCTTAGGTTTTTTCTAATTGTTCTACGCTAAAGATTTTGAAGGCATATTTGTAGTTCAAAAACTCTCATACGCTTGAAGACCCATTCGAAAAGAGATGAATCTCCTGTATTGCGCAAACTCCTGCTGCAAGAAGGACCTCTGACAGAAATCCATTCTCTCCAATGATAACGTGAATATGTAACATTCTTCTGCGTTTGATGATCCTATTCTATTCAAAAGCTTGGATTCAATGACTGACTTCAAAAATATTGCCCAAAAAATATAAATAAAATTTTTTGATTAGTTGTTTGTGTGAGGATTTTTATCGAATCGCCTTGTATGTAAGATTTTATGTAATCCTAAATAAAAACTCATAAAAATATGATGTAGGGATATAAGGTTGTAAATAGTCGTCACTTTATAGTTAGGTTTTTGTCGTTGTTTCCCATGGTGGTTTTGGGCGTTATGTCCGCTGCTCTTTGCGGACATAACTCCCAAAATTGGTTGGAAGTTAAGTCCGTGAGGCAAAGCGGACATAAAACCCAACAAAATCGCGGACATAACTCCCAACGATTTTTTTATTACTGTATAAATTATTTCTTTGCTTAATTTTGAAATGCATAGTTATACGTTCTTTTAGATTTTAGAGTAGAAGTTAGAATGTAAGCGGAATTATACATTTGAGAAGGCCTAAGTGCCAACCAATACCGAAGTATCCACAAAATCCTCCTGATTTCATAAAATTATTTAAAAACGAAATTATGCCCGAAATTATGTAAGTAACAGTTAGGAGAAGTTTTAAATTGTAAAAATATTTGTTAAGAAAATCGCGCTATTTTTTCAAAAATATTTTCGTTTTTCAGAAAGTATTTAAATATTTGTACAAACACTTTTTATCTTCTTAAATTGTGAACATAAAAACAAAACATTTTTCCACAACATCCCATACGGGACAAGGGAGACTTCTCTCATATCAATGAGTGCACCCCGATTTTTATTTAGCTCAGTGATATGGGACCTACTGTTTATCGCCGAGTCCGAACGGCGTGTCCTAAGACACCACTTGTGGAGAAGTTTTTCAAGGCTGAAATACTCAGGAAATGTCGCCAACATTACTGAGGGGTATTGTGCCACCGTTGAAAAATGTTTTGATGTTGCCTGGCCGGGGAATCGAACCCCCGACCTTCTGCGTGCAGGGCGGGCGTGCATACCATTGCACCAAGGTGGCAAATTGTGAACATATGTTTGTAAAAAATCGCGCTATTTTTGTTTTCAAAAATATTTTCGACTTTTTATCTCCTTTAATTGCGAAAATATTTTTTAATATTTTTACAAAAACTTTTTATTTTCTTAAATTGTGAAAAAATTTTTGTAAAGAATCGCGAATATTTTTACAACAACTTTTTAACTTCTTAAATTGTAAAAATATTTTTGAAAAAATCGCGTGATTTTCGTTTTTCAGGATGTATTTGAATATTTTTACTAAAACTTTTCATTTTCTTAAATTGCGAAGATGTTTTTGTAAAAAATTGTGCTATTTTTTCAAAAATATTTTCGCCTGCGGCGCTTTTCGTTTTTCAGAAAGTATTTGAATAATTTTTACAAAAACTTTTTATCTTCTTAAATTGTGAAAATATTTTTGTAAAAAATTGTGCGATTTTTTCAAAATTATTTTCGCTTGCGGCGCTTTTCGTTTTTCAGAAAGGATTTGAATATTTTTACAAAAACTTTTTATCTTCTTAAATTGTAAAAATATTTTTGTAAAAAATCGAGCGATTTTTTTTCAGGAAGTATTTGCGAATTTTTTCAAAAACTTTTTATTTTCCTGTAGGCAACATTTTTCGTTTAAAATAGGTTTGAAGGCAAATTTTGAATATAACACTATGCAACACTGAAAATGCAAACAACTTCTAGTATGCATTTTTTGAAAGTACATATTTAGACTACAAAAACCCCAGTAGGGTTTTGTCCTGTCAGATCCAGTTCGGATTTTATGGCCTCATCTAAACCTGGCTAAATCTACACTTTTTTGCATTTATAAGGCCTTTATCTTGCTGTTTTTAGCAAAATTGTAGCCCTAAGCTAGTAGAAGTTATCTTTTAAAAAATCCACATAAGAAAAGCTCCATCTAGGGCATCAAAGTCTATAAAATATAGAAAATTTTACATAACATAACATTCTAAAACTCTAAAATGCTTACTTCATGTTGTTTCAGCGGTATTTTGCATCATATCTTTTACAAAACGTATTTCAAACACAGTTCACAGCAAAGGTTTATTCTCGCATTTCGGATTTCACTACATTATTGACATTTTTATTAAATCGTCGTTGAAAAATGTACTGAAAACAACGGCCTAGAGGCATTTTACAACAATGACGTGTTCTGAAGAGTTATGTATTACATTCCAGGGAATATTTTTCCAACAGAAAATATTCAGAAAAAATTAACGGTTTTGGAGATACGGTGCGAAATGTATAAAAATTGTGGAATTTTTGCATATATTTTTAAATTTGATGCAATAAATGTAGTTTTTTGAGTTCATTATTTCTCCAAATATTTTACTTGTGTCCTTATCTACAAAATTGCTTCAGAGGTCGGAAGAAGATTCGCGTTGGTTTCAGAGATATAGCCCCGAATTTCTTTAAAAACTCAATATTTAACCATGTTTAGATGGGGCCATAAAATCCGAACTGGATCTGACACAACAAGACCCGACTAGGGTTTCTTGTCGTTTGGGTCTGTACTTTCAAAAAATCCTCAGTTCGAATTGTTTGCACAAGATCACCTTAAAAATGTTGCACAGTGTAATTCGATTTGAGATGGCTACAGCTTATTTTGTACTTAATTTTCTTAAAAATTTTAAATCAATTATAATTTTTTTTATGAAATGAAAAATTCATGTGAACTTAAAGTTAATTTTTAATTTTTTTCTTATATATTTGAAATAAAAATTGTATTTAAATAAAAATCACTTAATGATTTTATTAATTTTCTCGTTTAGAGTTAAGCTTAATGATCTGAAATTATTTGCAAGTGAAAAAGGAAAGCCATGGACTCGAACCCACATAGTCACCAAATTACGTTACCTGGTTTCATTGGTGGTAAAGCAAATCTTCGGACGTATCGACTATGTAATGGCTTCTCTGTCCTAGAACTTATCGTTTTTCAAATGCAAATGTGTTTTTATACATTAACGGATATTTGGCCGTTTGAAATGTATTTTCTTCACAACAACCGCTTTTTGCGATGCCTTTGAAGTTATGAGTTTTGGCTTTGAACGCTAACACGCCGTGACAACATTTTTTTGATATGTTTTCAAGGACGTGGGTTCAAATCCCAGCCGGGCTCAGCCTATTTTTTATTTTTTGAAATTTTGCCTGTTAGGGCGAAGATCATTTTTTTTAATGATTTTATTAATTTTCTCGTTTAGAGTTAAGCTTAATGATCTGAAATTATTTGCAAGTGAAAATAACTTGCAAATAATTTCAGATC
Organism: Musca autumnalis; assembly: GCF_047663935.1. NCBI lineage: Eukaryota > Metazoa > Arthropoda > Insecta > Diptera > Muscidae > Musca > Musca autumnalis. Next base: position 189,933,067 of record NW_027411644.1, read on the forward strand.
ATTAAGCTTAACTCTAAACGAGAAAATTAATAAAATCATTAAAAAAAAATGATCTTCGCCCTAACAGGCAAAATTTCAAAAAATAAAAAATAGGCTGAACCCGGCTGGGATTTGAACCCACGTCCTTGAAAACATATCAAAAAAATGTTGTCACGGCGTGTTAGCGTTCAAAGCCAAAACTCATAACTTCAAAGGCATCGCAAAAAGCGGTTGTTGTGAAGAAAATACATTTCAAACGGCCAAATATCCGTTAATGTATAAAAACACATTTGCATTTGAAAAACGATAAGTTCTAGGACAGAGAAGCCATTACATAGTCGATACGTCCGAAGATTTGCTTTACCACCAATGAAACCAGGTAACGTAATTTGGTGACTATGTGGGTTCGAGTCCATGGCTTTCCTTTTTCACTTGCAAATAATTTCAGATCATTAAGCTTAACTCTAAACGAGAAAATTAATAAAATCATTAAAAAAAATGATCTTCGCCCTAACAGGCAAAATTTCAAAAAATAAAAAATAGGCTGAGCCCGGCTGGGATTTGAACCCACGTCCTTGAAAACATATCAAAAAAATGTTGTCACGGCGTGTTAGCGTTCAAAGCCAAAACTCATAACTTCAAAGGCATCGCAAAAAGCGGTTGTTGTGAAGAAAATACATTTCAAACGGCCAAATATCCGTTAATGTATAAAAACACATTTGCATTTGAAAAACGATAAGTTCTAGGACAGAGAAGCCATTACATAGTCGATACGTCCGAAGATTTGCTTTACCACCAATGAAACCAGGTAACGTAATTTGGTGACTATGTGGGTTCGAGTCCATGGCTTTCCTTTTTCACTTGCAAATAATTTCAGATCATTAAGCTTAACTCTAAACGAGAAAATTAATAAAATCATTAAAAAAAATGATCTTCGCCCTAACAGGCAAAATTTCAAAAAATAAAAAATAGGCTGAGCCCGGCTGGGATTTGAACCCACGTCCTTGAAAACATATCAAAAAAATGTTGTCACGGCGTGTTAGCGTTCAAAGCCAAAACTCATAACTTCAAAGGCATCGCAAAAAGCGGTTGTTGTGAAGAAAATACATTTCAAACGGCCAAATATCCGTTAATGTATAAAAACACATTTGCATTTGAAAAACGATAAGTTCTAGGACAGAGAAGCCATTACATAGTCGATACGTCCGAAGATTTGCTTTACCACCAATGTAACCAGGTAACGTAATTTGGTGACTATGTGGGTTCGAGTCCATGGCTTTCCTTTTTCACTTGCAAATAATTTCAGATCATTAAGCTTAACTCTAAACGAGAAAATTAATAAAATCATTAAAAAAAATGATCTTCGCCCTAACAGGCAAAATTTCAAAAAATAAAAAATAGGCTGAGCCCGGCTGGGATTTGAACCCACGTCCTTGAAAACATATCAAAAAAATGTTGTCACGGTGTGTTAGCGTTCAAAGCCAAAACTCATAACTTCAAAGGCATCGCAAAAAGCGGTTGTTGTGAAGAAAATACATTTCAAACGGCCAAATATCCGTTAATGTATAAAAACACATTTGCATTTGAAAAACGATAAGTTCTAGGACAGAGAAGCCATTACATAGTCGATACGTCCGAAGATTTGCTTTACCACCAATGAAACCAGGTAACGTAATTTGGTGACTATGTGGGTTCGAGTCCATGGCTTTCCTTTTTCACTTGCAAATAATTTCAGATCATTAAGCTTAACTCTAAACGAGAAAATTAATAAAATCATTAAAAAAAATGATCTTCGCCCTAACAGGCAAAATTTCAAAAAATCACTTAAATTTTAAAAACGGACATAACTCCCATTGGGACTTATGTCCGCAAACCAAGGCGACATAACTCCCAAAACGATTTTGAAAAACGTTGGGAGTTATGTCACGGCACCGTTTCCCATGAGTATGTCAGAAGCCCCAAAAACATGGGATCTACATTTACCTAGAGAAAATACCTAGAAGTTCGTCTAACGTCCCTTAGGCGGTTGACCCCAGAAAAAAATCGGATTCGTTAGTCATTATGTAGCCCATTATAACGTACTGTATCAAGGTAAAACTACTTACTTTTAATGAGTACGGTGGCACAGAGCCTGTGTGTCCGACTACAAATCCTAAGGTCGTGTGTTCAACGCTCGCCGTCGGTACTCAATTTTTTGTTAAAAATATAAAAACAGTTGGTGGTAGGACAGTGTGTAGCGTGTTCGCTACAAATCAGAAGTTCGCATGATCAAATCCAGCAGATAGCAAAATAAAATAAAACTAGAAAGAGAGGGCTCTAGTCGGACGGGGCTGACCATGTAATACCCTATACCACTTCCTCTGGGCATTCTTTTCCACGGAATTTGTTTTATATGATAGCGACACGTTAATTTATTATTGATATAATTTGTATCAAAGCAGATGCCAGGATTTTTTTCAACTATAGCATTCGTAAATTGTCGGAATATGCCCCACCCGCTAAATAATATCCGATCATTTTTCAAAATTATTGGGATTTTCTATGAAAAAACCTCTAACTTCGTTCAAAAATTTGTTAGTATTAAAATGTGGTAAACTGTGGTATCCCTGATTAGCCATAATCTTTCATGATCTCGTTTCGACAACCGATCTAGGTCTGGGAGACCTTCCGAGATTTTTAAATTCATCATGGTGGATATAAGTGCTAATAGGTTTTAACTGAATAGCGATAATTACACGGGTGGTGTGGTTTTCAAAACGTTATATTAAGCATACTAATTGAGGCTATGAAGGTTATAACACCACCTAAATCAATGAACTGTGTTTGTGAGTTTACTTTGAAATGTTTTCAGCAAATATGTAAGCAATGCATTTTCGTCAACTTAGTACTGAAAATGGTCTGTTCTAAATTGGTATAATACCTCACATTGAGTGGTCATATTATACATCAAAACGGTTATTTTGTACATCAAAACTTCGGCGTATTTCAAAGATGTTTAATTAAAAAAACATAATACAGTATATATTCAAACTCAGTATAAGAAGTGTGTACAATTTAAACACCCAACTCGAATTCAAGAAGAGTTATTCCTTGGCTTTAGTGATAAATCAGTATGGAAACCAGAAAATTACATTAAATCACTAACAGAGAGTTCAAAGTGCTACAATTTATTACGTAATATTAAGAGTTTGATTTTTTTTTTTTTGGTAAGGATAATCATGAGTCTTATGCACTTTTCCAGTGACCTTCTATAAGAAATGCGAATCTATGATATGAGTTCAACTAAGGATTCCGGATAACGTTAAAAATAAAAAATAAGTTACTAAATCAAAAATTAATTCCAAAAGTCAAATTATAAAATTAGTCCTACAATTTTTTAAGTAAAAATTATTCTATAAAGAAACAATTATATCTAATTAACAATAATGTCCCTAATCTAAGCAATCTATTCAATATGTATTGAAATGAAATCGTATAAAAAGTTGGTTATTCATTACATAGTACACTAGAGAATTTCAATATACATTTCCTTAACAGTTGTTTTTTACAATCCTTATTAGGCATCCATTTTATTTTCATTATACACTAGTTGTTCATACATAATAACCTTAGCCAAGTTCGTTAAATTTATTAATTTGTTATAGTTTCAGTTTCGCTTCAGAAAAAACCTTTACGGAACTCATGCGTACTATTTCTTTGTCATTTACAATACAATTTACGCTAAGTAAAAAAACTTCAAATAAACATTTTATTTTAATTTGTCCCTTTCTTTTGTTTTGGTTTCAGTTTGTTGTTGTTATTTGGTTTGTCTGTTGGAGCAATCATAGTTGCCTACAAAAACTTTATATTTAATAATTTCTTCATTATTGTGTCAGTTGGGTTTGGTATTTTTTTATGTTTTAAACACTGATTGTTTTAATAAGCTTCTTTGGTTTTTAAGGAGTTCTAGAAACATCATCATTCACTTTTTTGTTGGTATTGTTGGGATATATTTTGTAAGGAATTGTTGTCCTATTTCAAAATGTGGGTTTCTAAACAATGTTGGGATTTGGTTTAAAATTTTTTTATAATTGTATGTAAAAAAATTTTGGGTCTTTTTAGGGTTTTCCCTTTTTTTGTTTAATTTCCATAATCAAAATTTTCTATATCAGATTTCGTCAACAATTTCAGAAATATTTGTTCTTTATTTACAACTAAATTACACAGTACAAGATGTTTTATGTTTTTTTTACATATTTGGTTTCTCTTCCTTCTTTAGTACATTTTATGAGTATTTACTCAGGTTGTTTTTGGTAACTTTTTAAATGTTGTGATTGGTTTTGTTTGTAGCCATGGACCAATTTAAAGTCATCATCATGCTGTTCCTCATTAGGAAACCAAAGACTTATAATTTGGTAACTCTGTTATCAAGCAATAATTATACATGGTTTTACATAAAATAAAGTGGTTAAGACAAAATGTGTTTTAGTTTTCACGTTGGAGTTGAGCTAAATGATCGACGATTATTGCAAGTGAAAAAGAAAAGCCGAAGAGATTCCCTCACAACCACCAAATTTTGCGACCTGTTTCGGTGTTAGTTACGCAGCTCATTAGGAATATCGGCTGGGGAAGTGGGTTCTCTAGCAATGCTTCGAAACATATGTATACTAATACCGAAGTTATTGTAATATTGTAACAGCGAATGTTGTAATAAAGAGACTAAGCTCGCCATCGAACTTTGATTTAAAATGCAATGAATTTGCAGTGGCGCACAGTGCTTCAGAATCGGGTTTTCCTTGTCAAAACTCTGTAATTTTTGAACGTATAGATATGTTTTCTTAATTATGTTTTTGTTCGACAATCAGTAGTGGGATTCTGTAACTCATTTTTGCTATTATCGATAATTGTCGGTGAAATTAAAAAGCATATAAATTTTGCATCAAAATATGAGTTTTTTGAGTTCCAATGTATTAAAAAAGGTCAAACACCAATAAAACAATACAGTCGGACCTCGATTATCCGTGATGGTCGGGACCGGAGGCATTACGGATAATCGATTTTCCCGGATAATGGAGGCAATGCTTTTATGCAGTTTTTGAACATATTTTGAAGTAAAAATGGCATAGTATCGTACAATAATATGAAAATCTGCAATTTTTCAAGTTTGTTACGACAATCCACCAAAATTTTAAAAAATTCTTAATATCATCATCATCATTAGATTCATCTGAATTGACTTTGTCCCATGGTTTTTGTGATACCATAAATACACAAATTGTGTAATACGGGAGAATTTCCAGTTTTTGTTTGTTCGCCTTTTGTTTGCTTAATCAAATTAATTGGAAAGTGTGTTTTTACTCCCGGGCAATGAAGTTTATAACGAAAAATAGAGGAAATGGAAGAAAGTCCAACATTTCTTTTCTATCACGGATAACGGAGGTTCCCGGATAATCGATTCACGGATAATCGAGGTTCAACTGTATAAAAAAATAAAAAAGTTATAAACATAATTAATGACACCAATATATTTATTAGGGTTATCACTTATCGACATTGTTTCTCACGATATTTTTCCTTAGTAGAAATGAATGAAGTGTGAACATATTTATTTTTTTTTGTCAACTGAAAAATTGCAAACATTAACGGAAAATCACATTACTCATGAAAAAATGAGACACTGCACAGTAGATCCACCCATTGGCCAAAAATAAAAAAACGAATGTCAAAATTATGGTACAACATCTGGCAACTCTGACAGCTATGACATCAACCTTTTTAAAAATATATTAATTTTTTTTCATTCGAACGCGATCTTCTTAAGAATAGCTTTGAAAGTCGGAACATTTGACTAATATTTTTTGTTGTGAGTGCAACCTACTTTTTAAGTGCAAGTAAATATATGTATTCAAAATATCGCGAAACAAATACGTATAGCAAAATATTATAGTGGATTTTGAAGGGGGAGGTAATAGCTTAATTTTCATTAAAAAACAGTGTTTTAGTGTGTTGTGGAATTCTAGTTAGCTGCATATTTTCTTAGTGTATTTTGTAATGCCAATTAGATCATATACTTAAATTTGACCTAAGGTTTTAGTCATGATGCTCACCAGTGCCCACCTCGGGAATAATTTTCCAAAGTAGCTCATGGGTTTAAGATTATTCAGTATTAAAATTAGCTGCCATCTAATGCCAGACTATAAATGGTGGGCTGCTGACTAAAGCTGCCCTAGAATACGGTTTCTAGGGATATATTTGCTTATAACTCTGTTATCTGACCACGTACATCAACATAATTGGTATCAGGGGCAAGATGAAGAAATCTTCTTCCAAATTTGTCATACGTTGGCGGTACGTGCCTTCTAGGAAGAACGCTATAAGATCTACATTAAAAATTTTACCAATTTTTAGACAAAAATGTTGATTTTTTTAATCCGCTAAATTGGTTGGATATTGTGTTGTTTTGGAGACTGTTTTGTTTCCCCAAGCCTATTTTTGCATCATAAGATAATCGGGATCTTTGTTTATGTCATTTTGTATTAACAGCATAAAACAATTCGTACCGTATATCCCCTCCAGAGGGGAAAGGGGGGAGAATGTTACGCTCGTGGTTTCTTAAAACACTCTTCGCACCAGCACAAAGCTGTAACCAGCGCATTAGCTTGATATTTACACGGGAAATATTTTTGGCCACTTTCTCCATACAATTGGATCCACTGTGCACTGTGAACATGTGTTTTTATACCCTATACCACAATGTGGAAAAGGGTATTATAAGTTTGTTTTGGTAAAAATTCATGTAACACCGCGAAATATTCGTCGGAGACCCCCAATGTGGTATACCATTCTTCATATCTCGACGAGATAAAGCGATTTTGAGATGTGTGTCTGTCCGTCCGTCCGTTCGTCCGTCTGTCCATTATAAATTGTAAACACGCTCCAGGCCGCAAATATGAACCGATCGTCACGAAATTTTGTATGGAGGTCGGGTTCAGATCAGAATAGATCCCTATTCTTAATGGTGATGATCGTGAAATATTTAGCGGGTAAAATGGACCAAAAACATAATATTTATCCAATTTTCTAGCGGCTCTGTAGGTCTCAATAATAGTCCGATCAACGCCTAATTTTAAATAAGGTAAGAGTATATCACAAAGGAGAAGCTTGCAATTTGAGATGACGATCGGATAATATTTAGAGGGTGAAATGGACCAAAACTTTTGTGTGAAAATTGTGAAAAATTTTAATATACAGCTTATATTTTAATTCCTGGAAGTAGCATTCTGGACAAGTGAAATTTTGCACCGGGTAAGAGTATAGGTCAAAAAAGATGCCTACAATTTTGAATGATGATCTGATATTCTTTAGCGGGTGAAATGGACCATTACTTTTGTATGAAAAATATAAAAATTTTATTTTTGGTCGATATTTTAATTCCTTGAGGACATATATATTTCGCAAAGTAGCCTACATGTGGGAAAAAAAACTACTGACCTTTCCTCTGATGTAAATTGCAATAAAGTGTTTGCTAGATAACGGGCCTACTGCCTAATATATAATGGGTTCTGTGTAGAGATCCCCATTTTTATCCCATGCTACATATTGTCTCTCCAAAAGTTTATGTAACACCACGAAATATTCGTCCTAGACCCCTTATTTGGTATGCCAAAATTCATATCTCGACGAGATAAAGCAATTTAGCGATGTGTGTCCGTCCATTAAAAATTGTAAACAAGCTTAGGGCCGCAATTATGGACCGATTGTAACAAATTTTTTAAGGAGATTGGGTTCGGGCCGGACTAGAAATGATTAGTTTTTGGTGATGATCGCGAAATGTTCAGGGGATGAAATGGACCAAAAACAAAATTTTAACCAATTTTGTAGCGGCTCTGTAGGTCAAAATAATAACCCGCAAAATTTTAAACAAAGTTTGAGTTTATAATGAAGAAGAAGCGTACAAACCAACGTGAAGATCAGATAATACTTAGCGGGTTAAATGGCCCGAAACTTTTGTGTGAAATTGGTAAAAATTTCAATAACGTAGCGGTTAAACAACGGAAGTTGTAGTACTACATAAGTGGGTTTCATTACATTTTAGTTTGTGTGAACTAAATTTTCCTTTCCTGCTACAAAAATGTCTTTGTCATCCTAGATAACTTTTTGGTTTTGGTCATAAGTATTATACATTACATCTTTGAAATTTGATAAGTAAATTTTCGCAATCATTGAAAAGAACTTCCGTGGAGAGCGATTGTGCAGGGATAATGGTATAGGGTATCCCATGGTCGGCTCCGTCCGACTATAGACTTTTCTTACTTGTTTATTTATAAGTAAGTTGGTAAAAGGTTGACGATTTTTACATTTTTCCCTCAATTGAAAAAAATTAATGAAAAACAAAATGATATGTCATTTTATGTTTGTGGTAGGAAACTAATATCTCCTTAATTTATGCTGATTTGAACACAATTGCTTTTGAACAAAATCGGTTTAGATTTGGATATAGCTTCCGTATATAGTTCCGTTCGATTTGAGGTTTTTGGTGCATCAATCATACTATTTATGTCCAAGTTTATGCAATTTGAAATATGTGACGGAAATTGCACTAAAAAAAAGTTTGCCAAATTATATTGAAATCGTTTCAGATTCGGATATTACTTCCATATATATTTTCGCCCAATTTAAGATTTTTATGCACTTCAGAAAATGTCACCGAATTCGGACCGGAAATAAGTCAGCCAAATTTTTGTAAGATCGGTTCAGATTTGGATATATGTAGATCCCATATATATGTATGTTCGCCAAATTTGAGGTATTTGAAAAACGCAAATTCTGCCCAGTTCTGGAAATGTTAGGTAATTGGTGCACCAACATCTCTACTATTGTCTAGTTTTTTGAAACGGATTTGGGATTTGGGCTAGAAATAAAGTCTCTAAATTATTTTGAAAACGGTTCAGACTTGGATACAGCTCCCACATATGTTTTGGCAATTTCATGTGTTGGACGCACCAAATACAAAATTGGAGAAAGATTTTGATGAAATTTGGAAAATGTGACTCAATTTGGTCTAGAAAAAACTTCACCAAAATATACTAAAATCGTATATTCGACCCTTTGCGTACTGGTTTTTCTTTGTTCTACATGTAACTCCTACCTTTTATATTTCTGCAATACCAATCTTAGTCGTTGTAATATAATTTTATAAAATCTCGTAAATATGTATGTATTTATCTAAATAAAAAAATTAAAATAGAGATGACCGTAAAAATTGATTGATCGAAGGAAAAAATCCATCAAAATCAGTCGTACGATGAAAATGTCCCTTATCGAAATAATGGTCTTAGACCACACATATGTTTGGACGAAATCCATTTCACACACTTTGAAGTCGATTTAGCCATGTCCGCCCGTCTGTATCTTCTAAATCACCCAGCAAAAAAACCTACGAACTGACTATCCGATTTGGGCGAAACTATGCACAACGTAGAATTTCTTCCAAACATTCATAATGTTTGAAGCATTTTTGCCTAGCTACAGTTTAAAGGCTGTTACAGTATCGTTTGCAAATTCTTACCGTAAGTACTTCTTGTCGTCCTGTTAACAGCGATACAATGTTTTTCGTTGGTAAGTCTATAATGGTCCTAAAGCTCTAAAAACGAACGGGGACCAACTAAAGTGTTTGAGGCGCACGATAATTACACTGTGCGACAAAAAAATGGCAAGGAAAACTGAGTATACTATGAAAGTAGAGGAAACAAGTAAGGAAAGCGTTAAGTTCGGTCGTGCCGAACTTTTTATACCCTCCACCACAAATTTCAGCCATTTCGGTGGATTAATGTGGCCACAACCTTCAAAATATCGAAATGCGGAAGGTACCGTTCTATGGGGGCTATATGATGGCGTGGACCTATACCTAAAAATTTCTGGGGGAAAGTTTTATACGCCTAAAGAAGACTAAATATCAAATTTCAGCCATCTCGGTGTGATAATGAGGCTAAAACGTTCAAAATATCGAAAATCGGGAGATATTGTATTATGGGGGCTATATCAACACGTGGACCTATATAAACATTTTATGGTAGAAATGTTTCTTAGCCTCTGGAAACACAAAATACAAAGTTACAACCGATTCTTCGGTCAAATGGGTCTAATACATTCAAAATATATTCAAATGACGCGTACTTTATAAGGGGCATTATGTGGGGGCTATACCAAAACGTGGACCTATATAACCCAACTGTGGTAGGAATGTTTTCTGGCCTCTGAAGACACAAAATACCAAATTACAACCAATTCTGTGGTCAAATGGGTCTAATACATTCAAAATATATTAAAATGACGCGTACTTTATATGGGGCCTTATATGGGGGCTATACCAAAACGTGGACCTATATAACCCAACTTTGGTAGGAATATTTTTTGGCCTCTGGAGACACAAAGTACCAAATTACAACCAATTCGGTGGTAAAATGGGCCAAATATCTTAAAAATTCCTTAAAACGACGACGCGTCACGCGTCATTTTGTATGGGGGCTATACGAAAGCGTGGACCTACATAGCCCGCTTTCAATACCAAAAGTCCTACGTAAAAATAACATATTTTCCCAAAATTTCATCAACCTACGTCAATCCGTTCCGACGCTAGAGTGATTTCCACAGACGGACAGACGGACAGACGGACAGACGGACGGACATGGCTATATCGATGTAGAATTGCACGCTGATCAAGAATATATATACTTTGTGGGGTCTACAATGATTATTTCGAGTAGTTACAAACGTAGTGACAAACTTAATATACCCCCATCCTATGGTGGAGGGTATAAAAATATGAGACACGTGTATCGGCGTTTTTAATGTTTACATCGCAAAGTAACCAAAGTAGGCGGGGCAAGTTCCGCCATTTATAGTTTTTTTCGAGATAGGATATTATGGAATCTTTGCATTTTAGGTATATAGTGTATTTTGCAATTTTACAGAGGAGGATGTGAGCAATATTTTTGTTAAAAATTTTAACCCTCATGCGGTTCATCAAAGGGGACTTTTTGAACCTTCTTTTCGAAAATCTTTCGAATACTCCTTTAAAATGTGATCATATCAAATCCAAATATTCTACAAAATTATTCGCCATAAAATTTAACTATAGGTATCAGAATATACCAAATCTGTAAATCTTATCTAATCGCCAGAAATTTCTAAAAATGAAAAACACGTTTTAGGGTTAAAGTCGGACTTCATATGAGTTTGTTCAAAACTGTCCCACAAAACATAATTTTTAATAGATGACGTCAGAGACAAAAATATTCTTTGTCAAATTTTACTATGGGTAACTAAGAAATTAAATGTCTATTTACATTTTATATAATAAAAAGAGCAGTATCAATTTTGCTGAAAAAAACATGAACATATTTCCCAATTTTTTGATGAAATTTTTTTCCTTCTTTTTTCGAGTTGATACATGAAAGTAATATGAAACTTGGTTCTAGGTGAAGAGTGTCAAAAGATGAAAAATTCTTTACACAATTTCACTATGAGTAGAATATTTGGATTTGATAGATCATATTTTAAAGGAGTTTTCGAAAGATTTTGGAAAAAAGGTTCAAAAAGATCCCTTTGATTAACCGCATGAGGGTTAAAATTTTTAAAAAAAATATTGCCCACATCCTCCTCTGCAAAATTGCCAAAGATCCTATATACCTAAAATGCAAGGATTCCATAATATCTTAACTCGAATATTTCGAAAAAACTAGAAATGGGCGGAACTTGCCCGCCTACTGTGGTTACTTTCCAATGTAAATTTAAAAACGCCGATACATGTGTCTCGTATTTTAGCTCTACTTTCATAATCTACTAGGGTTTCCCCATCATTTTGAAAAAAAATGTTGTTGCACAGTGTTATCAAAAGGAGTGATTAACAACCTTTGCTCATCGGACTTATCACACTTAAATCATGTTCGAATATGGGCATCTTAGGGTAACTTCCACACAAAATTTTAAAATTGTTAGCAAATGTGAAAGAACCTGTTCAGCCTTGTTCGCGAATACATGTTTATTTTTTTCGGATAGTTCTAGAAGTACTCATTACAACAGCAATGTTTTAGAAAAACAACCTATACTGGTGCAATTATTTTCATTATGTCACAGACTGAACGTATATCTCTGTCGGCAAAGCTGACTAATACTTTTTTACTTGTTCAAAGTAACCAAACCTATAAAGGAATACACATAAACACAGCATAATGCAGGTCGGATATTCAAAATTATACAAATTTTTCCACTAGCGGTAAGGGAAGATCCAAGATTTACAGGACTTACTCTTAAAGTCGGCAGCTAAAGCAATGTAAGATTAGCAAAGGTTTGAGTAAGTTGTGAATAAAGTTTAAATCACTTATCAAATCAGGGAAAGACAAATGAGAGCGCGGCTGTACCTGCAACGGCGTGATTCGAAGTGGCGAACGTTTTTTTGCAACCAGCAGTTTATTGTGCACCCTTACACAGACAAAAATTTCAGCCATTTGATAAAAAAAATTCAAAGATTCAATCAAAAATTTATCGATTTTCCGGCGATAAAAATTTTTCATATTAACAAAATTCGATAGAATTATTTGATCACAAAGTAAAAATACAATTGATAAAATATTTCACATATTGACAAATATATTTATCAAAATATTTCACATTTTGCTTGATAAAAACAAAATATTTTCTTGATGAAAAAAAATTTTGAATACATTTTTTTCAATCGGTAAAAAAATGTTCTTATTTACAATTATTTTGTTGTTTTTTTTATTAAATACAACCCCAAAAGCCAAATTGGTCGATAATGGTTCGATACTGATTTTAAATTAGATTAATACTATTAATAAGTTATTACGGAAAGCGTATATGTCTTTTTAACAAATAAAATTAAATAATGCATTACTGAAATTCAATGCATTTGGTGCGGAAACTTGTTCCCGATAGAGAAAAAATTACACCGTATTTCATAGTAGTTTTTCGTGCTCTACGCAGCTATGCGGTGGTATTTTTGATATTTGCAAAAATTGCAAAAAAGTTATAACCCTAATGTTTATTGGTAGCTGTTCTAACAACCACTGAATGCTGATACAAAATTTGGAATATTTTGATAAATATTTTTGTCAATATGTGAAATATTTTATCAGTTCAATATAAAAAGCGATAAATATTTTAGTCAATATGTGAAATATTTTATCAGTTGTATTTTTACTTTGTAATCAAATAATTTTATCGAATTTCGTCAATATGAAAATTTTTTTTTATCGCCTGATATTTTTTCTGTCTAGAGTAACAGGACGAAGAGGAGTGTTCTACGTAGTATAAGAGTCCTTTCAGCCGCGGAGGTACCAGTACAATTTACGATGAGCATTGTTGCAGATATCATCCGATACGCGAAATCAACCAAAACGTTGACCCACTCAGAATCTCAATAGTAACACTTAAACAGCTGGAAGAACACAGAGTTGAATATTCGACACCTATATTGTGCCAGAAGCCTAGAAAGATGTCACGTTCCACTACTGCAGCCGGACAAGTATGCCAGTTGATTTTAGATACACTACTTCTCCTTATGATGAAATGTTGTTTCCAGTTGCCCAAGATAAACATGGATTCCGGAAAATGCTCAGTACCACATTAGCATAACACCTGACATCAAAACTTATCAGTCGAGGACTACAACAGAACACGTAGTGCGACCGAACCGTCGTAGTGACATTTGACATACCGAAAACTTTCAATACCGTCAACCATGTCAAGCTATTCCAGGACAAAACAAGAAACTTCTCTTAAGCCGTGTTTGAAATGTTGGATAATAATTATATGTGCGGATGTCAGTCGTTTGTGTAATTTAAAAATATAAAGCCGAAGGCCTGCAGGAAGATCCCCAGCTAGGGGTGATATCTTCGGTTATCAAATATGAATGCCGTACTCGGATGCCACTCATCGCAGCAGAAGAACGCCAACTGCCAAGGCAAACACGTGTAGTTTTAGCACAATTAAAATCCGGACGATGTATGCAACTCAATTTGTATTGGACATGATTATCTATATTATACTTATTTAAATTTTAAGTTTAGAAATTTGTTTTCTGATCAATAGCTACAAACAAGACGCATTTCCCTACAAAAATGTGTTTGTTTTATTCAAGGTACTCTTTTTGTCTTAAGCTTACATACTTGGTAATGCAAAGCAAAACATAAGGTTAACTTCCGCTGCAATTTTAACTAGAACTACAAAAAAATTTCCCTAAATATTAACTACATTTGTAAAATTTTAATTACTTTTCTTTCTCTCCCTCTCTCTCTCTCTCTTACATAAAGCAAAAAAGATAACCTTGTGTTTTACTTTGTCCATTCATACAAACATTTATTTCGTTATCTTCTCATTCATTCACTTATTGTGTTAATTAATTTCATAATTTTTTCCATAAATACATATATTTTTTTCCTCTTTTTACGATTTCTCCTTATGCCTGGCACTTAATGTCCAATGTAAAAAAATAAGCGAAACAAAAATATTTGACTTTATCCTTTGACTTACGTACTTACATACACTTTGAGAAATAATGTTATTTTATTTTTGTATAAATTTATCCTTCTACTCGGTGGTCATATATCGGAGTATGACTACTAAGCCCACCGTCCATACTTGCGTTCGTTCTTATCCACTACCCATGCTGATGGATAATTTCGTTTGTGTTGGTTTGCTGGCTTACTTGGTTGGTTGGTTGTTTGTTGCTGTTTCTTTTTTAGGTTTCGGTTGGGTCCATTCATCTTTACGAAAATATACATTTACAAATTTAATTATTATTGGCTTGGGATTTGTTGTTGCTGCTGCTGATGTCTGGGAGGGAGTGCGGGTAGGATGTGTGGTGGCCTGAATTTATTTCTCGTTTTTTACATTACACACCGTCACCATTTGTTTGCCTTAATGTCTCAGTGTCCGCCACAGCGTAAAGATGATTGCCAAACACAGATGCATCCATAGACTGTGGTCGCACTGATGGAGACTGTATCTACTATGGGCAGATGACGCTGAGGATGGTGTCACTCCATTACCCCGGGCAGCCATGCCTATACTTTGTGTGGTTGTGGAAAATGTTGTCGTTTCCAAACGTTGAACATCAACTGTAATATTGAAATGATGATGGAAAGAGACAAATAAGGATATTTCATGAATGCCAAATATGATTTTTGCACAGATGGAAAGTTAAACTAGTTATGAAAATTATATTTTAAATATAAATATATTTTTTCTTAAAAAAAGGAAATTATGTGTGGTTAATCTTTAATAAATTTGCAAATGGAAAACAAAGTGGCTTCGTATAAGAGATGTAAGAACTAGTGGCTATTTTTCTTAGAATATTTTTGAAGCGGATTTATAGAAATTTAATTTTAACATTGGTATCTACACTTCCACACAGCACATAATTTTAACTTACCCTTTATACTGTATGTCTTGTAGTCAGCAAATTCTTCTCCCGGACCCACTGATGACGGTATTGTTGCCAGACATGTCAGTTCCATTTTACCATTTGGCAAAACATGCTCTTCCGTCAACTCAATATTTAGCTGACTAACTGAAAACATTCCTTTCTCCTGTTGTGCCTCTGTAACTGCTGCGGCAGCAGCCGCAACACCACTACCACCGCCTGGATGCGACAATGGCCTACTACCATAGGTGGCAGCGAATGCATTCATAGGTCCAGCATTTGGTGGAATACCCAATTCATTGTTGAGATTGGGTGGTTGTGGGCCAAAACCGCCACTGTTCAGAGTATTGCGTATGATACCCAATGGATTTTCATGTACGTGACGATATTTGCGGGAACTTCGACTGCAAGTAGAGAAAAAAATGTGAAGAAGAATTTTTAATTTTGTTTTGATCGAAATTGTTATGTTACATACAAGGCAAATTTATATAAGGTAGATGCATGAATTACAATTTTTTTATTGAAAAAAATTGAATAAAATTTTCTCATGAAAAACATAAATACATTTTGAAATCCTCTAAAATAGAACTAATTAGAATCAGAATGTAAATAAAACGCATTCAGAACTGATGTAGGTCCTTTTCATTACATGCTTAGGAAGAAAAAGAAGTGTTCTATAGTTAGAAATTTCGAAGTTTCAAATTTCATGAGTAGACCCTATTATATTTTGAAAAACCAATTTACACCAAAAAGTGAACATACACCTGATTGTCACATCTATCTTCTATAAATATGCCTTGGTTACATATAAATAAATCAAAAAATAAGTAAAAAAGTATCAGTCGGCTTTGCCGACAGAGATGTACCTCCAGTCTGTGTGAATTGAAACTTTCATATATTGACAATATCGAATTGACAATATGAATAATTACGTATTAAGGGTTTTTCAGATTTTGAGGATTTTTTTGATATATGTATAAACTTGCCTACAAAAATATATTTGGATTAAAGCTCAAAAGTTTTGCGGAAGAGGTACATGAAGGAATTCATAGACATAGTCTATTTCGGAAGTGGATAGTCCATTTTGGAAGTGGATCTTTCGGTAGATAGCGCCCCCTCCATTCATTTCTGTTGGTCACCGTAAAACTTTAAGGTTTTGGACCACTATGCTAGGAAGCATGGACTCGGTAAAACATCGTAACATCGCTAAAAATTTCCAAACAATATTCGTACAGACCCTAAAATGCACTTAAACAAAAATGTTGAACTTTTGTGGGGGAAAATAACCAAGTTGTGGATCGATATAGCGCATATACGAACTTTATCTAAGATTCGAAGAAATATTACGATGTGCAAATTATGCACAAACTCGGTTACTGCCTTCGAGAATTATCGTGCGCACCATTTTATCGAAAAGTTTTGAACTTTAGTGGGGAAGGATATGAAGTGGTGGACTGATATGACTCATCTTCGAACTTGTACTAAATTTAGAAAGAATATTACGAAGTCCAAATTTTGGACCAAAGCTGTTTATCCGTTCGAGATTTATTGTGCGCTCCAACCACTACACATAATGGCACATGGGTTTTTTACACCTTTCAGGCAATTTTCTCAGGAAGTTTAGACTGGCCCCTGAAAAAATTTGTACACTCGTAGTGGGGCCGTCGAATACAAGTTGATACAATAAAAATCAAAGCGATTTAAACGTAGATCATAAACTGCAATTTCCCAAAATTTTGCGTAGGAGGTGTGGGCCGATACAGTTCATGTAAAGTGCAATATATGGACCAAAATCGGTTACTGCCTTCGTGCACATCATTTTAGTAAAACGTTTTGAGGGGAGGTATTATCCAACATGATTTATTAATTGTTGCATGAGCTTACACCAATTGTCGAAGTCCTTTTTCCACTCCGATTGAGATGTAGCATTAAATTCTTCTTCTTTGGCAGTTACCCTTATAACCATGTTGGGAGGGAAATATGGACTGATGGCATCTCAGTGTCCATACCTAAATATGCCAATGTTTTGTCTACATTCTCTTTAAATTCTTCTTCATTGGTCTTCTTAATAGCACGTATAAGTAAGGTAATTTATCCGTAGCTTAAAAATAGCTAGAGAAGCAACGAACCTACCCCACCGACGAGCTAGTGGGCCGGGACAAAATACGTGCGCTAGTTTCCTACAGATTTATGCCTTCGAAATGCTGGTTGTATGCTGCATAGCTAAATTGTTTTTTGGATTTCGAACGCTTCAGCAGCATCTTCTGGCGTCGGAAAAATATAAATCACTGGGTGTCAAGTCAGGGCTGTTAGGGGGACGACTTATCACGTCTAGGAATACGCAGTGAAATACAGTAATCGGTTTTTCGATTATTCGGCTTTCTTCTAAAACTTAAAACTCGATTTTCGGTTAATCGTTTATTTAAAAGTGTTCTCAAAATCGATTTTCGATATTTCATTAACAACCGAAAACCGGTTATAATCGAATATAATCGACCGTTTTCATTTGGATTTGACTCGCTTTGAAGACCCACACGGTCAATTGCTGATTTCTTATTTGAGCGATTATCAAATTGTACGGGATCCAACAAGAACAAACCTTTCTTGCGTTAATATATATGTCGGATATTCAACACTCTTTTCAATTTGAGCACGGCCAACTTAATTTCTACAGAATCAGTTTTGAGGATCAAGGTCTGATATTCAAAGCTCTCAAGGTGTTTGCCATGAAAGTGCTAGCAACACTTCCCCAGAAAAAGCGTGCTTATCAAATACTCTTTCATCCGCAGCTTCCTTGTAAATAGCTATGTGAATTACTGATTGACATGGAGTTGGTATTTCAATGTCCTCAGCTGAAAGCCAGTGGCACACCTTTGCTGTTTTGTGGAACGACAGCTTTGACCTGATAACAAAGCGTCCAGCATTGCCTGTTGTCTTATTTTCCTTTAGGACTATCTGTATTGCTTTCGGATGAGTTCTTGTTACTTTTGAAGTGAGTTGGTAAGCGTGGAACCAGTCGCTTCCATTTTTCTTTTTCGCTGCAGTATCCAATGCCTCCTTTACTCTCAATTTGCAGTTTGAAGATGTTTTTAATCTTTGACCCATTCACCTTTTTCCTTGGTGATGTCAAACATTTCCTTTATTGAATCTATGTTTGGTTTTTTTCTGTACCATTCGTACTTGCCCAGAGTTTTGTTAGATTTGCACAAATTTGTTGATCAGTAGACAGCGGAATCCTATGCAAATGCATATATGGTTAGGATGTTCGTAGAGAAAATCTGATTAGACAGAAACTCGTTTTATAACAAAATAAAACGAATTAGGCCCAGAAATTTTTGCATATCGTGCATATTTTGACATATTTGTACATATCTGCATAAAATGGGCATATGCAAAACCATATGCAAACATATATTCAAGGATTTGTGGTCTAAATATCCCACCGAAATGGCTGAAAATTGGTATAAAGTCTTCGTTAGGGGTATGCAACTTTACAACTGAAATCTGTCCGCATAGGTCCACGTCTTCGCATAGCCCCCATAGAACGGTACCTACCGATATTCGGTATTTTGAAAGTTGTGGCCTCAATATCCCACCAAAATGACAGAAATTTGGCATTTTGTCTTCGTTGTGGGTATGAAACTTTCCACCTGAAATTTGTCGGTATAGGTCCACGTCTTCATATAGCCCCCATAGCACGGTACCTCCGGATTTCTGGTATTTTGAAGGCTGTGACCTCAATATCCCTCCGAAATATCTGAAATTTGGTATTACGTCTTCGTTGGAGTATAAAACTTTCCACCTGAAATTTATCGGTATAGGTTCACGTCTTCATATAGCCTCCATGGAATGGTACCTCCCGATTTTCAGTTTTTTTGAAGGTTGTCGCCACAATATCCCACCGAAATGACTGAAATTTGGCATTTTGTCTTAGTTGTGGGTATAAAACTTTCCACTTGAAAATTGTCGGTATAGATCCACGTCTTCATATAGCCCCCATAGAACGGTACATCCGGAATTCTGGTATTTTGAAGGTTGTGCCCTCAATATCCCTCCGACATGGCTGAAATTTGTTATTAAGTCTTCATTGGGGGTAAAAAACTTTCCACATAAAATTTGTCGGTTTAGGTTCAGGCCTTCATATAGCCCCCATAGGACGATAGCCCCGATTTTCGGTATGTGGAAAAGGGTATTATAAGTTTGTTTTGGTACAAATTCATGTAACACCGCGAAATATTCGTCGGAGACCCCCAATGTGGTATACCAATCTTCATATCTCGACGAGATAAAGCGATTTTGAGATGAGTGTCCATCCGTCTATCCATTATATATTGTAAACACGCTCCAGGCCGCAATTATGGACCGATCGTCACGAAATTTTGTATGGAGGTCGGGTTCAGAAAGGGTATTATAAGGGTATGTGGAAAAGGGTATTATAAGTTTGTTTTGGTAAAAATTCATGTAACACCGCGAAATATTCGTCGGAGACCCCCAATGTGGTATACCAATCTTCATATGTCGACGAGATAAAACGATTTAGAGATGTGTGTCTGTCCGTCTGTCCGTCCGTCTGTCCATTATAAATTGTAAACACGCCTCAGGCCGCAATTATGGACAGATCGTCACGAAATTTTGTATGGAGGTCGGGTTCAGATCAGAATAGATCCCTATTCTTATTGGTGATGATCGTGAAATATTTAGCGGGTGAAATGGACCAAAAACATAATATTTATCCAATTTTCTAGCGGCTCTGTATGTCTCAATAATAGTCCGATCAACGCGTAATTTTAAATAAGGTAAGAGTATATCACAAAGGTGAAGCTTGCAATTTGAGATGGCGATGGGATAATATTTAGAGGGTTAAATGGACCAAAACTTTTGTGTGAAAATTGTGAAAATTTTTAATATACAGCTTATATCTTAATTCCGGATAAGTGAGATATACTTGACAGTGTAACGCTTGACCTTTCAATTGATGCCAATTATGTTGGTGTGCATGATCAGATAACAGAGTTAAAGCCTAATCTATTCCGTTATTTGTTTGTAGTGTAATAATAAACTCACCAGAAGTCGCAATTATACATCAATAAACACGAAATTTTGCACCGGGTAAGAGTATAGGTCGAAAAAGATGCCTACAATTTTGAATGATGATCTGATATTCTTTAGCGGGTGAAATGGACCATTACTTTTGTATGAAAAAATTTAAAAATTTTATTTTTGGTCGATATTTTAATTCCTTGAGGACATATATATTTCGCAAAGTAACCTACATATGGAAAAAAACGACTGACCTTTCCTCTGATGTAAATTGCAATAAAGTGTTTGCTAGATAACGGGCCTACTGCCTAGTATATAATGGGTTCTGTGTAGAGAACCACATTTTTATCCCATGCTACATATTGTCTCTCCAAAAGTTTATGTAACACCACGAAATATTCGCCTAGACCCCTTATTTGGTATGCCAAAATTCATATCTCGACGAGATAAAGCGATTTAGCGATGTGTGTCCGTCCTTTAAAAATTGTAAACAAGCTTAAGGCCGCAATTATGGACCGATTGTAACGAATTTTTTAAGTAGGTTGGGTTCGGGCCAGAATAGAAATGATTAGTTTTTGGCGATGATCGTGAAATGTTCAGGGGATGAAATGGACCAAAAACAAAATTTTAACTAATTTTGTAGAGGCTCTGTAGGTCAAAATAATAACCCGCAAAATGTTAAACAAAGTTTGAGTTTATGATGAAGAAGAAGCGTACAAACCAACGTGAAGATAGGATAATACTTAGCGGGTTAAATGGACTGAAACTTTTGTGTGAAATTGTTAAAAGTTTCAATAACGTAACGGTTAAACAACGGAAGTAGTAGTACTACATAAGTGGGTTTTATTACATTTTAGTTTGAGGGAACTAAATTTTCCTTTCCTGCTACAAAAATGTCTTTGTCATGCTAGATAACTTTTTGGTTTTGGTCATAAAATTATGCATTACATCTCTTATATTTGATAATTAAATTTTCACAATCATTGAAAAGAAGTACCGTGGATAGTGGTATATGGTATCCCATGGTCGGCTCCGTCCGACTACATATAGACTTTTCTTACTTGTTTTTTTCCCTATTTTATTGGCTTGTCTGAAAAGTATTTTAAACAGAAAAATTGTACACACATAGATTTTTGTACCTATTATTGAAATATTTGTTGCATAAGAAAATATATAAAATGCATAAATTTTGCATATGCAAAAATTTATGCATTTTGCATAATTTTGCATATGTCATATGTTTCGATTGCAATGTAATCAGAAGCCAAATATATGCCCAGTCCCAAAATTTGACATAAATCGGATCAAAAATAAGGGTTGAAAAAATTCCGCTGTCTATTGATCAGACATAACCCGCTTACAATGAAAATTCCAATTCATGTAGTCCAGAACTAGTTCTATGCGGTACTAGTACACAATTGACCACAAAGTAATGCGAAGGGAACCAATTGACACCTTTTTATCCCCAAGTAAACGACGGGACGTCAGTTGCGATTCTTCACTCTTAAATAAAATCCACGATTTTTTTACTTAAACGACGAAAATTCACGTTTGCATTTTCTTAATAACTTACATATAAATGCAGCATCCAATAACAGAAGCTAGTGCTGATGGACTGAACATATTCGTACCTATTATTCACATTGTTCTGGTATAAAAAAGAATACGAAGGAAATATACAATTTGCCATCTTCTTCTCGCTACCCACTACCAATGAAATTTCCAATTGTCACAATTAGTCCAGAAACTAGTACCAAATCGTCACAAGGTTATACGAAGGGAACCAATTGACACCTTTTTATCCCCAAGTAAACGACGAGGCGTCAGTTGCGACTATTCCACCACCACTCCACTACTACTACTCATACTGGTATATGACTGTAAACTTGAAACTAGTATAATACTATCTACAGCTAATGCATAAAAAGTCAATTGGTTACCTCCTATGACATCCCCATGTTAAAGTTTACAGTTGATTGTACTGTGAGGGGTCTGAAGTGGAACTAGGTACTGTAGCCCTAAGAATCGACGAGTTACCGATGCCGAACTAGGTCATCTTGCAAGCGGGAAGCGACAAGTTTCATGTTTTGCTCTTTTTCATTTTGAAATTTTTAGCTTCATTATCGTACCGAAATGACTGAAATTTGGTATTCGGTCATTCTTATGGGTACAAAACTTTTCCTCAGAAATTTGTTTATACAGAACTACATAGTGATATAGCCCCATGGAACGGTATCTCCTTATTTTCGGTATTTTGAAAGGATTAGCTTGAATATCACACCAAAATGACTTATATTTTGCGTTTAATTTATAATTGCGGGTTCTCATATTGGAAGGTAAGAGATACCGCCCAATGTGAAGTCCGTTAAAGGACTGAAGTGCCCACAACATTATCTTTGGGATTCTCTATTAATATATGTTTAAAAGAAATCAATATTCTTCAGTTTTCACACATCTCCTATTAATAATCCTTGACGTGGAGGAAGAGCGTACTTTCATAAATATCACAAGAAGCTAATTTTTTGTTAATTTCTCGTTGGAATACCTGAATGATCGAAGTTTTTTTCCTAGTGAAAAATAGAGTCGAAGAGATTTCCATATAGGTAGTGGCTTCACTTGGCAGCGCTGCGAATCTTAGAATTATAACAAAGTCATTGTAATATTGCAACTGCGAATATTATAATGACGAGACCAAGCATACCATCGAACTTTGTTTTTTCATATGCAATGTGTTTTTTGCATCGACGAGGATTTTTTTCGATACAATCTGCTTGGTTTCCATCACAAACGCTATATATTATAAATGCGTACATTGAGCTTTTACCCATTAGAGGATTTTATAGACATTTTCTATACGAATTAGCTGTAATTTGTTATTTCGAGTTTTCTGTGGACAAGAAAAACACTTTCAGATTTGTTGACAAAAGTCCACCCTTATTCCGAACGACTTTGGGCCCTCTATCTTGACACAATTGTCAAGTGTCAAGATAGAGGGCACAAAATTCCATAAAGACGAAGGCCTGTCCCAGCCCAAAAATGTTAAATTTCGGCGAAATGAGATCGTAATCGTGCTTAGCTGGTCCATTGCAGAACATGTGTTCCATAGACCGAACTAAGAAAAGATTTCCAATTCTCTCTGTTTAGTGCTTCGCTTTATGGAATACAGCGTCTTGTCATCTCTTCATCCACTTGTTTGCGCCATCTATTCTTTGGCCTGCTAATTCTGCGTGCACCGCCATGTGGCTCGAATTTATACGCCTTTTTAGCGGGTTCATCATCTTTCATTCTTATTATATGGTCTAGCCAACACAATCGCTGCATCTCGATACATTTAAATATAAAGATGTCGTTGTATAGCAGATAAAGCACGTGGTTCATACGACGTCGATATTCAACGCAGATTGTCCCGTAGATCTTTCGAAGAATTGTTCTCTCAAACACGCCAAGCACTGCCTTGTCTGCTTGCGCAAGTACACAGGCTTCGGAACCATACATCAGATCGGGAAGTATCAGTGTTTTGTAAGGCGTTATTTTTGTTTGACGAGTTGTGGCTTTGTTTTTGAAGTGCTTACTTAAGCCAAAGTAGCATCTGTTGGCCAATACAATTCTTCTTTTTATTTCACAACTGATATCGTTTGTTGTGTTTACGGCGGTGCCGAGGTATACGAAGTTTTTTACAACCTCAAAATTATAGGAACCAACTTCAACAGTTGGTCCGATCTCAATGGAAGCATTGCGAGTCGACACAGCAACTTGGTCTTTTCGCCGTTTCATACCCACTTTAACAGATTCTCCTTCGACCTTCATAAAGGTATCGGTTATCATCAGCATAAGCAAGTAACATGTGGCTATTGGCTATTTGTGTAGATTGTGCCACTTCTTTTGACGTTTGACTCTCGTATAACCTTTTCTAGCAGGATGTTGAAAAGATCACACGAAAGGTTGTCTAATTGCCTGAGACCTCTTTTGGTACAAAACTCTTCGGAGTGGTTCTTTACTATTTTAACTGAAGATCTTGTGTCAGTTAGAGTCATTTTAAAAAGCCGAATGCGCCTTGTGGGGATACCAAATTCAGACATGGCTTGGAATACCTTTGAACGTAGCGGGCTGCTTTATAATCGATAAAAAGGTGCTAGGTGTTGATCTGCATCTTTTGGGTCTTCTCCAGGATTTGCCGCAGGATAAATATCTGGTCAATGGTGGACTTGCCGGGTCTAAAGCCGCATTGGTATGGTTGAATTATTTCGTTGGCCATGGGCTTTAGTCGTTCGCACAATATCCCTGACACTATGTTGTAGTCGATAGGGAGAAGACTTATGCCCCTATAGTTGGAGCATAAAGACTTATCTCCTTTCATATGGACGGGACAGGATGCTCAGGTTCTTCCTGTCAGGGTGTCAAAGAGTCACACGACTCTGTTATATACTGTTATATAGGGGTTATAATAAAACATGGGTCTATGTTGAGAGTTTTTGATGGGAGCCTTTAATGTCAAATAACTCCTAATTCGGTTAAAAAATTTAGCTAGAATCCTCAAAATATCGAAAATCGGTACATAACGTGGGAACTTCAAATGTCATTAACAGCTAGTTCGGAGGTGTCTGGGCTATACGAAAATATGAACTTAAATGAACAATTTTTGTTGCAGAAATTTTGTTGACTTTTAAATTTCAAATTACAGAAAGTTCGTCCAAAAATAAAGCTAAGGTGCGGAAAATCGGGAGGTTTGTTTTGCGGCTATTAAAAAACATGGACCTACGTTCGGTTAAACATTCCTCAGAGTACCGAAAATCGGGAAGTATCGTCATATTGGGGCTATGTTGAAAATTGTTGATGCAGATGCGTGGTGACCACTACAACCTTCAAATGTCAAATTACAGATAGTTCTGTTAAAAATTGTAGCTAAAATGGCCAAATTACTGAAAATTGGGAGGCACCGTTACATGGGAGCTATATCCGAACATGGACCTATGTTGACAATTTTTGATGGAGAGGTGTTGTGACCACTAAGAACTTCAAATGTCAAATTACTGCTAGTTCGGTTTAATATTGTAGCTAAGATCATCAAATTACTGAAAATCGGGAGGTACCGTTATATGGGGGCTTTCTTGACAATTTTTGGTGGAGAGGTGTGGTGACTACTAAGAATTTCAAATGTCAAATGTTCAAATTACAGATAATTCGGTTAAAACTTGTTGGTAAAATTCTCAAAATACCTGAAATCGGGCAGTAACGTTATATGGGGGCTATTCCAAAACATGGACCTATGTCCACTAGTTATATAAGTTTATTGACATTTAAGAACCCTAAATGTCAATTGATAGCTAAATCGGTCTGAAAATGTAGATAAAAACGTCAAAATGTCGTAAATCGGCGGTACCGTTATATGGGGGCTATACCAACACGTGGACCTAGGTCCACAGCTTTTGTTATATAAGTTTAGTTACACTTAAGAACCCTAAATGTCAAATTATAGCTACATCGGTCTGAAAATGTAGCTAAAAACGTCAAAATACCGCAAATCGGGGGGTACCGTTATATGGGGGCTATACCAAAACGTGGACCTATGTCCACAAGTTTTGTTATATGTTTATTGACACTTAAGAACGTTAAATGTCAAATTATAGCCAAATCGGTCTGAAAATGTAGCTAAAACCGTCAAAATACCGTAAATCAGGGGGTACCGTTATATGGGGATTATACCAAAACGTGGACCTATGTCCACAACTTTTGTTATATATGTTTATTGACACTTAAGAACCCTAAATGTCAAATTATAGCTACATCGGTCTGAAAATGTAGCTAAAAACGTCAAAATACCGCAAATCGGGGGGTACCGTTATATGGGGGCTATACCAAAACGTGGACCTATGTCCACAACTTCTAATATATTTAATTGATACTTAAAAACCCTAAATGTTAAATTATAGCTAAATCGGTCTAAAAATGTAGCTAAAAACGTCAAAATACCGCAAATTGGGGGGTACCGTTATATGGGGGCTATACCAAAACGTGGACCTATGTCCACAAGTTTTGTTATATATGTTTATTGATACTTAAGAACCCTAAATGTCAAATTATAGCCAAATCGGTCTGAAAATGTAGCTAAAAACGTAAAAATACCGTAAATCGGGGGGTACCGTTATATGGGGGTTATACCAAAACGTGGACCGATATAGCCCATCATCGAACTTGACCTGCCTGCAAACAAAAGACGCATTTTCCCAAAATTTTAGCGTTCTATCTCCATTTTTGTGGATGCTAGAGTGATTACCACAGACGGACGGACGGACGGACGTGCTCAGATCGACTTAGAATTTTACCCTGATCAAGAATATATATACTTTATAGGGTCGCAAATGAGTATTTCAATGCGTTACAAACGGAAAAACAAACTTAATATACCCTCCATACTATGGTGGAGGGTATAAAACCATTTTTGTTGAATTATGCCAAACTTGTAGTTAATGAGCTCCAACTCGTTGAGTTTTAAAGATATCAACATGAAAATTTGACACAAGATAAAATAGAAGTCGTAGAAAAAATAGAAATTGCTAATTGAGATTGCTATCTCATTAAGTGAATGAGTGATATGTTTATAAGTTCAGTTTATTTGGATTGACTTTTTCTAATAAGTCACTTACAAAAGTTAAAAAATTTATAATTTAGTTTAGTTCAAGGCACGTTCTCCGAATATCTTGAAAATATGGATATTCCCCGAATATCAGGAAAATTTTTAGATGTGAAATTACCATGAAAATTATTGTTGAGTTTATTAGTAGATTATTCGAGAAGTAGTGTTGGGTACGTCATTGTATCTTCAAATATTCCCCTAGGAATATACAAACCTTATTGAAGAATTTAGCTCTTCCACAGGAGAAAATAGTATTATGGAGTAAAAACAATCTACTTTCCAATGTTAATTTCGCGACGTGTATTAAATACTGTATATAACATAAAAATTGGCAAACATTTTATTTTGCCCATTTATTTGTTGGTGGCATCATAACTACCGTGATAATGGCTATGATAACAACAAGTGTATAAATAAACAAACAATCACAACAAGAAAAAATCATAAATATTTGAATTTTATGATTGATGGGGGACGGAAGTTGTGCCAGAACATTCAAATATTTTTGGTGTTTTATTTTGTCAGGCTATTATAAAATGAAAAACATTAAAAAACGCAATTGCATTCTGGCTATTCTGGACAATTTTATTACATTTTCCGTACGCTGTGATATTGGAGTGGAAAGTGCATCCGACAAAAATAAATAAACCAAATGGCAAACGGCATGAAAACCAACAAGGTGTCGTTCGTTACTCTAGGGGAAAACAATGCCAACTATCGTACAAAAAGAGACCAATGCCCACAGATGCGTTACGTGAAAAATATTACTGTGCTATGAACACACGTTGTGTTAAATGGAAAACGGCAGAGTTTTATGATACAGCCATAAAATAAAAAACGCATATTCGCATATATGATAGTTAAAAGATATACTCTCAGGGTAATGACCGTTTTGGCTTGCTGACCAATTGCAATTTTATGGCATGACATTGAAATATTTAGCCGTGGGTCATAACCACTTTTTACACAGTTCAAAAGTCACAAAATTAAATGTGAATTTTTTACAACGAACTACGAAAATATTTCATATTCGTTGATGCAAATAAATCAATATTGATAAACATTTATGTAAATAAATGTTCTGAACTTTTATGGAATATTAATAAAATAATGCAATTAATAAAATCTATGTAATCTATGTCATGATTTGTCAACATACTGCCGTAAATTTAAATTTGCTAAATTACCAAACGAATGAATAGTGAGTAAGTAATGAAAAATATTATCTCCTAGACAATTTATTATTCTACTGCAATATTTCAATCTAAACACCAAACTCCCCATTGTTTTGACCAACTGACATATAGATTACCACAATATATCGCGTAATTAACTAATTGTTTAGATAAGTGTTAGCGATATGTCCTCTTCGTGTTTCAAATTCATTTCAGTTGAGATAAATATATAATGTGAATTATATTGTCTGTCATTATTATTTAATAAAGGTTAGAGAACACTATTTATAATGCACATATAACAAACATACATATATATGTATGTGTGTATATTATTTACTTCTTTAATAATGTATCTGCTGCAAATCTACATATGCACTTCGTCGTATGTAAATGCATACATTATGAAGTGCATGTTAACTCGTCTCCTAGGTAACTACCGTGTTTTCACTTTCTCAATTCTAATTTCCAAAGTAATATCCGTTACACTTAGTCCTTGTCAAGAAGGATGTTGGCATTAGAAAAGTGGGAAGAGGAAAAAAATTGTGGATAAAAAAACCTAAGCTCTAGTGGGGGGGCACTCAGACGGTAATAGGGTTTTTAGTGTAACATGTTATAAACAATTTCCCGCTTGTGTTTGTTGTTGTTAACAGGGCTGTTGTTAAAAAATGAAGAAAAACAGTACATAAACAATGGAAGGTGGATTATTTAGGGCCCCAAAAGTTTTTAAGGAACAATACCGGGTGACGTGGATTCTAAGAAACGGTCCTGATTGGCTTCGGATACCGCAAATGCTTGAATTAGATAAGAAAATGTATCTAAAAATTTCTTCAATCGGGCGGCTATTTTATATTGGGGCTATATAAAAATGTTTGGTTGCGGATTTGTGGTTGGTCGGAAGTTAAAACATCTGGTCTACAGCTTCACTCCAGTGAATGAAAGACTTGCTACAATACGGATAAAAGCAAAATTCTTCAACATGAGCTATATTGGGGTTATGCTTTCACTGAAGACAATGAAGAACAGACCAAAGATATATTTTACGAGCGCTTAGAAGTATCATATAACCGTTGTCCTGCCCATGACAATAAAATTATTCTTGCCGTTCTTAATTCGAAAATTGGAAAGAAGTATATCATTGGCACCACAAATAGACTTCGCAGCCGCAAAAAATGGTAGTTACCAGCAGGATTTCGGAGTCGAGGTATTTTTGCTCGACTCCGACTCCGGGTCGACTCCGAGAGTGAATTCTTATACCACTAAAAAGGAATAAAATGGGCACAAATTTTTAAATTTGTCCTATATTTTGGCCTACATAAGCTAATGTGTTAGTTTTTCCTTACATATTCATTAGAAAAGGCATTCGTTCGAATACATTCGAACATATCCATATTGTTTCTGCCGAATCTTACATTGAAAAATAGCAAAGTTAGAAAGTTTTGTCGGTTTTCCTTTTTTGCACTAGTATATTCTGGGCGGAATTCTTTAGCGTGAGAAAATCTTTAAGCTTTCAAAATATGTGAAAATTATGGGGCAATACAAATCGTAAGGACTACATGCAATAAAAACTATAAGCAATTCACGACCAAGTTTCAAACTGGTGGTTTCAGTCAAGGAGACGGCCTCTTGTGAGATCTCTTCCACATTCTTCTGCAAAAGTTGGTAGGAGATGCAAGTTTTATGCCGTCGAAATTCATGTCAATGTTCGATCCCTCCGCCATGAGTTCTATTGAAGCAAAATAACGTAGTTTCCTTTAGTTTATGAAAGTACTAAAATCCTTTCCTAAAAAACTTTTGTATCCACATTTTGGTACGAAATTTGACAAAGAAACCACGAAATACAAAAATCTATATTTATATCCAAACGGACAATTCTCTGTAGGAATGTTTTATACCCCTATCATTAAGCTAACACCTTGAAAAATCGGGAGGTACTTTATATGGGGTCCATATCAAACGTCGACCTATCGCAACAAAGTTCCCTTGAAAATACCCTAAATAGGCAGGAACCGTTCTATGGAGGCTATATCAAAACATGGACCCTTAGCAACAAATTTCTGGTGGGAAAGTTTAATGCTCCCAATGTAGACGAAATATAAAATGTTTACAAGTGCCACCGTGGTGTTATGGTATGCACACCCGCCTTGCACACAGAAGGTCGTGGGTTCGATTCCCCGTTCAGGCAACATCAAACACTTTTCAACGGTGGCAAAATACCCCTCAGTAATGTTGGCGACATTTCCTGAGTATTTCAGCCATGTAAAACTTCTCTACAAAAGTGGTGTCTTAGACACGCCGTTCGGACTCGGCGATAAACTGTAGGTCCCATATAATTGAGCTAATATGAATCGGGGTGCACTCATTAATATGAGAGAAGTCTCCTTGTCCCTCATGGGATGTTTGTGGAACAATTATTATAATTACAAGTATCGTTCTATGGAGCCTACTTTAAAAAGTGGATCTATAGAAACAGAAAGTTTTATGGTCTCAACGCCGACTATATACCAAATTTAATATACTGCAGATAATTACGGCAAAACCTTGAAAAAACAGAAAATCTTGATGTACCGTTATATGGGGGCTATCCCAAAATGACTAGAGCATCAAATTTCTGGGCAAAGTTCAACGCCTCCAGCGTTGACTAAATACGGAATTTTAGCTATTTCGGTGTGATAATGAGGCTAAAATGTAGAAAATACCGAAAACCTGGAAATAGCGTTTCATATCAAACGTGGACCTATCGCAAACAATTTCTGGGGGGGAGTTCAGCTCTCCCAACGAGCCAGTACCCATTTCGGTGCGATATAGCTTATCGAAAATATCGAAAATCGCGAAGTATGGGGGCGTTTGGGGCTATATCGAAACGTGAACTTGTAGCAAGACATTTCTGAGGAAAAGTTCAATACTCCCATTAGGGATGAGGCTAAAACCTTGAAATTACCAAAATTCGGGTGGGACAATATCAGAACGTGGACCGATATAGTCCATTTTCAATAACAACTAGGAATAATATACACTTATGTTGCAAATTATAAAACTTCGTCTTAAATAGTAGGAGCTGTATCTTCATGTATCATGTAGATGGCGCAAACAAGTGGATGATGAGATGAAAAGGCGCGGTATTCCTGAAAGCGAAGCAACAAATAGAGAGAATTGGAGATCTTTTCTTAGTTCGGCCTATAGAACAAATGTTCTGTAATGGGCCAGCTAAGTAAGTAAGTAAGTATCTTCATTTCAGCGTACAGATGGGGGACGGACAACGTTATTTCAACTTTGGATTTGAAGCTGATCAAAATATATATACTCTGTAGGGTCACCGGCGAATATTGCGATGTATTACAAAAGGAATGACAAATATAATTATACCCTTCACCTTATGATGGAGGGTATAAAAAAGTCGAACCAGAATCTTCTAAAGTGGGTCTGGCAGTACATGGCAATAAGTTGATGCTATCAATTCGCGATGTTTCCGCCAGGGCTTCGGAGTCGAGCCATTTTTGGTCAGACTCCGACTCCAGTCCAATTTTTTTCTCGACTCCGACTCCGACTCCGGAGTCGACTCCGAAAATAGATAAAATAAAATTCACAACTTAAATTACAGTCATCTCAGTTTGAACTTTCAAGATACATTACATTGGGAGGATACCAAAACATAGACCTATATTGTTCGTTTTTTTCTCGTTGACAATACGGAATACAAAGTAACAAGCACTTCAGCATACTTCACACTTCAGAACATGTAGCAAAACCCTTCAAAGCAACTGAAATCGGACGGTATCTTTACAAGGTTTCTCTACCTAAACACCGACATACGAGCATATTTAAAATTTTCCGAATTTAATTACTAACCGGTAATTTTTTGAGTTATGGAAAATTAACGATATTTTAACACCGCAACGTGATAGAAGACCAAAATAGCGTATTACCCCTTAACATACACTTCGTGTATGTTAAGTTGAAACCTTTATGTCAAAAGGGATTATTTTCCTGAAACCGTTAAGAACTTTGATTTACACTTGTAGGCCTTTGCCTACATAACTCTTCATCTTCAGGGACAATATCTCGGATTCTTGTCTGTCCATAGTTATTTTTTACGTATTGCACCACGTAATGTGACAAAAGAAAACCTTTGAAATACATAAAGTCGGGCCGTGCCGTTATACTAAATCGTAATCCTATACAGGCAATTTTACATCTTTATACTTTATAAAGTTCCCGACGAATATTTCGATGTGTTTCAAACGGAATGACAAGTTAGTATCTTATGGTGGAAAGTGTCTTTTGTCTACCACCTCAAAAAGAATACAAGTAAAACCAACGTTTAGTACGGCTAAGCCGAACTGACAATCGGAAATGATGAAATAGTTCTAGAAATATATATATCCACCATCCTATAGAAGTAATGCTCATAATTTAAAGTCAGTTTGTTAAATATTTTTCATTCCTCAGCATAAATATATTGACAAATTTATCCTAGATGCATGACTTAATCGAAAAATCATTTGATCTCTTCTCATCGAAGAACAACTGGATAGCATAGGAATATCCCCTTAAATAGAGAGAAATGGTTAATAGGTTTACTTATAAATAACCACACACTATTCTATTATAAAAAAGCAGACTTCTTTAGAAAAGACGCATGGTTCTTCAAAAGACTGAATATGTCGTTTAAAAATAGCAGGAATATCGTCTTTAAGAAGATTCTAAATTTTCTCATACAACTTCAGCAAGAAGTCTAGTAGGTCTTTCGTATGACTTCCCTTAAAGTACTACAAGGT
Organism: Musca autumnalis; assembly: GCF_047663935.1. Taxonomy (NCBI): domain Eukaryota; kingdom Metazoa; phylum Arthropoda; class Insecta; order Diptera; family Muscidae; genus Musca; species Musca autumnalis. Next base: position 189,966,097 of record NW_027411644.1, read on the forward strand.
CTTTCGTGGCTTGGATGGCTATATCCAACAGGTTCTTTCACAGCAGACATAAATGCCTTCCAATAAAAAACAACAAGAGAAGACCAGTGAGTCTTCTATAAAATGACCTGTAAATCTTCTAAAAGATCTTCCCTAAGTATATTTGGAACATGCAAACATTATTCCCATCAATTGACCCAAAAATGTTTCCGATATGCATTTTGTAGTCAAAATAGAGATTAAGAGTTTTTTTACATTATGATCATTTAAATAATTTAAATTGATTTGACAAATTTTGATAAATGTAGAACAGATTGTTGCCCGGAGTCGGAATCGAGCTTTTTTTCACGACTCCGACTCCAGCAAAATTTGCTAGACTCCGACTCCGAAGCCCTGGTTTCCGTAGAACTCGGACAAACATTTGTGAGGTAGTAAAAGACTTCGTCTACCTCGCAGAAAGGAAAAACGACCAAAAATTCAGAAAGAGTATGTATATGCGTAAACCTTAAAAACGACCTATATCTCAAAAAGTCAAAAATGGCGTATGGAACACTTAAGCCGACACCGACGATAAGTTGTGAAATAATCGTACAATACCACGCATCGGCTTTATCGGCTATGCAAAGACGCACAGTGGGGAAAAATACCAAATTTCAGCCATTTCAGTTGAATAATTACATAAATAGGTACCGCCCTGTGGGAGTTATATCACAAAAATATATAGAAATAATACAAATCGGCCAAGTATATCAATAAATTAAGTTAAATTGTCAATCTAAAGCTATTCTTATCATAATTATGGATAAACTTACAATAAAGCATCGACTTTTAGTTTCTGCACTCTAGATCTGCATTTTTTCCCACCGTGCGACGTTGTCATAGTTAAACGTATCGAGTTACAACTATTGCGTTGTCATAAGAATGAACGAAGATGAACCCACTAAAGGGCGTATAAATACAGGCCCCATGGAGGTACACTAGAGCTGGCAAACTATCGATATTACTTACATTAGATATTTTCGATATGTCATTTAAAAAATCGATAGCTATCGATATTATCTTGTCATCATCCTTAATTTGGAAATAAAAATGGCGAAAAAGATACAAAAATACAATTTATTTTTCCGAAAAATTTGTTCTTGTGACGTAGGACTTACTTTCTTACATCCACAAAACCGAAAAGCCGCGTAATTTCTATATGCTTATGCTATAAAGAACACGCATAGCTGGCGAAGATAGCGAAGAATGGAACTCTATTTAAGTTCAGCTTATAGTACTAATGTTCTGTAGAAGCATGTAAAGTAAGTAAATACTACCACATTTTTGTTGTACGCGACAATATTCGCATTCACACATGGTATACAATTTTCAGTTGATACCATTAGCATTTCAACAAGGAGCAAACCTCACCAGAAACAGTTTTGGCCTTCTCAATTAAAGGCCCTTTTAAATGCACACTTAGCTATAAATAAATGTATGCATTCGTTTGTTGGTATAAGATAATCACAATGTTTATGTAGAACTTTATGAAAAGTTTAGCTACACATCCGGCATAATTGCCATGTGTACAAATAACCTGTACACTTTACTGGTGGCTACATGGTTCTAATACAAACGGAATTGTTGTTGTTGTGTGTTACATTGTGAACAAATAAACGGAAGTCTTCACAATTTTCTAAGTCTAGGAAATGAATAAGAAATTCATTTAAAAAAGGAGGTTTTATCTTGTAAGGATTTTATTCTTTTCTACACTTCTTAAATTTGTTCGTCAGTTAATCTTTCGTTTAAGTCTTAATACTGGCAAGAAAAAAGAAGTACGAAATGTTAATCTACGGAAATAAAATTGGGTAGGAATTTCTCAATTTATTTTTAATTATGAAAAACATTATTTATATATGTATTTTAATTCTGTTTGAATGAAATCTAAAACTGTGATGTTTTGTTGAACTTTAATTAGAATAAATTCACTGATAACGAAACGTGATCAGCCGTCGCCGTCTAAATTTTAAGTCTTGAACATTTAAATCCATGTGCAATAAATTTTAAAGTGAATCCTACTTCAGACACACACTTCTACAAACGTACATACAATAAACACGTCCATACAAATATTGCTATGTTTATGAACAGGCAACTACTTACAGTAAGTAGTGCGTGCAAAAAGCAGTATGACATTTTCTACTCTCAACAACAATCATGGCACAATAACCCCTGACCAAGGTGGGTTAAAATGTCAACGAGTAAACTTAACACGATATATTCTACAGAACGCCAACAACTCGTTAGTGTTATACGTAACAGCAAGTATTATGTATGTGAACCGCCTACGATTTTATTTATAACTAGCTGACCCGGTCCGCGTTGCTGGCCCGTTGTTTGGGTTCTCCGTGTAAACTTTAGTTATCTATCCAGTATTGATACACCCATAATTAGGCATCCCTCTAGAAACTTCATAATATAAATCAATGTTTTGACATAAATTCCATATAATGGTATCCCCCAAATTTAAGATATAAAATCTCTTTTATTATACCCTTCACCATAAATCGACAGTTTAGAGCACTTTGTGACCCACATATAATGGTCGGTGCACGTCAATTAACATTGCTATATATTGAATTGTTGGTCTCGGTTGGGGTCGTAATTATTACTGCAAAGAACTGTTGGTATAGGTCCACGTTTTGATATAGCTCCCATAGAACGGTACCGGCTGATTTTCGCTATTTTTGAGGATTTAACATCATTATCACACCGAAATGACTGAAATCTGGTTTTAATATATTTTAAAGAGGAGAGCATAAATATTCGTATCGACCGAAAGACACGCCTTTTTATTTGCGCTCGGTATGTAACAGTAATAGGCTCACATTTTGATATAGCTCCCATAAAACAGTACCTCCCGATTTTCGATAGTTCAGAGATATAGCCACTGTTCAGTATACGTCCTCGTTTTGATATAGCTCCCATAGAACGGGGGCGCCTGTTTTCGCTATTTTTTGTGGATTTAACCTCATTCAGGCCGATCGAACGTAACGCTTTTTTTCTTCGCGCTCTATATGCAATAGTGGTAAAATACCCCTCAGCGAAATGTATGTTCCTTAGGGATATGTATGGCAACATTTATATAATTCATAAAAAAATTACTTCTATAAATTGTAGTTGTTATTATCGAGATTTTGCTGTATTTAAAAAATGTATCTTTACCTAGCTATTCCAAGGACTGAAATCAATGCTCATGAAGTTTCACTTCCCACATTTTCAGATTTTATCCGTAATTATATTTTCAAAATCGAACACGATCGCGGTATTCTGATTCCAATGATGATATTGTATTGTATATCAATAACTTTGTCTGATTTCCAATCGATCTTTCTGGAATTTCGATCTTGTGACATCTCAAGTTATCCGGATTTTACTGCATTCCAAAATGTGGAGTTGATCGCGCTGTCCCACTTATTGTTTAGTGTTCAGCGTTTATAGCGTTTTTAGGCACGCTTACAAAATTATGTATATTATCTGAAATAATAAATGTTTGAAAATTTTGTGATGACCGCGATATTTCACTTCCGCGAAGACCATTAAGGGTCAAGACAGTAATTACAGTAGTATTGCAAACAATCTGTAAACAATACGTTCAAAAATATCAAGGACTTCAGATTTAAAAAAAAAAAAAAAAAATGAAGGAGAACCTCCGGTCACTACACTTAGCCGTATTAAAATAGCTCACGACCGCGCTATCCCACTTGTTCAAGCTAGTGTTTATATCATTTTTGTGTCACGCTTACTAAAATTATGTATATTAATTGAAATAATACATTTTTGAAAACTTTGTGATGACCGCGATCATTCAGGGAAAACAATCTGTAAACAATACGTTCAAAAATATCAAAGATTTCAGATTTTCTTAAAAACATTGTGGGGGAGGACCACCGGTCACTACTCCTAGCCGTATAAAAACAGCTTACGACAGTTCTAATTAATTGAAATAATACATTTTTGAAAATTTTGCGATGACCGCGATTTTCACTTCCGCGACGACCATTCAGGGTCAAGACTGTAATTACCATAGCATTGCAAACAATATATTAAAACGTATCTTGAATTTCGCGGTTTTCTTAAAAAAATTGTGGGGAGGACCACCGGTCACTACACTTAGCGTGATAAAAAAATAGATTACGACCTATTCTCAGACCTAAAAACTCCACATACAAAATTTCATAAGATTTCCCAATCGATTTTTCGGAATTTCTATATAGTGACATCTCAAGTCATCGGGATTTTACTGTATTCCAAAATATGGCGTTGACCGCGTTATCCCACATATTGAAGCCAGTGTTTTAGCGGTTTTGTAGTCGCGCTTAGTAAAATTAGGTATATTATCTGAAATAATACATTTTTGAATAATTTGGGATGACCGCGATATTTTACTTCCGCGACGACCATTCAAAAAAATATATAGCCTATTTTCACCACCGGTGTTCCCAGTACATTATCTGAAATTTTCAAGAAAATCTATTCAGCCGTTTTTGAGTCTATTCGGAACATACAAACATACAAACATACAAACAAACAAACATACTAACATACACACATTGCCTTTTATATATTAGATTAAAGTAATGCATGTCGCAGAGGATAATATATACCAAAGAACGCTGCTGATCGGCTTTGACATGGAAAAGTTTGGTATTTGTATTGATACTTCTTTCATCTCAAGTGGACACATAATTTCCTTGTGCTGTCCCATGGAAAAGTGTTGCCAGTATAATCGATATATCCCTAATTTTGAGATACTTTTTTCAAAATTGTAGTTTTCTAGGTTTTAGGTATTTTGAGGATTTTAGCTACATTTTTTGACCATTTGATGTTCCCAGAGTCACAAAACTTAATCCGTGTGGCGGTTGTTGTCTACACAAACACAATCTCACTTGTGCACTGTGGTCTAACCTGTATGGGAAGAGCGGCCAAAAATACTTCCTGTGCAGATATCAATACGAAATTTTCAGTAAAGGCTAGTTTAGCAACACAAATAAAAATTGGCAATAAATGCAAAATAGGTCCAACTTTAGCTATAGCCCCCATAGAACGGTACCCCCTGATTTCTGGCATTTTGGGGGTCTTGACCACATCTTTCAATGAAATTGGCTGAAATTTGGCTATCGGTACTCCCTAGTGTTAGAAAACCTTCTTGCAAAATTTTTTGAATTGATTGGGTCCCTATATAATTGTACCGCCTGATTTTCGGAATTTTCAAGGTTTTGTATAAATTATTAATTCGAAATGGCTGAAATGCCACTAAATCTTTTCTGGAGGTAGGCTACCCAAGAACATTGTCGATTAATGTAGGTCGACCCTTTGATGTTGTTCTGATAAATCAGTACCACCCAATGTTTGGTATTTTTAGGGTTCTAGCCATAATAATCAATCGAAATGGCTGAGTTTTCCAAATTTTACATTCAGGACCACATTTTGACGTATCCTTCATATAACTGAACCGCACAATATATCTTCTATATACGTAAAAAGCTGAAATGTATCACCGGCCCATTTAAAAAAATGACAAAATCACCCTGAAAGTTACCCTTAGTATTTTGGGAACAAGCTCCAAAGTTGCAGCTGGTATTTTGAAAATAGAATTTACAGACTACTTCTTATCTTCTAAAAAAATTCGCTGGGGGAAACTTTACATGAAATTTAATTATATTGAACAAATGACATTACAAAAGTCCTTCAGTCAAAACACGTATTCTATAATTAACCCCAAAAATTAACAAACGCATAACTGCATAAAGATTATGATAATACATTGTTTTTCAATATTCGAATTAAGTTTGATATTAATATTTTACTTTAACCTAACTTTTGCATGGAATTCACCTCGAAATCCAACCTGTTAACATTTCTCTTTTTGGATGCTATTCTCATAGAGTACAATAAGAAGTAATACATAACAAATTTATTTTAGAGAAATTTAAAATGTTACAAGTAGATATGAACACATTTGGTAACAACAATTATACTTTCATTTTTTTAATTTTGGCCGATTTCGGAGTACCTTCTGAATCTTCGTTAAGATTTCGGAACGATTTTGGAATAATGAATTATGAATATAGAAGGAAAAAATCTCTGAGGTCTTTTTTATTGATCAATTGTTCTTTTTTATAATTTTTATTGAATAATGTTTATCAAACGCGTTTAATAACTTTAACTGTTGTTATCATTTTGTAGTTTTTATAGTGTTGAGTCTATCAGCACTAGTTTCATATATTATATGTTGCATTTATTTTTAAAAAAATGTATATGCGAATTTTATAACCAACCACTTTGTTTTTTCGACAACGAACTAAAATGACATCAAACCCCTTGTTGTTATTTGTTAGATACATACACAAAGTGATGATATACCGACAGTGACGATGGTGGTTGTTGTGTGAAGGGAAATTGGGTTTCAACATTTCGCTCCGAATTCGTACCGAAACCGGAAGAAAAACATTGGTATATTCGAAGGGAAATTTACTTCCGACATTCGCTCTGAATTCGAAACGAAATCTGAACGAATACCTTCCCTTAAGGAAAATTGTTTAGAAATCGGAATGAAATTGAACGAATTAGCTTAAGACTTCTCCAACAAAAATTGTCAACATAGACCCATGTTTGAGGATACTAGCTAAATGTTTTGACCGAACTACCTGCAATTCGACTTTTGAAGTTCGCGGTGGTCACAAAACTTCTCAACTAAAAATTTTAACTATATAACGGTATCTCCCAAATTTAGGTGTTTTGTGGAGTTTAGCCACATTTGTGGACCGAATATTCTGTATTTTGAGATTTTTGATTCCCACTGGTAATAAAACTTCTTCACAAAACATAGCGCCTCATATAACAGTACTTTCCCATTTTAGACATTTTAAACATATTAAACAAAATTTGTTGAGGGAAATATCTGCCAATTATCACTTGAGTTTTCCAGTGGTCACGAAACTTCTCCAACAAAATTTGTCAACATATATAGGTCCATATCTTGATGGATCCCTCTAGAACGGTACCACCCGGTTTTCGGTATTTTAAAGATTTTAGCAATATTAATAAAACGAAATGGTTAAAATTTGGTATTGTCCCGTAAATCTTTCGTAGAATTTGTCTCTAAAATACACCACGCACTGCAATATCTGCTTGGGCAAAAACCCAGCGTCTGGAACTACACATTAGCACGGGTAGTATCAGTGATTTGTAAATTGTTATGTTTGTTTGGCGAGATGTGACTTTGTTCTTTTTCTTCCCCCTCCTTAAGGTATCAATTACTCAGTCAGCACAGCAATTAACAAGGTAACTGTACATCTCGATTTTTTCACTCTACCTCTTTTTATCGCTCTCTCTATCCTGTGGAAAAGACGTTTCTCCTCTCTCCTTTTCTCACGATACCTCTCGAGTGCCCCTCGGTTGCAACTGATTGGTTGCAGGACACACACAGTCATACCATGGGCTCCTTGGTGGAGGTCTCTGGTATCCAGGTATGGTTTTTGTGGCTGTTTGCATGGAGTGGGCAATACTTTGCTACTGTACTGATATGTTATCGGGATGTGGAGTGCTTTGATTAACCAATTGGGTCAGTTTAGTGAAATATGCTGTTGTGATTGCAGTTTACCGATGACCAATTTCCGTGTGGTATCTGTTCGTACTTTATTCGCTACCTTTAATCGGACTCGAGTCTATGTTTGCTCCTCGGAACGATCGCATATCCAACAGGCTGGATGAATGTCTTCCATCATTGACAACGTAAACAATTTGATTTTTTGTTTTTTGGTCTAGAGACAGCCAGGTGCTCGTATGAATATTGGTACTGCTGACTACCATGTTTTTTTGTCGCTGTGAAGTCTATCAGCCTCATTCCATTGTCCACTTATTATTTTTACGAGCTCTTAAAACATATCTTTGGTCTGCTCATCCTTATCTTCAGTGTAGATAAAGCTGATACTGAAAAATGTAGCTTTTATCCGTATTGGACACTAGTTGTTTAATGCCCTAGACAGACGGCAGCGTTAAATTACATTAACTCCCTTAATTCAAATTAATTCGTGCATTATCCACATTCTTAATGCACAAAATCAAACTGAATTTAAAGGGCATTTAGGTATTTCAATATGGCAGTACCGTAGAAGAGAGCCCATATTCATATGGGGGAGAGAGCATATTCATGCTCAAGGAAAACAAAAAAAAAATACAGTGCAAACAACAACAAAACATCAATCAGGTGTTTCGTAAATGCAGAAACTGTCGTCTGTCAGGCTAAAACAGCGTCGCCCAAGAATTTCCATCAATGTTTTAGTATGTGTGTACGTATGAGTGAAGAAAACAACAATCACATTCTGTTTATTGTTTGTTTTCAATCACTTACACTGTAAGTGAGAGAGACAAGCAAATGCAAAGACTACTCAATGGGCGCCCTCACTATACTGTCTTTGCAAAGAAGCCAGTCTCTGGGCTAAAATTAAATGCACAATGCAAATTAACGCTGCCGTCTGTCTAGGGTATTAAGCTCCGACTAACTACAACGCCGCATGTGTTATATCATGGCAGCTATAAAGCAGTGCGTCACCTCTATGTTTGTATGGCAGTAATATCGACCTTGTACTTCTCCGTGACATCTGTCAATGCGTAAGCTCTTACCTTTCTATAAAGAGTCCGAACATTCCAGATGCAGATTCGAAGATCATGGTCTTTAAATCGTTTGCGGATATCCCCATCTTTAGAGGGGTTACTTTTTCTTTTCATTGTACGATGTCTTTTTGGAAGGGTGGGTTACCAGCCCAACTCTCAATCCAAGTTTCAACGTTCTTATAAGTGAACGCCCTGCACATCTAAGCTCCATACCTTTAACGGATGATAAAGACAGCTCCCCAGGTGACATCACAGAGAGGTCAGTGCCCACTTAAAATGAAAAGGGGGCCAACATAAGTCCTGCGCTTTTCCATGTTAAAGCCGGTCAGGGTATTTCAGTCATACAGGGTATTTCAGTCAAGTAAATTCCCAAACATGCGATGTCGTTCTATGCTCAATACAAAGGTCCCCTAGAAGTGAGGTAGAATAGAATGGAGCTGAACTTTCTAAAGGGATGTTAAGCGAAATAGTTTTTTGTTTTTTAATTCTAATGGGAAGTTAATGTATTTGCTTACCCAACATTAAAAAAAATTTAACTTAAAAATCATAAAAATGTTACTATTTAAAACAGTATTGTAATTACTTTTTAATGGCCCACGTTTATCCAAAAAAAAGTGTATACAAAAATATTTTACGACTCAATTAGAAAACATAAAATTGTTGTAAAAATTTTCAACAAATCATAATTTACGACCGAATGAATTTGCTGATAACTGACAGGACATGTAGAGGAATTTCCGTGCCAACCAACCAATGAAATATGTACGAATTTATGTACATACATATGTATATCGCAATGGCAACAGCAATACAGCTAAGTGCTATGTTAACGTGTGGCAATAAAAATGAACATTATCAACGGCCGAATTTTACGGTTAGTCGTCACTCAGTGAAGTTTACAGTTACTGTCGAAAATTACCTGTGTTAAAATTCATTCATTTCATTTCATTTATCCATTATAGTAAAATGTGACGATGGTAATTTTTGCTGTTTTGCTTTTGCTTTTTGTAGTTGTTAAAAACACATTTAAAAAAACATACTCTCAAATGCTGGATAGATGATACACGAAGGTTGGCTGGGACTTCCATTTGAGTACTCTAAGTGCCCTTCCAAACACACACAGACAGACACACACAAACATATGCTGACAATACCGACTCTTTAAAATGGAACATCAACGTTACGATGTTATCATTGATTGCCTAAATGAAATTTCTGACATAAACTGTAGAAGGAAGAGGAAAGAAAAGAGAATATTACCCACATATTGTTGTTGGGGAGTTTCATTTATTCATTCAATGCCTCCTCCATTTAGTGATGCTGCAACATAAAATAGAAATTGTTGCAACAACTTGCCATTTCAACATTGTTGAAATGATGCTTTGTTTATGTATTGCCATTGTGTTTGGAAGGACTCTCTCTGTTTTACATAGCCATGTTGATTCTCACATAAAAGCATTCCTTGGAAGTACACACAAACATATTTGCTTTTAAATGGATTTATAAGTGCGTCAGAATTTCGAATGTATGGTGTATGTGGGTATGTATGTATGTATGTGGGTTGATGCTATATGAGGGATCTAAATTCGTATGAAATGCCATTGTTCAGTGTAAGTGAAAACATTTCGTTATTTCATTGTTCTGAAATTGAAAACCATTAAAAATTACATTAAGAGATCAAGCTGGGCATGTAGCAATTGAAACTAAGTATGTGTTGCTGTTTTTTTGTTCTTTTATTTACTTCGTTTAGTAGGAGGTGTACATTTTGGTTAGATTAGTTTTAGAAGATTCTCTATATACTTCTATTTTCAGCTGACTTGATAGAAAAAAGGCTTCAAAATTATTTCTCCTTCGTATTTCACAACTTATGTTATTTGTTGTATTTATGGGGGTGCCGATGAAGTCCGAAGAAGTAGACGGAGTCCTTTACTGCCTTAAAATTGTAGGTACCAACATTCACGCGTCGATACCATCAACTTGGTTTTATCACCGTTTATTGCCAGATAACCGATAGACCCATGATGTCAATGTCGTCGGCATAAGCAAGTAACATATGGCTGTTTGTGTATATTGTTCCACTTCTTTTGACCTTCGCGTCTCGTATGACCTTTCCCAGCAGGATGTTGAAGAGATCACACGACAAGCCGTCCCCTTGTCTGAAACCTCTTTTGGAAAGGTTCTTTCCTTTTTTAACTGAGGACCGAGTATCAGTTAAAGTCATCTTACAAAGCCGAACGGGCTTTGCGGAAATACCAAAATCAGACATGGCTTGGAACACCTTTGAATATATAGGGCTGTCGAAGGCTGCTTTATAATCGACATAAAGGTGGAAGGTGTCGCCAGATGGTGCTAACTAGCTGATGCATACACCTTATCAGCGTGTCGCCTCCGGACTTGAACAGCTCGGCGCCTGCAGCCTTATTATTCTTCAGCCGGTTTATTGCTGTCTTTACCTCATCTTGGCTGGGCGGTATACATTGAATACCATCTTCTGGGATTGGATCTGTGGTATCTTCGTTAGTATTGGATACCAGCAGTTTGGCATATCCCGAGCACACTATCTGTATCAGTAATCAAATTATCTTGCTGGTCTCTACAGGAGGATGTGCCTGTACCAAAGCCATCGGTTTGATGCTTCATTCTTTGGTAGAATTTTCGGACTTCATTCTGACTCCTGTACATTTCGATTTTTTCACATTTCTCTCTTTTTCCTGCGGAAAACATGTTTCTCCTCTCTCCTTCTCTTCCAATACCCCTCTCGTGCGCTGCGCATTGCTACTGGTTGTAGAGTAGCCCTATATGTCGCGTTTTTCTCTTCGGTAGCTCCACGACACTCCTGGTCATACGATGGGTTCTTTGGTGGAGGTCTCTGGTATCCAAGTATGGATTTTGCGGCTGTTTGCTTTCATTAAGCAATTGGACCAGTTGAGTGGAATATGCCGTGGCTATCTGTTGTGTTTGCAGCTTACCGATGTCCAATTTACACATTGTAGCTGTTCGTGCTTTATTTGTAACGTTTAGACGGGTACGTATCTTTGCTGCAACAAGGTAATGGTCCGAGTCTATGTTTGCTCCTCGGAACGATCGTACTTCCAACACCCTCGATGAATGTCTTCCATTTATCACAACGTGTTCAAAGTTATTTATTGTTCTTTGATCTGGAGACAGCCAGGTGCCCTTATGAAATCTGGTACTTAATTAAAATGAAATAATTAGTTTCCTTACTGTCCTAAATTTTAGGTGCAAAAAATTTTCGACCGCGGATATCCAAATGCCTAAATTATCTAATCTAATCTCAAAAATGTATTCAACCAAGTGAGAGGTAGCACCTATGGAGCTATATCAAAGAGTGGACCTATCTTGACAATTTTTGTAACTGCAAATTACAGTTAGTTCCGTCAAATAATGTAGCTAATACCCCTTAAATACCGAAAATCGGGAGATACCGCTATAACAAAACATGGAGCTATGTTGACGATTCGTAGTGTAGAAAAATCGAGATCACTGAGAGGCTCCAATTTCAAATTACAGCTAGTTCTGTAAAAATAATAGCTAAAAACCTCAAAATACCAAAAATCGGGAGGTAATGTTATATGGGGGCTATACCTAAACATGGACCTATGTTGACAGTTTTTGGTGAAGAAGTACTGTGACCCCTAAAAACCTCTAATGTCAAACTACAGCTAGTTCGCATAAAAACAGTAGCTAAAACCAACACCGTAAATCAATTGCTATATGGGGGCTACAACTACACATTGACCTATGTTGACCCCTAAGAACCTCAAATGTCAAATTACAGCTAGTTCGGTTACAAATTGGAAAACATAGTAGTTAAAACCCTCAAAATACAGAAAATCGGGTGGTACCATTATATGGGGGCTATACCAAAAAATGGACCGATATAGCCCATCTTCGAACTTGACCTGCCTATGGAAAAAAGATAATCGGGTGCAAATCTAGCCCTGTAGCTCGATTTTTGAGGACGCTAGAGCGATTACAACACACGGATAATCGGACATACCTAGATCGACTCAGAATTTTATCCTTAAAACTTAATATACCCTTCATACTATGGTGAAGGGCATATAAATATCGGTCCGCTTTGTCGACGGAGATATACCCTCAGCCTGTGTGAATTGAAATGCTCATCTATGGACAATATAGAATTGAAAACCGGATACACAATCAAAATCATTTTACCAGGATTTTGTGGCCCCTTTTTCAGTTGTTATGAAATTGCCGACAAAACTTGCATTGCGGAGGAGGTACCTGAAGCACTATTTTGGAAGTGGATCTTATTTTAGAAGTTATTTCTTTTAGACAGTTATCGCGCCCACCGATCATTTCAGTTGGCCACAGGATCCTTAAACAGGCCATAAACGACACATAAACAAAAATGTTGAACTTTTGTGAGGGAGGTATCCTAAGAACTAGAGTGTTATGGCCCATCATCGAATTTAAACTATGTTTGGACAAATACTACTAGGATTACTAAAAAACCTTCTGGCCTGGGCAACACGCAGTGTCGCCAGGCGTCATTTGATTTTTTTTTTTGGAATGTTTAACATTTAATAGCCTAAGCGTACGCAGGACAGTTTGAGATGCGACAATGTGTGGGGTTTTTTACAGTGGCTTGATTGAGGCACCACCAAAACCTGGTTTTTGAACGTTTCGAGTTCATACGCATAGTTCCAAGATAAGTCACCTGGATCCATCTTACAAATGTCTTTTGACTCGCCCCGGTCGTATTTTTTCGAAATTTCATGCACCGAACGGGATCCAACGAGGAAAACCCCATTTAGTTGGTGGAATAGACGCCAGTATATAGCACTGCGTTCCTGCATTATCCGTTCTCACAATGCTTAATTTTTTCTGGTGTTTTTTGATGAACCTCACGGATTACTTTTTTGGCGAGTGTCGGCCACGATTGAATTCATTAATTAAACCAGTCTTTCATAGTGCTATAGGATGGTCCTTTATCGACATCGTCGACTCAGAATTTTATCCTTAAAACTTAATATACCCTTCATACTATGGTGAAGGGCATATAAATATCGGTCCGCTTTGTCGACGGAGATATACCCTCAGCCTGTGTGAATTGAAATACTCATCTATGGACAATATAGAATTGAAAACCGGATACACAATCAAAATCATTTTACCAAGATTTTGTGGCCCCTTTTTCAGTTGTTATGAAATTGCCGACAAAACTTGCATTGCGGAGGAGGTACCTGAAGCACTATTTTGGAAGTGGATCTTATTTTAGAAGTTATTTCTTTTAGACAGTTATCGCGCCCACCGATCATTTCAGTTGGCCACAGGATCCTTAAACAGGCCATAAACGACACATAAACAAAAATGTTGAACTTTTGTGAGGGAGGTATCCTAAGAACTGGAGTGTTATGGCCCATCATCGAATTTAAACTATGTTTGGACAAATACTACTAGGATTACTAAAAAACCTTCTGGCCTGGGCAACACGCAGTGTCGCCAGGCGTCATTTGATTTTTTTTTTTGGAATGTTTAACATTTAATAGCCTAAGCGTACGCAGGACAGTTTGAGATGCGACAATGTGTGGGGTTTTTTACAGTGGCTTGATTGAGGCACCACCAAAACCTGGTTTTTGAACGTTTCGAGTTCATACGCATAGTTCCAAGATAAGTCACCTGGATCCATCTTACAAATGTCTTTTGACTCGCCCCGGTCGTATTTTTTCGAAATTTCATGCACCGAACGGGATCCAACGAGGAAAACCCCATTTAGTTGGTGGAATAGACGCCAGTATATAGCACTGCGTTCCTGCATTATCCGTTCTCACAATGCTTAATTTTTTCTGGTGTTTTTTGATGAACCTCACGGATTACATTTTTGGCGAGTGTCGGCCACGATTGAATTCATTAATTAAACCACTCTTTCATAGTGCTATAGGATGGTCCTTTATCGACATCGTTGCACCCTTGCCGTAATTATTCACGTCGGAAGTTGAGAAAAATTATCGGACAAAAATGTTCACAAGTAAATTCCATTTTTTTGCGAAGTGATTTTTTCAAGTCACTGTAAACAACTCAACACATGGTCGTATGTGAAACTGTCCTGAGTACGCATAGGCTAAAAACTGTCAACATTTTTCGCGCGCTCGAGCTACCACACATGTTGCCATAGGATTTTTTGCAGCTTTCTGACTATTTTTTCAGGTTGCTAAAATACTTGCAGTAGCTGTTAGACTTAATTTTTCCGCAATTTTGTGTGGGAGGTACTCGAAGGAGTGCACCGATATAGTCCATATTCGAAACTGGTCTACGCCTGGTAGATGCGCTAAGAACGGACCAAACCGGTTACTGCCTTCAAGAGTTATCGTGTGCACTATTTTAGTGAAAAGTTTTGAATTTCTGGGGGGAGGTACCCAAAGGAGTGGATCGATATGGCCCATCTTCAAACTAAGTTTGGACAAAATTTTACTAAGGCCAAAATGTTGAGGGAGTCGGTTAATCCGTTCGAGAGTTATGGTGCGCTCAAACCACTACATATGGTGTCATACAGCTTTTTATAGCTTCCGGCAATTCACTTGCCCTTAAAAAAATTGTACCATGGTAAAAGGGACCGCAAGTACAACCTGCTGAAGAAAACCAAAACGATCCAAGAGGAGATATTAGACTTCACTTTTTCCGAATCTTGTGTGGAAATTTCCCGAAGTAGTGGACCGATATAGTCCATATTAAAACACTATCTATGTCTGAAAGGAATACTACGATGTGCAAAGTTTGGACCAAATCGATTGTTCCCTTCTAGAGTTATAGTTTACACCATTTTCAGAGCAATTTTGAAGCTTTGTTGGGGAGGTACCCGAAGGAG
Organism: Musca autumnalis; assembly: GCF_047663935.1. NCBI lineage: Eukaryota > Metazoa > Arthropoda > Insecta > Diptera > Muscidae > Musca > Musca autumnalis. The sequence continues at coordinate 189,981,587 of NW_027411644.1, forward strand.
TGGACCGATATGATCCTTCTTCGAAACTGGCCTTTGTTTGGACAAAATATTACGAATGCCAAATTTTGGAAAGAATCGGTTGTTCCGTTCGAGGGTTATCGTGCGCACCACCCAGACAGACAGACAGACAAACAAACGGACGAACCGACATTGTTAAATCGTTCCCAAATTGTCTGAAACAGATTTGGTCCAAATATACTTGTGTTCTAAAACCAATATTTCGATGATGCACAATTTTTGTCGTATCACGGTATACAATTTTTGTAGTTAGGATATATCATCAGATAATAATTTGCTGAAAAATTAGAAAAATATTTGTTTTGTTTGATCAGGGAAATGAAGGAATTTTGGTCCATAATTCTACATTAATTCGTTTAGGAGTAAAAACCTTATCGTGGATTGTTGAATGTGAAAAGTTCTATTCCTGGTACTTTGGGGCGTATACATTTGTATGAAATGCAAAGTTAAACATACATCATACGAACCAGAGGCCTTAAAATAAGAGAAGTCCAACTTTACAAAGTCTCCTTCACAAATTCCCATCATTTAAAAAACACTACCTCCTATATGGCATTACTTTTATTAGTAACCGAACTAACACATCAATGCCTCAATGTTGATTACACACAGGCATTGGCAGTAGGAATTGCTTCCTCATATCGAACGAAAGTAATGCAATAATAATGATCCCCAAATGTTCCTACAATACAAAAAGCAGAGGTTGTGAAGTGAATTTATAAAATACAAAAAATAGGAATTTACATTGTAATTAAGTGCCAACTACATTACTGAATTGAAGGAGCATGTACATACGTGTTATTATATTTACAAGTTTCGTAAATGTCTGTTGTAATGGCAAAGGTAGGTAATTGTTGAAAGTAATTCAGGGGGTATGTAGGTAACATATTTTTAATAATTGATTATGCTGTTTTCGATACATTGCAATGATAGTAATACAAATGTAAGTAACGGAAAAAAATTAATGGATATTACTGCAAAGCACTTTGACCTGATTTCTTGGTATCTCCATTATGTTTATGTTATTTTGTATTTGACTTTAATAAAATGTACACGGTGTGCCTTAACTAACTTTAAATGACAGGTGCTTACACCTGGGAAGTTTTTGCGGATTCTGAAACTACAATGTTAATAGATGAAAAACATCATAAAACATAAAAAATTCGCCGGAGGGATTTTCAAATAAATCGCACAACGGCGATTTTTTTTAATTTTTTTATTCTTCTCATCTATGGACACTGGGGGGCCACCGTGGTGCAATGGCTAGCACGTCCGCTTTGCACTCAGAAGGTCTGAGGTTCGAATCCCAGACCAAGCAACATCCAATTTTCAACGGTGGCAAAATTCCCCCTCAATAATGCTGGCGACATTTCCTGAGTATTGAAGCCATGAAAAAACTTCCTTCTCTCTTCTTCTCGGCAATAAAAAGTAGGTCCCATGTTTTGATAAAGGGATATTTCAGACAATTCCCACCGAAACTCGTCAACATAGGTGTATGTTTTGGTGTAGCCCCCATATAACGGTACCTCCCTATTTCAGGTATTTTGAGGATTTTAGCTAAAATGTTTAATAGATGTAACTGTATTTCGATATTCGAGGTTCTCAGTCACCGCGAAACTTCTCCACTAAATATCGTCAATGTGGGTCCATGTTTTGGTATAGCCCCCATATAACGGTACCCCCAGATTTTCGGTATTTTGAGAATTTTAGCTTCAATTTTTAACCGAAGTAGCTGTTATTTAACATGTGAGGATCTCATTGGTCACGAAACTTCTCCACCGAAACTCGCCAACATAGCTCTATGTTTTGGTATAGTCCCCCTTTAACGGTACCTCCCTGTTTTCGGTATTTTGAGGATTTTAGCTAAAAATTTTAATAGAAGTATCTGTAATTTAATATTCGAGGTTCTCAGTCACCACTAAACTTCTCCACTAAATATCGTCAATGTATGTAGGTCCATGTTTTGATAAAGGAATATTTCAGACAATTCCCTAGGTGACACCACGTGGAAGACAGACTTTACTTGAGATGAGGCTTTGTCATATTTGGTTTCGATTCAACTTAGATAAACTGACCATTGTTTTGTTATACATTGCAGATGTAGTATATCTACTAATAGACTATAACATTTTCTTACTTATTTCTTTATGCACTTTTCAAAATGTACTATCGCTAGTGTAGGATGACCAAACAGGACACCATGTGTTTCACAACACTTAACTTCCCCATAAATTAAAATTCTTTTTTTCTCTTTACTTCGATAACAAATCTTGTTCGTATATTCAACATTTATGTGCGGGTAGTAGCAGAATGTCATTAAATGATGAAGGACAATGCAGTTAAAGTATGTTTACAAAGTTTAACATCTCACAAACAACTAGGTGTCCTCATCCATAGCCATATAGGAAGTGGTTGTACGAATAACCAGTATATCCAAAAGGAGGTAGAGAATATCTAACACTCATGTGTGTACGTATTTCTCCATAGACATTCTTAACCCATGAAAAATGCAAAGCTAAATAAACTTTCACATAGAAAAATATATTAAAAATCGTTATGTTTTCATTCATGTACAACGTACAGACAAGGATGTCGCAAAATAAAGTTTTATTTGGATAAACGCCAAATAAAACAAGAGAAATTTTCTACTTCTAAAGTGTATGTACATATTTACATATGTGCACCTTATGTTGGGGATTTGAATAAGCCATGAATATTTTATGAACAATTTCATTTGAAATATTTTTTTTCAGAAATTTAATGAAATGAGTGTTTTCTGATTGCTTGCATGAGAAGGAATGGGAGAGACTTTGTTTTGAATTCAAAATATCAAAAAATATATAAAAAATAAATGTTAAGAAGAAATCTTTTAATTGAATTTGAATTTAGATAAAGGATTAGTTTTGCTGGTATTCAATTATCAAAATCATAATATACTCAATCGTAATTGGCATATGTTTCAAAGCCCATGATCTGCCATGAATCTGAACCAGAAATGTTCAGTCTCTTTATGGAGAATGTAAAATAGCACTGGCAGATGTACTAGCATAGTACATGGCCGATATTACTACCATATGCGGGTATGGAATACGATAGATTGGGAAAGGCGTCACTAGAATAACTCCAGTCACACTGTATTTTAACTGCCATAATAATATACCACGGCCTAGACACTACTTGTGAATGTCGATTTAGTGGCTCCTGAAAGATATATTATCGATACAAATTGGTAGTTACGAAAAAAATATATTTTTATTTTGCCTTTTATTTTTCTTTGCTGTTATTTTTTTAATTTGTATTTTTTATTATTATAATTATTTTTCCAACGTACATATGTTTTTAAAGAAATTTTGTTAGTTGAAATTGTCGCCGATTTGAATTATGTCATTTTAAAAATGTTATGTTTTCTGGCCTGGGCTGGGCATCAAACCCAGAACATTAGGAGTACAAAGCGAACATATATACCACTGCGCCACCGTGTCATATAAGCATCGGGTACACTTCATAAATGAATGTAAACAATCACTAGTATCTGCATAGGCGATAGTCGTACGCCGTAATGATTGTTTGTGTAAACAATCAACTCATTTCCAAATTCTAGCAGTGAATGGTCAAGCGAAATTTTAATGGATTTGCAAATACACATACAAACAGACGGATGAAGTTTTTATGTGTATTTGCAAATCGATTAACATTCCGTGCTTGAGCACAATTGCGAGTAAACTACCGCAAACTAAAATTCTCAGTAAAGTAAATGTAACCGAAGTAAAGCAAAGTAAATATATGTGCTTGGTAAAGTCTTAGTAAAGTCTAGTGTGAGTAATTTTAACTGGGAATAAAACAAAGTTTTCACGGAGTTAGGTTGATCCTAATTCCGTAAGAATACCTTTGGCCATAGATGAACAAAATGAGCACTCGCCTTTACGTTTTCGTACGATTTGCCATACAAATGCTCTCATCGTGTTCATCTTTGCTTTATCCCGACAATCGGAAAATTCTGTGTCTATAATAAATAAAGAGCGGAATTTTATGCAACCCGTATTTTCGGTCCAATTCATGTCAATTGAGCGTAAATAATGCATTGATATTTATGATCACTTGCTCTGAGTAAGCGCACACTACCGGTGGCTGCGCGCACTACCGCGAAACACAAACTTGGAGAGAAGAGCCCATGGTATGACAAGGCATATAGGGGTACTATACAGTTAGTAGCAGGTCTTAGCGCACAATAGGGGTATCGAGAGAAAGGACAGATGAGAAAAGTCTTTTCTGGAGAAAAAAATAGAAAAATGGAAAAGCGGGAATGTGAAACGATTGAGATATGCTGCGACCGGAATGAAGTCCCAAAATTCTACCAAAAAGTCAACATCACACTGATTGCTTTGGTACAGACACATCCTCCTGTAGAGACGAGCAAGGTAATCTGGTAACAGATACATATAGTGTGCTCATAATCTGGAAAGATTTTTCCAAACTGTTGGTACCCAATACTAGCGAAAACGACGATGATACCACAGACGCAAACATAGATGAAGGTGTTAAGTATATAGCATCTGTCCAAAATGAGGTGAAGACAGCAATAACCAGACTAAGGCTGTAGGAGCTGATGCTTAACCAGCCCAGCTGTTCAAGACTGTAGGTGACACGCTGGTAAAGTGTATGCATCATTTAGTTAGCATCATGTGGCAGGAAGAACCCGTAAGCATATAACACTGTGTGCTCAAATTATGGCGACGTAAGTCTGCACCCTATTGCATACAATGTAGTACGTAGGATGTTGTATGAACAACTAAGGTGCTGCTTTAGACCTGGCAATTTCACCATTGCCTATATACATATTTTGCTAGCTGCAAATCCTTAAAAGGAACCAAGTGGTGCAGATCGGCACCGACCGGCTATTATTGTCTGAATTTGGTGTTCCCGATAAGTTCATTAGGCATTGTAAGTTCTTACCAAGTGATACCCGATCCTCCCCCCAAAAGTTCATTAGGCATTGTAAGTTGCTACTAACCCGATACCAGATCCTCAATTCAAAAATAAATTAATCTCCCCAAACAGTTTAGTACCAAAAGAGGTTTGAGAAAAGGATAAAGCTTTCGTGTGATCCTTTCAACATCCTGGTGGAAAAGGTTGCACATATTTTCAGAATTGTGTATACTTTTTTGAACGTATGCGCTTTCGGACAAAAATATGGATTTGAATTGAAGATCCTAATTGTTGCGGAGAAGGTACCAGAAGAAATTATGGTCTATTTCTTCTGTTACCTTCTCCCTTTCATTTTGGAAATTCTTTCGATAGATATTTCATTTGGTCAGCGTATAATCAGAGCCTTGGGACCACTATATCAGGAAACATGGACTTGCCCACAAAGGACATAATATACCTGTATACAGAACCAAGGTCCTCTAACAGACCAGATCCTCTAACAGATCTTAACTAAAACTAAGTTTGGACAAACAAGTAAAAAAGTATAATCAAACAGTCTTTAAACTGCTCTTAAAGAAAATGGTGAACTTTTGTGAGGTCCAAAGTTGTACATTTCCGATCTTAAACTAAGGTTGGACAAAATATTCTGAGATCTGAAGTTTGGACCAAATCGATTGCTCCATTTAAGAGATTCCCACGTAGCATTTTAGCCAAAAAATTTGAATTGTTAATTAATTTAATTTTTGAACTTTTGTTTGGGAGCTACCGGTAGGAGAACCATTCATTTTCGAAATTTATCTTAAATTTGTAGAAATATTACGATATCCAAATTTAGACTAACGCAGTATCCTGTTTAAATGTTTTTCTGAGCTTTCGTGCAATTTTCTCAGGAAGTATGTACTTGCCCCTGAAAAAACTTGAACCGCCTTAATAGGTTCCCGAGAAAAAAACTTTTTTTAAGGAAAATCAAAACTATTCGAGAGCAGGTCTTAAAGTGCACTTTTCCGAAATTTTGGGTGGTAGGCACCGAAGGAGTGGACCGATAAAGTCCACATTGAACTTGATGTATGCCTGGTAGAAATATTACGATGTGTTAAGTATGGACCAAATCGGTTGGTCCTTCGAGAAACATCGTGCACATAATTTTTGCGGAAACTTTTGAATTTTTGTGGGAGAGGTACCTAATGGAGTTGACCGATAAGGCCCATCTAAGAACTTGATTAATCAAAGTGTATTTAAGTTGTTATCCTAAAGGCTGAGGGTACAGTTATAGATATAGTTCGATCTAGTAATTAAATTGGTTGCTCCGTATTTTTGAGCTTTAATGAGGAAGGTACAGGAAAGATTGGACCCATTAGTACCATTTTCATACTTCATCGCATAAATATAACGATATATAAAATTTGAAAACAACTGTATACGGTACGTGTCTTGTCGTGTGCTCCAGCCTCTTAACATGGATTTTAAAACGTTCGTTCCTTTTTCTCGGGAAGTATGGACTTGCAGACGAATAATGCTGAACCGTCATAATAGGGGTCCTGAGTCCAACTGTTGCAAAAAACAAACAAAAGCATTTGAGAGAAAGCACTTTTCCGAAATTTTGTCCAATATAGTCCAAATTCGAACCTTATCTATGCCAGACAGAAATATCACGGTTACTCCCTTCGAGAGTTAAAGGGCGAACCATTTTAGTGAAAAATTTAGAACTTTTTTGGGCCGTCTTCGAATTTGAACTAAATTTGGGCAAAATATTACGAAGCCAAATTTTAGACCGAATCCGTTGATCGATTCGAAAGTTATCGTGCGCTTCAGCCTGACAAATAGACAGATGGAAGGGCATGGCTAAATCGACTCAAATCGGACTAAACCCTTTATTTCGATGAGGCACGGTTTGGTCGTATTAATGTGTATAAACACTTATTAGCTTAAAGACACACGCACTTTTTAATTGTTAAGAAAACTGATTATGAAATTAATCTTCTTCAAAATCATCAACAATCACTTCAATTCATTTGTATTCCCTATACTACCTTAGAGTCTTAATAAATGTTACGACGGTAAGCCACTCACACATGCATTGACAACGTGATGCCTCAATTACATTAGCTGTCCTATTTTTTGCCAGGAGCCAAAGTGATTAGGATACTGACATGTGTTGCACGGATGCATTACGTTTCACATACCCATGAAATCAACATTGAATGTCTTTGTAAGCGAACATGACGATAATCAAGCCAGTGCTAAGGCTAATAGTAATTACAATAATGATAATGACAGTGATAAGTTTTATGGTGATGATGACGATGATCATCATCACTATTATGGCAAAGAATGATGATAACAGTTGATTTGTCATTGAATAGCCGGCAGCACAAAACAACAAAGAGCAAAACTCATAACCAATGATAATAATAAATGCCCCCCACCCATCACCACCAGCATCAAACAGAAACACGAATACGCACAGATCCATTAACATGTAGAACAAGTTAAAGCTCAATACAAACACCCACACACACTACGGTCACATGTATACGAGACAAATATTCTTATGTCACAACATCAGTGACAACAACAATAACAACAGAAATCAAACAATACGCGAGATTATGAATTCAAAACAGATGGGATTCACAAAAATAACAACAGCAACAGCAGAACGAACAATCAGCGACATTAGCATCACAAATACCAACCAGTAAAGCACACAAATAACCCAACAAACAAAATAATAAATGTGTAATGGTATATACATACATATATAGAAATGTGTTCATTTGTTTGTCTCATATTCACAATAATACCTTATACCGAGAAATCGTGTCACAGCAGCAGCAGCAAATGCGTTAGCTTGGATGTCAGGATGTCAGTATACATTATGAATATGAGTCTCATATGAGTAATGCGAGCATGAAATTCCATCAGAAAGCAATGATGTCGTTGTCTTAATGAAGGTGTCGTCCTCGTTGCTGTTGCTCTTATTATCATTGTTGTTGCTCCTATGCATTTATATTCGTATGAACGTATTGCTTATGTGTGCATACATACGTACATATGTATATGTATGTACATACATACATTTGTATTTCCGTAAGTGTATATTTGAATGACGGTGTTATAAGCTGAAATGATTTTTCCTCAGGGAGAATGCCACCACCTTCCCGTTCCACCGACGACGACAAAGGAACAACGCGAATCCGCAGTAGCAATGAAAACAATTGCATTGATATTTCATGTTCACTTATTTAGATTGTTACCGAACAATAAAACACGAAAAATAAAAGGACACCGAAACAATAAAAACATAAGTTTTTTTTGCTTTGTTTTGTGTTAACGATGATTACAAAACTCCAATGTAGCTCCAATGCTCAAAATATGGAGGAGCATAACAAACTAAGTTTCATAACAAATTTGGTGCTTTTTAGAAATGTATTCAGTTTTGTGTCGTTTTTGATTGTGTGGCTGGTCACAAAGGACACGGTGTAGAAAAAGTTAATAATTTAAGGAGCATACATAAAGAGATAAAATTTATTTACGAACCTAAACAACAAATGTTCGATATTACCGTCACTTTCTTTTTCGGCAAAATTAAAATAAACAAGTGAATAAGTAAGAACGGTGTCAAGATCGGACGGGCCGAACTTTTTGTACCCTCCAACACGAAGTGTTTTAAAGTAAATAGGAACAATAAATTTCCTTTCTTTTATGAGAGGAAATATGCAGAATATCTTAACTGATAATAACTACTCCCATGTGACGACATTGTTGTTATTTCCAAAACATGGACCAATACTTGCAGTTTTCCGAATTCAACTTATGTATTAAATTACAGCAGTCTCGGTTCGAAGATTTAACAAAAAAAAACCGAAATACCTAAAACCTGGGTATATGTACATATATATGGAAAGTTTGTTTGCGAATGAGTTTTCTATGTATCTTCTGTGAACACAAAAATCCAATTAACGACCAATTCGGTAAAAAAACTAATATCTTCAAAACAAAAAACTTAAATGGTGGTTACGCTCATATGGGGGCTATACAAAAACGTGGACCAATACTGTCTGATTTTATGCAAGGCCTGTTTTGTACCTTTAGCGAAGACTAAATACCAATTTTCAGTTATTCCTGTTGAATAAACACCGAAACCCGGAGGGTTCTATGGGGGCTATATGAAGACGAGGACGTATAACGAACAATTTCAGGTGGAAAGTTTTATACCCTCCACGAAGACTAAATACCAAATTTCAAAAACAAAACAAAAAAACATGTAAAAAGTATCAGTCGGCTTTGCGAACGGAGATATACCTTCAGCCCATGTGAATTGAAAATTTCATCTACGTACTGAACTTGTCGATAAAAATGTGGATTAGGATTAAAGTTCAAAAGTGTTGCGGAGGAGGCACTTAAAGGAATGGACTTACATAGTCCATTATGGATGTGGATCTTATTTTGAGAGTCATACCCTTTCAGATATCACGCCCACTTGGACTTGTCCATAATATGGCTGGAAAAAGGACCACAACGAACAGCAACGGTATGCATTTCCAAAGGATCTTCTAACTGACTCTAAACTGTACTTAGACACAAATGTTGAACTTCTCTAGAGGATGTACCCTAAGCAGAAGATATATCGGTAAATTTAGAATTTAAACTAAATTTGGACAAAATATTAGGAGGTCCAAAGTTTGGACCAAATAGGTTGCCCGTTCAAGAGATATCGTGTATACCATTTTAGCGATATTTTTTAAATATTGGCGGAAGTACCGAAAGTTGTTGCCCATCTTCGAACTGAAATTAAGTTTGGACAAAATATGGCGAAGGCCAAATTTGGACCATATCTGTTGATCAGAGCTATCGTGCTCTCCAGCGACTACATATGCTCCCATAGAGCTTTTTACTAAAGTCGGGCTGTTTTCTCAAGAAACATGGACTTGCCCCAGAAAAACTTTTACCGTCGTAATTGAGGCAGCGAATGCACGTTGCTTCCATAGAAATCAACGGGATTCGAGAGCAGGTCTTAAAGTGAACTTATCCGACATTTTGTGTGGGAGGTACCCGAAGGGGTGGACAAATATAGTCCATATTCGAACCTGATATATGTCCCTTCAAGATTTATCGTGAGCACAATTTTTCCGAACATTATTGAAATTTGTTGGGAGGTATCTGAAGGACTGGACCGATATGGCTTATCTTCGAACTTAAACTAAGTTTAGACAAAATATTACGAAGGCCAAATTTGGACCAAATAGACCGATCCGTTTGAGAGTTATCTTGGGCTCCAACCACTACACATGGTATCATAGGGCTTTTTGCAACTTTCAGGCTATTTTCTCAGGAAGTATGGACTTGCCCCAGATGAAATTTGTACCGTCGAAAGGGGGGCGGTGAATGCAATTTGTTACAACAAAAATAACTAAAGCTATTCGAGAACAGGTAATAAACTGAACTTTTCCGAAATTTTGTGTGGGAGGTACCCGAAGGAGTGGACCGATTGAGAACATATTGGAACCTTATCTAAGTCTGGCGGAAATTTCACGATGTGCAAAGTATGCACCAAATCGGTTACTCCCTTCAAGAGTTATAGTGCGCACAAATTTTCCGAACATTTTCGAACTTTTGTGGGGGAGGTATCCGAAGGTGTGGACCGATATGACCCACCTTCGATCTTAAACTAAGTTTGGACAAAATATTACGAACGCCAAATCTTGGACCGCATCAGTTTATCCGTTCGAGATTTATCTTGCCCTCCAACCACTGCACACGGTGTCATAGGGGTTTTTTTTTGCACCTTTCAGGCTATTTTCTCAGGAAGTACGGACTTGCCCCTTACGAAACGTGTACCGTCGTATGGGGGACAGCGAATACAAGTTGCTACAACAAAAATCAAAGCGATTCGAGAGCAGGTCCTAAACTGAACTTTTCCGAAATTTTGTGTGGGAGGTACCCGAAGGAGTGGACCGATTGAGTCCATATTTAAACTTCATCTAAGTCTGGTAGAACTTTCACGATGTACAAAGTGTGGGCCAAATCGGTTACTCCCTTCAAGAGTTATCGTGCGCACAAATTTTCCGAACATTTTCGAACTTTTGTGGGGGAGGAACCGGAAGGAGTGGACCGATTTAACCCATCTTCGAACTTAAACTAAGTTTGTGCAAAATATTACGAATTTTGAACAGAATCGGTTGCTCCGTTCGAGAGTTATCGTGCGCACCAGCCAGCCAGACAGACAGTCGGACAGACAGACAGACGGACGGACATGGCTAAATCAACTCCAAATTGTCTGAAACACATTTCGCCCAAACGTACTTGGGGTCTAAAACCTTTATTTCGATGGCTCTCGGACTGTTCTACCGATTTGGTGCAACATTTGGTCCTTGTCATATTTTATCCAAACTTAGTTTCAAATTTCGGTACGTCTCCCCAATATTTAAAAAATGTCACTAAAATGTTAGGACGATATCACTTGAATGGTGCAACCAATTTGGTCCAAACTTTGGATCTCCTAATATTTTGTCAAAATTTAGTTTAACTTCTAAAATGCCCATATCGGTCCTACCTAAGGGTACCAAAAGTTCAACATTTCTGTTAATTCCTAATCCACATTTTTGTCGGCAAGTTCAAATGTTGAAAAAGGGCCACAAAATTCTGAAGAGACGCTAAATACATTCTCTGTCTGTCCGTAGATGAAAGTTTCAATTCACATTGGCTGTGGGTATACCTCTGTCGGCAAAGCCGACGGAAAATTTTTTACTTGTTGTAACTAATTTTTGTTCCTTCATCTATATTCGTAATAATTTAGTCATCCATAGCTCAGCCCCCAGAAGACATACATACCTAATTTTTCGTATACCCATTCCATATATCGTTAAGAATTCCTCAGCGCTCGACATTTGCGCTAAAGCAAGTAAATCGATCTACAAAATTTGACAATTCATGTGAAAAGAATAAATTTTTTTTTACAAAAACATGGGGTTAGTACTAAAATTCAGTTACTTCGGTGTTATATTGAGTACAAAATCTTAAAAATACCGAAAATCCGGAGGTACAGTTCTATGGAGGCTATATGAAGACGTAAGCCTATACCAAAAAATGACAGGTGGAAAGTGTTGTACCCCCAACGAAGACCAAATACCAAATTTTAGCAATTTAGATGTTATATTGAGCATACAATCTTAAACATACCTAAAATCGGGTGGTACAGTTCTATGGCGGCTATATCAAAACATGGACCGATATTGCCCATTTTCAATACCAAACGTCCTAGGAAAATGTAATCTTTTATACCAAATTACAAAGCTCTATCTTAAAAATTGCGAGCTGTATCTTGATTTCAACAGACGGATGGACGGACAGACGGACATGGTTATATCGACTTAGAATTTTATGTTGATCAAGAATATATATTTTATAGGGTCTCCGACGAATATTTCGATTGGTTACAAACGGAATGACAAGTTTAATTATACCCTACATAATATGGTGGAAGGTATAAAAGGGCATTAAGTCCGACAGGGCCGAACTATTTATACCCTCCACCACAAAGTATATTGAAACGAGATTTCAGCTGGATAATGTGGCTTATACTTAAATTTATATTATATAAATTATACTTACTATATCAAAATGTGGGGCTTTACCAACAATTCTGTGCAGAAATATTTTAGAACTCAGAGAAGAATAATAAGCTATAGCTCGAATAAAAAAATCAGCTTTATCGGTTGGATAACGTAGCTAAAACCTTAAAACTTCCCAAAATCGGAGGTACTGCTTTATGGGGTCTTTATCAAAGCGTTGACCTAAGCTGACACTTTGGGGAATGTTTTGTAACCCAACGAAGACTAAATGCCAAATTTCAATAATTTCGATGATATAATGAGGTTAAAGCTATTAAAATACGGAAAATCCGGAGGTACCGTTCTATGGGGGCTATATCAAAACATGATTCAGCCAAACAAATTTCAGCCATTTCGATGACATAATAATGCTAAAATCTTAAAAATGCTGAAAGGCAGGAGGTTCCGTTCAACCGAAAATCGAGAGGTACCGTACCAAGAGGTATATTAAACCATGGTCCTACACTGATGATTCCGCGGGAATGTTTTAATCTCCCAACGATGAAGGTTGAGCGATGCTAAAACAATTAAAAAATACCAAAAGTCGGGAGGTACCGTTCTATCAAAACATATACCTGCAACGAAAAATTTCCCAACGAAGACTAAATACGAAATTTCAGTTAGTTGCGGTCTCCGCAACAAAATGAGCGAAATCGTAAAGTATAGTAAAGTGATGTATGAGCTTGACTCTAGTGACCCATATATAGAATGCATGGGGTAGCAGCTACGATATAGGTATATGAGGGTGTAAAAAAGTCTGTCCCCAGTGTACATACCGTCAATGAATAGCTGTAACTGTGACCGACATTAGTTCGCTTTGGGGGGGCAATGACCGTCTGGTGCTAGGGAACTTCAATGCTCATCAATGCTAGGGGACTTCAATGCTCATCAATGCTAGGGGACTTCAATGCTCATCATGACCTTTTGCATTTCTTCCTAGGAAATGACCAGAGGGGTACAAAGCAGGCCGAGCAAATTGATACCTCCACAGTTTGCACGGTGAATGAAGACGCTCCTACAACGATAAAAGGAGATTGCCACAGATCACCAGACATCACCATTGTGGTACCCGGTTTGATAAATGACGTGTCCTGACAACTAGAACTGACAATCTAACAATAGTCGGACTATCGTTTTGATCACTGTCGTAAAGCTTTGTTAATATCGAACTCAGAAGCAATTATGTTTTAAATAATTCGCGACAGATAACCCAAACAACTCACTTTGGTGGCGGACGTGATCTTTGTTTTTGGAAAGCAATCAAAACGATAGTCTGACTATCGATAGTTTGCAACCTCTACTGCCAACCCGTAATTTCCCTTCGTTCAGGCCATCTTTCGATATTGATCTTTCGATCTTTGACTACGTAAATAGACCTCCCAATTTCATAAACTGTGGGCGCCGTACTTTATGAATTATGGAAAAGCTGATTGGCAATGCTTCAGAGAGCTGCCCATTCCCTCAGATACTCGCGTAGCTGAGACCACACCTGCTTGTCGAATATCCGAAATCAGTCCAAATAGGCTAGTAGGCAAACATAAGCGTAAAATGTGGCTAGACCACCATTGGTACAGGATTAGGTAAATTATGGACAACGGTTAAATCAATAAACCAATCCGGAAAAAAAGAGATGATAGAATGGCTTTTTCAACGGCTTGACAGTGATAGATCCGAAGAGGAACGCATATTTTTTAGACCGGCATTTTATAGAGCGCCCATAGAGTTTTACTTAGAGCGAAGAGGAGTGTGCTGCGCCGTACAAAATCCATCTGAGGAGATTCCACTACAATTTACGATGACCGAGGTTGCAAACGTCATCCGAAACGTGAAATTGGGTCCACACGGGGTGTTGTCGCTGTAGTACCGCCGTAAGCATTTCTATCACGATCTAGAGGACAGGTTACTCTAACCTACTGCGAATGTCGTATTCGGAGAACATTCCCATTCCAAACACGAATGGTTTTACATCGAAATAACATATTTCAAAAGTGGCGTATTATTTTATTAAATTATGATTGAATTTTACCACCATATGTAGAAGAACGCGTCCTGCTTCATATTTGTAATCAATACAGTTTACGGTTGTAAGATGATGCCAAGTGGAGGTCAGTGTTCAATTAAGTTGTTATGGCCACTTATTGAGCACCAAAAAAGTCAGTATTCATTAATTCTTTACAAGAAATCTACCAAACTATTTTAGGCAATTTTTTCATCTGAAAGGTCACACCTTGTGCTATTTTCGATTTCTTTTTTGTTGAAAAATATTGCACAGTGATCAGACAAAGGCCCTTTTACGAAACACTGTTTTTACTAAAGCAGTTTGCGGTGCCCACGGTAGCTCAAAAAAAACCAGTAAACAGAGCAGTAAATGTTTCTGTGGGATTATTAGAAACATAAGCATCTTGTCCTTGAGCGAAACGGAATTAAAAATCCATTAAGAAATGTGAACTGTTAATATCCAAATATCAATTTAACTAAAAAAATTATAGTTTTTTTAGCATTAAATCCGTAATATTTTAAAGTCTCTCACAACTCAAAAATTTCGCATTTCTGTGTCGATTATCCATTTTTGAGCTACAGTGGGCACCGCATTCAAAAATGCCATTTTGAGAAAATCTCGTTTTAAACTTCGATGTTACATACGAATCACAATGAATTTTTCCTTTCTAACGTTCATATCTCAGCTAATTTTTTGCAACATATTCTATTCTACCTGTACTTTAAAATTAGGCAACAACAATTTTTTCCATTTTCTAAAATTTGTACAATCACAAAATGATGCCTGAGAGTTATTCAGAAATTCAGAGAGAGGGAGGTTGTTTTTTGTAATTTTTAGTTATGGTAAGCGCTTATAATTACTTTTAACAAATGTAAAAAAACTTGTACATTTGTTCATTACATTTTATTCAGTTCTCAATTCTACCTTGTTTCCAACTGCAATAGCTTTAACAAAGACAAATCCAATTTCAAACACCCAATGGTCAAACAACCCCCGCTCACATTGAATTTTCACGACCCCTAAAAACCACATGCACTGGTTTTTCGCATGCATACAATTTACTAACAAATTTCTGTTACATAAATGTTATTTTTATGTTTGGTGGTAGAATTTAACAAGCCTAAATCCCTGGCAATCACGCAAACCCAACAAACGCCTACCACACACACACAGAGTGTTGTCATCAAAAACCAGTTTATGACAAAATCCTCACTTTTTTGGTGGGTTCAATGCTATTTCCGTTTCTTTTATTTTACACTGAACAAAGTAATTCTCCCCCGCCATCCTGACAAAACCAACGATGCCAATTGATGCCATTAACAAAATTGCGGTCGGTTAAAGACCCACCACAGCACATCAAAGACCATCATCAACTGCCTTCTATACCAACAAACTAAATTACAGCAACAAAACAAAAAAAAATGAAATTAGTTATGCATTAAATGACGAAGAAAACTTTTGGGGATAAAGAATACGTTAAGGATCTACTTAAAATGGTAAATAATTGAAGATAAAATGTACATTTTTTATCTAAAAAAAGGAAATAACTTTTTGCTTTAATTTTAAGAAATTCAGGAGCAACTCCAAATGTTAATTAAAGTAATGTTTTTAAATGATAACGAGCTTTAAATTAAAGTAACAATAGGATCTACAATTTTAGAGGAGGGGTAATCAACCACGAGAAAAAAATTAAATACCCATATCCACTAGTTCTTCAGTCATATCAAGGCTTATTTCTAGGAGAAGTGAAGAATATCACTTTCTTTAAAACCAGGTTTAATTCGAATGAGACATAGATGTTTTCTACTTACTCAAAATCCAAAATACGATGTTACATTTGGTCGATGCGCATACGTTATACACTATATATTTACTCTATATAGGGAATACAAAACCAAAATCGGCCAAACACGCATATTGGAGCTTTATCAAATTCTGATCATTTTTAAGTCACAACAATTAGCTATGTAAAGGCTATAAGTAAGTTTTTTCAAGTTTTTCATCGATTGGACCATAATTACGGCCTTTAGAGAATTTTCATGAAAATGCAACTTTGGCCTCATACAAATTATTATGGAAACAAAGATCGCTCAGGTGGCACGGGTTAAAGTTAACCGATCGACATGAAATTTCATATAGAAGATTTTCGGATTAAAAATAAAAAAGGGGGATTGGATCTCCAAATAAAACAAGAAAAAATAGTTAAGTTCGGCCGGGCCGAACTTTCTATACCCTTCACCATAAAATATTCTGAACTAAAATAGAATAATTATTTTCTTTCCTGTACGTAATTTTGGGTGGAGATATTTTGTGACCATGTATACCTCAAATACCCAAATAAGGTAAAAACAAGTAAGTATAGTCTATAGTCGGACGGAGCCGACCATGGGATACCCTATACCACTATCCCTGGACAATCGCTCTCCACGGAACTTCTTTTCAATGATTGTGAAAATTTAATTTTCAAATATCAGAGATGTAATGTATAATACTTATGACCAAAACCAAAAAGTTATCTAGCATGACAAAGACATTTTTGTAGGAGGAAAGAAAATTTAGTTCACACAAAATAAAATGTAATGAAACCCACTTATGTAGTACTACTACTTCCGTTGTTTAACCGCTACGTTATTGAAATTTTTACCAATTTCACACTAAAGTTTTAGTCCATTTAACCCGCTAAGTATTATCTGATCTTCACGTTGGTTTGTAAGCTTCTTCTTCATCATAAACTCAAACTTTGTTTAAAATTTTGCGGGTTATTACACTGTGAAACATTTTTAAGGTGATCTTGTGCAAACAATTCGAACTGAGAATTTTTTGAAAGTACAGACCTAAACGACAATAAACCCTAGTTGGGTTTTGTTGTGTCAGATCCAGCTCGGGTTTTATGGCCCCATCTATACATGGTTAAATATTGAGTTTTTAAAGAAACTCGGGGCTATATCTCTGAAACCAATGCGAATCTTCTTCTGACCTCTGAAGCAAATTTGTAGATAAGGACAAGAATACAATATTTGGAGAAATAATGAACTCGAAAAACTACATTTATTGCCTCAAATTTCAAAATATATGCAAAAATTACACAATTTTTATACATTTCGCACCGTATCTCCAAAACCGTTAATTTTTTTCTGAATATTTTCTTTTGAAAAAATATTCCCTGAAATGTAATACACAACTCTTCAGAACATGTCATTGTTGTAAAATGCCTCTATGCCATTGTTTTCAGTACTTTTTACTTGAAAGATGCAAAAAGCCCCTATGACACCGTGTGTAGTGGATGGAGCGCAAGATAACTCTCGAACGGATTTGCCGATTAAATTCGAAGATAAGCCATTTCGGTCCACTCCTTCAGGTTCCTCCCCCACAAAAGTTGGTAAAAATTGTGCGCACGATAACACTTGAAGGGAGTGACTGATGTAATCCATTCTTTGCACATCCTAATATACTACCAGATATAGATCAGGTTCGAACATGGACTATATTTGACTACTCCTTCTGGTACCTCTATAATAAGTTCACTTTAAAACCTGCCCCCGAATCAATTTGATTTTTGTTGTAGCGATTTGGATTTTCTACCTAGATTATGCCGGTAAAAGTTTTTTTCAGGGGCAAGTCCATATCTCTTAGGAAAACAGCCCGACAGGTGTAGAAATCCCTACGTCACCATATGTGGCGGTTGGAGAGCACGATAACTCTCAAACTGTTCAACCGATTTGGTCCAATACAGGTCCACAACTCCCCAATATTTAAAAAAATTCACTAAAATGCTGGGACGATTTAACTTGAATGGGCCCACATCGATGCTCTCTAAGGGTACCTCACCAAAAAGTTCAACATTTGTGTCTTAGTGCAGTTAATTCCTAATCCACATTTTTGTCGGCAAGTTCACGTTTTTACTTGTTTTGTTACAAATTAAGATTGCCAATGGGGCCTGAAAGTTTCCGATTTTCAAAAATTTTTGTAGGATTACTTGTCACGGTGCGCCTTAACTAATTTTAAATGGAAGGTGCTTACACCTGGGAAGTTCTTGCAGATTCTGAGACTAGCATGCTCATAGATGAGAAATATCAAGAAACAAAAACAAATCAAGTTATAAGTTCACATTTTTAGGGGTTCTTAAGGTTTTCACGATTTTGCTTGGAAACCGCTAGTCCTATGTAAATGGGCCTAAGGAAAATGTTGTAGCTGTGAAAATTCTCCATAAGATTGAGCATTGTAGTTTCAGAACCTGCAAAAACTTCCCAGGTGTAAGCACCTTCCATTTAAATTTGGTTAAGGCACACCGTGTTGTATAGCCACTACAATGAACTGGTAAACCGTTTTCATCGATTGGACAATAAATGTGCCTTTGGTTCCATGCAAATTCGCCATTGGCCCCATGCAATATTTAAAGAAGTCGCTCTACAGACCACATTTATTGTCCAATCTATGAAAACAGTTTACCAGTTCTTTGTAGTGGCTAAACAAGTAATCCTACAAACAATTTTGAAAATCGGGTAAGATTTTAATATTAGCTACAAACTTTGAGGCACCAAACTTTGGCAATCTTAATTTTTAACTAAACTACACATTTTAGGAGGGTGCCGCATAAAAAAATCCGAAATCGACTTTTTTAAAACCACTCTAATATATATTCTTTATAGGGTGGAGGGTATAAAAAAACATGTCGAATATCAGGTGGGGCTATATTTAAGGTAGCATATATACCCGCAATACTTTGTAGGATGTTGTATTCCCATACTGAAGACTAAATACTAAATTTTATACATTTCGGAGTGTTAATGAAGCTAAATCCTTGACAATTTTATGAAAGCGTGGACCTACACTTTGTAGGCTCTCCGACGAATATTTCGCGGTGTGTTACAAACGGAATGACTAAATTAATTATACCCTCCATATTATGGTGGAGGGTATAAAAAACGGATGAAGGAAAATGAAAAATGTTGCGATGAAGGGTCTAAATAACCAAGCATCGGCGGGTATTAGTGATCTGCCTGCGAGTCACACCTCAAACCAATCTCGTTCATCGATAGTGAGCAACTCCCCGACAGATGTTGGTGCCTTTGCATCTGTCTTCGTGGGTAATGCTGCAAACACATTACCTACAGAAAAAAAGTTTTACGGAGACTGGAAAGCTGAGGAGTAGTTTAATCTCGACCCAGCCATCAGAGACTGGAGAGATTTTGATATCGAAAATCGCAACAGAAAGAAACCAGCTACATAGACAAAGGAAACTGTGTCGCGAGTCCTTTAGTAGAGAGCGACATAGTGAGCACGGACATGAAAAATTTGAGCACGACCACTGAATTTTCTGGAAAGACTGGGGATTCTGAAAGCAAATCCTTCTGAAAGGAAATCATTCAAAAGAGGAAGATACGCACGCAAACGTAACCAAAAAGCGCCGATAGGTACCAATGAAATTTCTGGGTATGTTGCATAAAAATCATCAGCAACCCATTGAGAAAGTCGTTATCTACAAACTCTTGGCGAACTCTGCCGCTCTCCGGGAAATATTTAGTTTTGTTAGAAGTTCTTGGGAAGGTGGTAAATTAAATCTGGTGAGAAAGGATGAAATCCCCCACCAAATGTCGTCTATTTCAAAATTGCCAGTGCCAGAGTCGGCGAGAACGAGGATGCCAAACATTAAAACCAGGAAGTTAAGCTTGGTAGCGGCACAAAGAGGGAGTATATTACTTTAATAGTGGCTTAATCCAGGAATCATGGACTTGAAAGAACATGGTCCCTGGACCATGTTTTACCTTTCTACGCTAAAACGGGAAGTTGATCGAGAAACCTATGGCCACAAAACATTTTCCTAAAAAATTATCAACATTGGTGCAAATTTTGGTGTAGCCCCCATACAACCGAACCTCCCGATTGTTTTGACCGTACTATCTATAATTTGACATTTGAGTTTCCCAGTGGTGACAAGACGTCCCCACCAAAAATTGGTCCCTGTTTTGGTATAGCCCCCATATAACGGCACCTCCAAATTTTTGGCATTTTTGGGAATTTTAGTTTAAATTTTTAAACGAACTAGCGTTAATTTGCCGTTTGAGGTTCCTGGCGGTCATAACACCTCTCCACTGAAAATTGTATAAATGTTCCTCCCGATATTAGGTGTTTTCGGGATTCTATCCACATTTTTTGATCGAACTCCCTGTAGTTTGACATTTGATCAAAAATTTCAACATAGATCCAGGCTTTTGTATAACTCTATATAACGGCACCTCCCGATTTTAGGTATTTTGACAATTTCAAGTATATGTTTTCACCAAACTATCTGTAATTTGACGTTTGAGTTTCCCAACGGTCACCGAACTTCTCCATGTTTTGATATAGACCCATATAAACTTACTACTCGATTTTAAGGATTTTAAGGAGTATAGCTAAATTTGTTAACCGATCTATCTGTGTTTCGACATTTGAGGTTCTCAGTGGTCACAAAACTTCTCCACCAAAATTTTTCCACAGAAGCCCTCATTTTGATATAGCTCCACATAATGGTGTGCCCGATTGAAGACATTTTTAGATCCATTTTTACCTTAGGTATGCGTGGTCACAAAATATTTCCACCTAAAATTGTGAATAGGAAAGAAATTAATATTCCATATTTAGTATCAAAAGGTAGGTAGTGGTATCTAAGGTTGTAAAGAAGCGTTATTGTTTCTTCGGTTGTTTCCATCTTCTTACCAATATCATCTCCCATTATTTCGGATTGTGCATGGGCTCTTTAGAAACTTCTTAGCCGTGATACATCTTTTACGCTGTCAACTGACAAATGAATGTATTGGCTTTATGATATGCCCCAGGGCATGAGTGGAATAATTGCCCTCTTTACTTATTGTACGAAATATTTCTTAGTTTACACGCTTACCATCTCAGGTGTTAAAAGTAACACCATACATAACAAGACAGCCTACAGCATGCAAATAAGAGGTCTAGAGGTCAATCTCATTCGCAATTCTATTAACGGCAGACAATAAACAGCTCCCATGTCAATTGAAAAATAATAAAACAACGAAAATGTATTCAACACAATTTTGGGTATGCATTACGAACTTTAGAACGTGTTGTATGTGACGGTATCTAATTCCCAGACATGATAAATTTTTTAAGCCAGACAAGGGGTTATTTCGTCATATTCTGCAGAAAATGTTAACGAACACAGTTGGTTGGTTGGTTGCATCATTACAATGGAAGTATGAAGTTATGAAAATGTATTGGAAAGGATGTGCCGGTGCTTGGTGGTGGCTATGATGGTGGCATATATAATGAACCCAGACATATCCTTTATTTTGTAAAGAAACAGCAATAACCGTCATCAAAAATGCCACACACACAAACTCAAACTCAATTCAAAGGGGGTTCTAGTTGCTTTTTGTTTGGCTTTTTGTAGTTGTAAATGTTCGGGGTCCCCCAGGCAGTTCATTAGGGTTTTATCTTGAATTTTGGCTGCTTTAAATGATTTACATTTTGGGTACGTTAGGTACTCAACGCAACGAAAAAAAGAGTACAATTTCCCTTCATTGAGCGGTAGTTATAAGTAAATGTGTTAGTGTGTGCCTTTGTTGCAAAGGAGCAAAGGATTCGTTTGGTAGCTTTCTGAAGGTACTTCCCCTTTGCTCGTTTGTTTTAGTTGTTGCTTTTTTGTGTCTTGTAAATATTTTATTTCCACTTACTTTGTCCCTTTTCATCAGCTTCGTGGCCCTTTTATGAAATTCCAAACATTATGGGGTTAATGAAAGCACAGCATTGTGCAGCTCTGAATATTTAAGAAACATGGTGTTGGTGGTGTGTTGGACATATCGGTAGTGACCCTAAATATGGTAGCATGGATGATTGTTGGTAAAACAAGCGGACGATGGAATTTCTGTTAACCCTCTACCACTTTTCATGCAAATTTTCGTGACTTTATTAGCTTCCGCATAAAAGGTAGGGTTTTGTACAGATATTTTTATTGCAAGCAATCAAGTTCTACAAATCCTCAAGTCAATTGATTGCTGGCAATTGGAAATGTTGAAATAAGTTGTTGTATAATATTTGGGTTAACCTTAATTATGGGGAGTTAGGGGAATTTATTTTAATTGTAAAGCAATGCCAAATGCCATTGGGAAATTAGATGATCCAGTGAGATGAAATCGGAAAATAGTATTGACAGATAGGTTTGTTACTGCCTGACAGGAAAACATTACGTCCAGTATCTGCCGAAAAAGACGTTCTTCCGCTAGAAGAAAAAGTTGTCATGTACGGAGGAATAGAAATAAAATGAAGCCCTATGAAGTCTATAGTTTAACAGTACATGGAATGTATGCGTTTTTGCTGAGAGGGTATAATTTATACTAAGAAAGATACGGGCCGATGATATCGCAATACGGTGACATTTTGGCGAAAGAGATCTGAACTTTAACGATGAATCCACGGCGAACCCCAGTTCTTAAATTTGCGGTAGCTAAAATAACTGGTAAGGTGGTCCAAAAACAATAGTCTTTCGGCATTTCGGTTGGATATTGAAGAATCTAACTTCAAAATACATACCGAAAATCAGGAGGTACGGTTTTATGGGGGCTATATCAAAACGTGGATCTGTGTCGACAAATTTCTGATGGAGAGCTTTATATCATCAATTAAGACTTAGTCACAATTTTCATCCATTTGACTTGGATATTGAAAACCAACTTTTAAACTCCGAAAATCGAGAGGTACAGTACTATCCAAATATGGACCTATACCGAAAAATTTCTAATGGAAAGTTTTATACCATCAATGAAGAATAAGTGTCAAATTTCAGCCATTTCGCTTGTATATTGAAGCATCAATCTTCCAAATTCCGAAAATCGGGAGGTACCGTCCTATGGGGACTATATCAAAACGTGGTCCTTACCGACAAATTTCTGATGGAAAATTTGTAGTCCCACAGAAGATCAAATACCAAATTTCAGCCATTTCGGTTAGATAATGTTGCGAAAACCTTCAAATACCGCAAATCGATAGGTACCGTTTTGTGCGGCCTATGTCAAAACGTGGACCTATACTGACAAATGTCTGGGATAAAGTTTGGTAGCGCCAAGGATGATTAAATACCAAATTTTAGCTATTACTGTAAGATAGTGTTGCCTTTTAGATATAACAAACCGTGAACAAATACTGAGAAATTTCGGTATCACCAAAGAAAGATTCTCTAAATTTCAGGACAATCCCACAGCGGCCGATTCTAAGCACCGGATTGACTCGGAGAAATCTTCAACCAGTGGCCGTCACCTCATCAATTATGTGTTTGTGTATTTTTCTCAGCATAGGAGCGACAATTAATACAATACAATACTAGCGACAATTAAAACAATTAATGCCTGCTCCGATGCCTTTTGGTTCATGCCGGGATAGAAATGAAACCCGGACCAGTATGGATCTGTTCCGTTTACCATATCCGCATCCATCACATGCAAAAAAATATGAAATGTAATGGATGTAGGGTCTGGGCGCACTTCCGAGGGTGCTCTGGCTTTAGTCGCTTTCAGGATTACTACGATATGTTGCTGATTGCTGCGCCAGAACTTCTCCCAGTGTGTCTCCAAAACGAGACACTCCCATAGTCTTCCCAACAAAAAATGCAGCATCTAAAGTCAGCGAAATTGTGGACTTTATGAATCGAAAAATATCATGGTCGCTGCGATTCAGGAAGCAAATATCACAGTCACCTGTAGCTTGCAATGTTGCGATGATTGCAAAGTTCTGCGGAAGCATCGAATAAGAAGCGGAAGACGAGGATTTGTCTACCTAATACACCAGTCTGTTCCTATCTTACTTGCAAATAGCACTAGTGTCAGTATATATCGAGTGTACTGCCAAGGTAGAGCTGCTTAATATGTACATACCGCCGATGAATAGCTGCCCATACGTTATATGCCCAATATTAGTTCGTTTTTAGAGGGCAGTAACCGTTTGGTACATGGGGACTTCTATGCCCATTGTGAGGTTTGGTACTCCGTCCTAGGTAATGACAACGTTGGTCGAGCAAATTGACAGCTCCACGTTTTGCACGGTGAATAAAGACGCTCCTACGAGGATAAGAGATTGCCACAGCTGCTTCAGAGAATTGACCAATCACCCCTTCAGAGAGCTGTCCATTACCTCAGATCCTCTGGTATCTGGAATAAGATTCCAGGAAATTATTAGTGTAATAGCCGCTTGCTGCATACCTGCTGGTCGAATACTTGAAATCAGACAAACTTTCCCAGCACAAGCGAAGCGACTTTCAAATGAGCGTGATGAACCCTGAGGACCCAAGAATTAGATAACTTATTTGTGAAGTCAACAGTTCAGTAGGCGAACATAAGCGGAAAAAGTGGCTAGACTACCTGAAGCAATGCGGCATTGGTACAGGATTAAGTAAGTTGTGGACAATGGATAAATCACTCGCGAATCCGGGTGAGAAGTTACTTTCAACGGCAGTTTATAGAGCACAAAGAGATTGATACTTAGAGCGAAGAGGATTGTGCTACGCAGTATAAAAAGAGCCCTCCCAGCCGAGGAGGTACCATCACAATTTACAATGGGGGATGTTGCAGTCGGCATCCGAAACGCGAAATCATCCTAAGCATTGGGCCCACACGGAATATCAATGGTAATGCACAAGCAACTGTATGAACCCGGATTTGGGTACTTAACAAGTGTTCTCAACCTATCGTTAGCCACCCATATTGTACCAGAAGCCCGAAAAGTTGGCAGGCTGGTCCCGATACTGAAGCCTGGCAAGGAAGCCAGCAGCAACACACCCATATCCCCTTATATCAGAAAAGGACTGTACCAGAACAGGCCGTGCTACCAAACAGTCATGGTGGCACTTGACCTCTCGAAGACCTTCGATTCCGTCAACCAGTGCAATTCTTCCATCTGAGGAATATGAAAATATCCAACGCCACACTGTTCATCACTTGAACGGCTGAAATGAGTTCGATAGCATGTTTAAGTCGTCCGCGCAAGCCACAGCTATTTGCGACAAGATGAGAAGTAGGAACTTTGTCCTCAATGGTTTTCATGTACGCAACCTGTCCAAGCTGCAAAATTTCAGTCGGCATGCCCCGTCCCTTCTGTGATGTTTGTGGAACAATTATTATATTGTTATTTAAACTTAATGTGATAAGGTTGCAGACTCCAAAAATTTATTTCTTACAATGAGCTTATTTGTCCAAAATAAACTTTGATTTGCTGAAAGCTAACTCGCAGGGTAGTGGTGTATGGTATCGTATGGTCGGCCCTGTCCGAATATAGCCTTTGCTTACTTGTTTAAATATTGGCTATGCATATACATAGAAGATCCAGAACCTGATAACTGAACTTGATATGAAAATACAGAAAATCGATAATTACAGAACTTTGGGAGTTACCGTTATATGGGAGCTAGAGTCTCCTATTAATATCTCGGTGTGTTACAAACGGAATGACAAAGTTAATTATACCTTCCATATTTAGTGGAGGATATAATTACAATCTTATTATTGTTCTCCTGAATAAATTCAATTTTCGACCTGTATAGGTTTCTATTAAAATCCACAAAGCACCTATAATGTGCATTACAATTTATGGATAGGTTTTTTTTTATAACGCTTCTTGTTACTCGTATCTATGCAATACTATAAGTTTAATGTGATAGTTGTCGCTTATATGGGTCTGAGTTGCTTCTCCCATTCAATTATAAAACGCATAGCACATGTTGTATGTTTTTACATAATAGCGTGCTAATAAACAGCTTACCAAAATGTTACCAATGATTCTTCTTGTTGTTCTTATTTTTCAAGCTATTAAGTTTAATTTACCTTAAAAATACTTTCGATTTTAATGCAACGAGTTTCACTTTCATGCCCATTGCCATTTCCGTACTTTTTGAGGTTTTGTTTTTATTTGCATTCATTGAAAGCCAATTACGTTTCAACCACACACACACACACGCAAGCGTGCACACACGCACAAACAACACAAACGGGTTAAACACAGTTCCGTAGTTTAAATCCGTTGGATAATTGACTTTGATAGTGCTTTTATCGAAAGCAATTTAACAGAGGCAGCAATTGCCTCGTGCCTATACGAGTATGTGGATGAATTTCGTTTGTATAGTCATTTCGCACAGCAGCGCCACTTTGTTTGTTTGTTTGTTGGTAGTCGTAATTAGTCTAATGCGCTCTATTGATTGGTTTGTTTTCAAAGAAACAAGGCCTATTGGCATTTGGATTGCAATTAAAAGTGGTAGTCCTGGGAGGAATTGCTTTAAAAGAAAAGGTTAGACGATTTATGAGATTGGTTAAATTTGAGTATATAAATTTCCATGTATATTAATTAGTATATTTAGGGGGCTGATAACATTCTGTTAGTAGATCAAAACTCTCAAATCACTTTGGTTTTTAATAAATTAATTGGATTAATCGATCTAACATGGCCTAAGTAGTTTTGTATTGAAAAATGAATTCTAGCGAAATACCACACACTCAACCATTACGCTACGATCGTTTCGCCTGGTGGTTTTAAGCCAGGCTCATCAGGCGTATTTGAATGTTAATGGCTAGAAGACAAAGGCTGATTTTGATAACTTCTATTTAAACAACCATTTTTACAAATTTGTAATTATGAAGTATTTATTGGAGTCTTTTTCTTTATCAAGTCACCCTAGTGTCTTGTCTAGGAATCATTTTCTCAATACATTCACATGTACAATCCAAGGGGGGTTTCCTTCATGAATTGTAATGTCTTCAGTTTCTGAAGTTTTTTTTTTTGTTTTTTTTTTTTTTTTTTTTGATATCATGTCGACTAGTGTGTTGATATGATAGATTGGCAGTGGCTTAGAACGCTGAGACCTCGACAACATTGTCTATTTGTTGGAGAGGACCCAGGTTCAAACCTCAGCCGGGCTCTGCTGTGAAGTTTTTTTATTTATTATTGTCTTTTTGTTGAAGCAACTTGCATTTGCTGCGTCTATTACGACGGTAAAAGATTTTTTCAGGTGCCCGAAAGGTGTAAAAATCCCATATGACACCATATGTAGTGGCTGGAGAGCACGATAACTCTCGAACTGATCAACAAATTTGGTCCAAAATTTGGACTTCGTTATATTTTGTCCAAA
Source organism: Musca autumnalis (assembly GCF_047663935.1). NCBI lineage: Eukaryota > Metazoa > Arthropoda > Insecta > Diptera > Muscidae > Musca > Musca autumnalis. Next base: position 190,009,263 of record NW_027411644.1, read on the forward strand.
CTTAGTTTCAGTTCGAAGGTGGGCAATGCCGGTCCACAACTTCCAGTACATCCCCAAATATTTAAAAAAATTCACTGAAATGGTATGCACGATATTTCTCGAATGGTGCAACCAATTTGGTTCAAAGTTTAGATCTCCTAATATGTTATCCAAATTTAGTTTAACTTCTAAAATAGCCCATATTTTGATATAGCCCCCATAGAACGGTACCACCCGATTTTCGGTATTTTGAAGGTTTTAGGCTAGCACAACGAAATGGCTGAAATTTGGTACTTAGTCTTGTATGGGATTATACAACTTTCCCCCAGAATTTTGTCGGTATAGTTCCACACCTTCACAGAACGGTACCTCGCGATGTTCCACTGAAATGGCTGAAAATTGGTGTTTTTTAGTCTCTTATTTGGGGTATACAACTTTCCATATGAAATTTGACGGTATAGGTTCACGCGTTCATATAGCCCCCATAGAGCGGTACCTCTGGATTTCCGGTATTTTGAAGTTTGAGGCATCAATATTCCACCGAAATGTTTTAAATTTGGTATTTCGTTGGGGGTACAAAAATTTCCCCAAAATTTTTTCTGTACGGTTTCACGCCCCATAGAACGGTTCCTCCCTATTTTCGGTATTTTTCAATGTTGTGACCACAATAATTCATCGAAATGGCTGAAATTCGGTAATTACTTTTCGTTGGGGTTATTCAACTTTTCCCTCTAAATTTGTCGGTAGAGGTCATCGCCTTCATATAGGCCCAGAGTTCGGTACATCCCAAATTTCGATATTTTGAAGGTTGTGGCCTCAATATTCCACCGAAATGTCTGAAATTTGGTATTTAGAACTTTCCACCTGACATTTTTAGGTATAGGTCCACCCCTTCATATTCATAGAACAACATATTCCGATTTTCGGTATTTGGAATGTTTGTGGGCACAACCTTTAAAATACCGAAAATCTGCCACCGTAATGGCTGAAATTTGGTGTTAAGTCTACGTTGGAGGTAAAAACCTTTCCGACTAAAATTCGTCGGCATAGGTCCACGTTTCGATATAACCCCATAGAGCTATACCTTCCGATTTCCGTAATTCTGAGGGTTGTGATGTCAATATCCCACCGAAATGACCGAAATTTGTTATTTAGTCTTGCATGATGCTATAAAATATTCCAGAAGAGAATTATCGATACATATCCACGTCTTTCTATATCCGTCCATTGATTTTCGGTATTTTGAATGTTTTAGCCACATTGTCTTACCAAAATATCGGATGTTTGGTATTTAGCCTTTCCGCCAGTAAATTGTCAGTATAGATTTAATTTTTGACATAGCCCCAATAGAACGGTACCTCCCGAATTTCGGTATTTTGAAATTGCTGAAATTTGGTATTTACCCAGCAAAAAAAGTCCTCACAAAATAATGGGTTTCGTAATGGATTTTTTGGCAGCCGTAACTACTCTCAAACACCACTTCTTCTCCACTATTTTTACAAGGGCATGTCGCACTCAGTTTGTAGTTATTTATTACCACTAGAATAACTAGTTATTCTGTGGCCACTAGAAGTTGAAAAGTAAGGTGAAAAATTTCTATTTTTAGACAGTTGATGTAGAGAATTTGTTTTTAATTTCATCACACATCTTACTTTTATTTTACTTTATTTTATTTCGCTGTCTGCCCGAATTGAACCCACGAACCCTCTGACTTCTAGCCAAAGACACTACACACTATGCCACGCACACGAATATTAAGGGTTGCTTAAGAACTTAAATGTGCAGTACACATGTGCACCACGAACTGTTATTTTTTTAATTAAAACAATTAAAAAAGTGTCAGTCGGCTTTGCCGACCGATATATACCCTCAGCCAATGTGAAGTGAAATTTTCACCTACGCACGGTGGTCGAAAGCACTGATCTAGCGGCGCGAAA